>NW_006785665.1:1752223-1791727 GCF_000442215.2 Lipotes vexillifer
TGCTGAGCTGTAGGGAAAACCAACCTGCGGTTTAAAATATCCGTTTGGATAAATGACATGTGAATAAACTAGCTTTTACTATGTAAAGATTCCTGTCCTCGCTATAAATACTTGGTCTTTGGGACTGAGGACTTCTAATGACTTGGGAGAGGGTCAAGTATTTGGATACATTTTAAAAGTCTGTATTCATACATGACATTTTACTGAGCCCTTTTTATGTGGAAACCAGCCATAAGTTCCTACTTAACCAAATGAGAGGAAGGCCGTTCTAGCAAGGAGAAGCAGTAAGTGGAAAGAGCCGGTGGCAAGGGTGGGGGGACAGTGCAGCACTCAATGCAGAAGAGCTTATGTGCGTGTATGTTTGCACCTGCACGCAAGTGTGCATATGCTGCACACCCATGGCCCTGACCATGGCTAGAGAGACAGGAGGGGCCAAGGAGTTAATGGCCTTTTACACTAAGCTAAGGAGCTGACATTTGATTCTGGAAGCAACCCTGAGCCAATTAAGCAGGAGAAAGACACGCTGAAATCCGAGCTGTAGACTGGAGGGGGCAGGACTGAAGCTGGAGGGCCATTTTGGAAGCTGGTGCAACAATCGTATGAGAGATAGTGAGGGCCTGAACTAAAGCATTTGCACAAGGATGGAGAGGACACTGAGGAGACAGGCTGGAACCAACAGGGCTTGGTGGCTGACGAAGTAAGAGGTCAATGAGGACTCCCAAATCTCTGGCCTAGAGAATGAGTAGATGGTAGTATCTTCAACCAAGTTTGGGACCACACAGGGAGGAGAAATCCTGTTTTGCTGAACTTAATGGTTCTGAGGGACACCAAGTGAAGATTTCTAGTAGTAGACTGTTAGAGATAGAGGTCTGAAGCTCAGGAGGAAGATGTGGCTTGGGAACCCTCATTTATTCCAAAACTATTTATTGAATATCTACTATGTGCCAGGCACCATAATAAGCAATGAGTAGAGGGTGGTGAACAAGACAGATAAGATCCTGTCCTCAAGGACCTTACGTTTTATGTGGGGAAGATAGACCACAAACAAACTGGCAGACAGTAGAACTATATACTGTGATAAGTGCTATGAAGGAATAAAATAAGGTGCCATGGTAAAGAATAACCAGGGGAGAAAGGTGGCTTTAGAGGTCAGGGAAGAGATGGAGGAAAACCATTGCTGGCAGAGCAAACAACAAGTGCAAAGTGAGAAAGCTCTTGACATTCTAGGAAATGAGGAGGTTAGTATGACCAAGTATAGTTAGAGAGGGGAACAAGAAGTAGGCAGGGGCTAGAACATGTGGGGCCTTGGAAGCCATGGTAAGGAGCAATGAACAGTCACAAAGGACTTACAGCAGCAGCAAGATATCAAATGGGATGTGATCATGAACATGTGTAGGTGAAGTAAGGAAAGGGCAATACTCACACATTTAAGGGACAAGTGGAGAAAGAAGAGCCCAAGAAGGAGCAACTAGTGAGGTAAAGGGACAGAGAATGGTGTTGCAAGCCAAGAGAGAAATATCAAGGACAGAGAAGTGGTTAACAGTCAAATGCTGCAAGGAAAGCAAGTAGGTTAAAGATGAAAAAATATCCAAAATATTTAGCAACAAAGAGTTATTAGTGACCTTGAAAGGAAGGTTTTAGGGGAATGGTGGCAAATTGCCCTAAGCTGAGGAAAAAACTGGAGATGGAGAACTAGAACCTGGGAATGCAAAGACCCAAAGCCACAACTTGGGATGTAAAGGGAAGGAAATTGACGGGGAGGTCGCTAGGAGGATGCAAGATTGGGCATCTCTCAGCCAAATTTGTAAATGTATAAACTCCTGCCTGGTGGTCTCAATTCTCTCTATGAACCAGGTGTTGGGGTCATTTTCACTGAGAGGGTACAGGGAGCAGAGCAGGGGAAGGGCCTGAGGGACACGATGAAGATTTTAAATAGCTACTGTGGAGAAGTGCAAGAGAACTGGCTGGAGACACGACGATCATGGGCTCACTGAGGGCCCACATGAATTCCAAGAACATGACTTTGTGGAGGCACCATTTTCCACCATGGGTGAGACTCTACAGTGCTGCTCAGAGGCTGAGTGTAGGGGCAGAGGAGTGCAGACAGGATACTGAAGTTCGGTTTGACAGTCGGTGGGCTAAAAGAATGAGGGAGCAAAAGACCTGTGAAACAGAAGTGTGTCTGCCTTGCATCTCCAACTGAACCTATCCAAACAGACGTCTTGATATCCAACCCCCGACCCATTTCTCTCCCCCAGCTCTCAGTGGGGAGAGTTTCTTCCCCATCTCAATAGATGGTAAAACCCTCCACTAAACCACTATCATGAAGAGTCAGCATCCACTTGGAGTTCCCCTTTCCCTCATCTTCCCCTCCAATCCATTCTTTTTTATTTTTTAACCTTTTTTAAAAAAATGTATTTATTTATATTGATTTTTGGCTGTGTTGGGTCTTCACTGCATGCGGGCTTTCTCTAGTTGCGGCGAGTGGGGGCTACTCTTCCTTGCGGTGCACAGGCTTCTCATTGCGGTGGCTTCTCTTGTTGCAGAGCATGGGCTCCAGGGCGCGTGGGCTCAATAGTTGTGGCTCGTGATCTCTAGAGCACAGGCTCAGCAGTTGTGGCACACAGGCTTAGTTGCTCCGCGACACGTGGGATCTTCCCAGACCAGGGATCAAACCCGTGTCCCCTCGATTGGCAGGCGGATTCTTAATCAATGAGCCACCAGGGAAGTCCCTGTAGTATTTTATTAGATAGTTATTATATTTACGTAACCACATTCTTCAAATATTGGACATTTTTGGTGGTTTTCAACTATTTTCCACTGAACGTGGAGCTACGATGAATATTTTTTGTATGTAAACTTTTTTGAAATAATTATAGATTTGTACGAAGCTGCAAAGAAATGTATCCTCCCTGATGTTATTAACATCTTACACAACTATAGAACAATATCAAAACCAAGAAGCTGACATTGGTACAATCCAAAGAACTCATTCAGATTTCAACAGTTACACATACATTTGTTTGTGTGTGTACATCTTTTTTTTTTTTTTTAATTTACTTTTGGCTGTGTTGGGTCTTCGTTGCTGCGCCTGGGCTTTCTCTAGTTGCGGCGAGCAGGGGCTACTCTCCATTGCGATGTGCGGGCTTCTCACTGCGGTGGCTTCTCTTGTTGTGGAGCATGGGCTCTAGGCACACAGGCTTCAGTAGTTGTGGCTCACGGGCTCTAGAGCGCAGGTTCAGTAGCTGTGGCAACGGGCTTAGCTGCTCCGCAGCATGTGGGATCTTCCTGGATCAGGGACCGAACCTGTGTCCCCTGCATTGGCAGGTGGATTCTTATCCACTGCACCACCAGGGAAGCCCCTGTGTATCTTTATCACATGTGTAACCACCACCTCAGTCAAGATACTAGATGCTTTTTAAATATATTTGTCGGACTTCCCTGGTGGTCCAGCGGTTAAGAATCTGCCTGCCAATGCGGGGGACACAGGTTTGATCCTTGGTCCAGAAAGATCCCACACGCTGTGGAGCAACTAGGCCCATGCACAAGTACTGAGCCTCTGCTCTACAGCCTGCAAGCCACAAATACTGAGCCTGCATGCCACAACTACTGAAGCCCGTGTGCCCTAGAGCCTGTGCTCCACAACGAGAAGCCACCCCAATGAGAAGCCCGTGCACCACAACGAAGAGTACCCCTGCTCACCACAATTAGAGAAAGCCCACACGCAACAACGAAGACCCAACACAGCCAAAAATAAATAAATAAATTTAAATAAATAAATTTGTCATGATGTGGGCTGGGGTCTCAAAAAAATCAGAGTCTAGAAGCCTAGAAAGACCTTAAAGAATCCTACCAACAATCGATCATCTGCACAGCAGTCAGAGTACCTTTTAAAGATCAATCACTGTATTCAGAGCATTTCAAATAAACAGATTTTTAACCCAGTGGAGAGCCATCTCCCACACACGGAAAAAAAAAAAAAAGATCAGTCACGACTTAAAAAACATCAATGGCTTTCCATTTCTCTTAGAATAATAAACTCCCTTGCACCTAGTAAAAATAATAACCTCTTTATATAATGCAACAAAGATTGACTATGAGGAAAAATAGATATAAACAACTGTGATGGGAGATTTTAAAAAAGAAATGAATGGCTCAATCAAGAAGATTTTTTTAATGAGCATATAAATATATATATATATATATTATATATATATATTTTGGCCACGCCTCGTGGCATGCGGGATCTTAGTTCCCGGACCAGGGATCAAACCCGTGCCCCCTGCAGTGGAAGCATGGAGTCCCAACCACTGGACTGCCAGAGAATTGCTAAAATATTTTAATAATAAAATTTAAAAGCTCAAACTAATAAATAAGTATAGAATTTTATACCCAAGAAATAGAAACTGCACTCTTTTCAAGTGTACACGAAACACTGACAAAAACTGCCCATAGACTTAGCCATATAGAGCCAGTGTCAAAAATTCCCCAAAAATCAGCATCCCACAAACTGTGTTATTTCACCATAATGCTATAAAATTAGAAATTGCAACAAAAGGAAAACTTTTTAAAAATTACATGTCTGGAAACCAAATGACATACTACTAAATAATCATTGGGTTAAAGAGGAAATGGTAAGGAAAATTACAAAGTACATAAAATTAGATGACAATGCCCATATGTAAAAAAATGAAATTGGACCTCTTTCTCATATCATACAAAACCTAACTTAAAATGGATCAAAGACCTAAATGTAAGAGCTAAAACTATATAGAAGAAAATATAGGTGTAAATCTTCGTGATCTTGCATTACACAATGTTTTCTTAAATATGACACTAAAAGCTCAAGCAACCAAAGAAAAAACTCTTCTCAATTTTTAACCTAAATAAATAAAATTAATAAGTAAGTAATCTAAATTGGACTTCTCAAAATTAGAATTCTTACAAGCTAACAATAAAACAACAAATAACCCAATTAGAAAATGAGCAATGAGGAACTTCCCTGGTGGTACGGTGGTTAAGACTCCACACTCCCAATGCAGGGGGCCTGGGTTCGATCCCTGGTCAGGGAACTAGATCCCACATGCATGCCACAACTAAGGAGCCCGTGTGTCACAACTAAGGAGCCTGCCTGCCACAACTAAGCAGCCCATGTGCCGCAACTAAGGAGACAGTGAGCCACAACTAAGGAGACTGCCTGCTGCAACTAAGGAGCCCGCCTGCTGCAAGAGCCAGCACAACTAAAAAATAAATAAATAAATAAAATTTTTTAAATGAGCAATGAATTTGAATAGACATTTCTCCAAAGGCGATACACAAATGGTCAATAAGCACATGAAATATGCTCAGCATCATTAATCATTAGGAAAAGGCAAATCCAAGATGCTATGTGATACCAATTTACACCCACTAGGATGACTATTGGCCGTAATTAAAAAGATAGACCTAACAAGTATTGGTGAGGATGTGCAGAAATCAGAACCCTCAGAAACTGCTGGTGTACATGTAAATTGGTACACTTGCTTTGGACAATAGTTTGGCAATTCCTGAAAAAGTTAAACATAGAATTACTATACACTCCAGCATTTTCACTTCTATGTATATCCCCAAGAGAACTGAAAACACCTGTTCCCAGATGTTCATAACAGCATTACTCATAATAGACAAAAAAAATTAAAAACAACTCCAAATGTCTATCAACTGATGAATGGATAAATGAAATATGGTATATACATACAATGGAATTATTACTCAGTCATAAAAAGGAGTGAAGTACTCATATATACTATAACACGGATGAACCCTGAAATCATTAAGCTAAGTGTAAGAAGCCAGACACATAAGACCACATGTTATATGGTTCCATTTATATAAAATGTCCAGAGAAAGCAGGACATCCAGGGCTTCCTTGGTGGCGCAGTGGTTGAGAGTCCGCCTGCCGATGCAGGGGACATGGGTTCGTGCCCCGGTCCGGGAAGATCCCACATGACGGGGAGCAGCTAGGTCCGTGAGCCATGGCCACTGAGCCTGCGCGTCCGGAGCCTGTGCTCCGCAGCGGAAAAAAAAAAAAAAAAAAGCAAAAACGCAAATCCATACAGACAGAAAGTAGATAACGGTTACCAGGAGCTGGGAGACTGGGATGAGAAATGGGAAGTGACTGCTAATGAATACCGTACAACGTTTCTGGAGTGAAAAGAATGTTCTGGAATTAGATAATGGTGACGGTTCCACAACTTTTTGAATATACTAATTTCACTCATTAAAGGGTGAATTTTATGGTATATGAATTAAATCTCAATTTAAAAACATAAATGACTGAAAATATTAGATATAAGAATTTGTAGAAACCAGCAAAAGCAGTAATTATATGAAAATTTATGGTTTTAAACACATTTTTCAGAAAACAAAAACGATTGAAAAAGAAGAGTTAAATGTTCAACTCAAGAATTTTGGAGCTGTTCCCTGGTGTCCTAGTGGTTAGGATTCCAGGCTTTCACTGCCGTGGCCTGGGTTCAATCCCTGGTTTGAGAACGGAGATCCTGCAACCTGCATGGCGCCACCAAGTAAAAAAAAAAGAAGAAAGAAAGGAAGGAAGGAAGAATTTGTGAAGAGACTAATAAAATAAATCTAAATAAATTTAATAAAATAAGGATAGATACAAAGACAAAGAGACCAACAGTAACCTCAAAACACAGAAATTAAAAAAAAAAAAGGCTGATTCTTTAAAAAGATTAATAAGATAGAACTCTGGCTACATAAAGTCCAAAATAAACAGCATATAATGGAAAAAAGGGAAATAATGAAAATTAAATTAATAATTTCAAACAGTTCAAACAGTTACGAGTTCATATAACAGGTGAAAGAGACAAATTTCTGGGGGGGGACCTGTAAAATGGCAAATCTGTCACAAGAAGAAATAATATCTAAACAGACTTGTAGCCCTTAAAGAAACAGAAACACCAAAAATCTGCAACAAACACTATGGGAACACTTTGAGGACAAAACAAAGGTGCCTACTGCATCATTGCTCTTTAACATAATACTGGCAGTCCTCGACAACCCCAGAAAGTTCTAGGCATAAATGAGCTCTTCCAAACTTTTGAGGACTAGATAATCCTGATTTTATATAAATTGTTCCTGAAGAGGGATATATGTGGCTAATATATCTTTGGTTCTATAAGCTGATAAGGACAGTGAAAGAAAAGAAACCATAGGCCCATTTCACTTATGGCATACAAACACTGATCTAACTCAATCCAACTGTATTTTTTAAATGCATCATAATTAAGTAGATTTATTCCAAGAATGCAAAGATAGTTTAACTTCCATAAAATCTACCAATGTAGATCATCAACGTTAATGAGCTAAAGAAAAAATTATATATATGATCTTCTTAACTGGGGAAGAAAACATTTGATAAGTTCAACACCGAATCATGATCTTTTTAATAATTCTCAGAAAACTAGAATGAGACAGGGACTTCCTTAATTTGCCAAAAATACATACCAAAAATTGCAGCTGAATGTTTTGAGGATCCAGAAAAATTCATTCTAAAGTTTACAAGGAAAAAAATCAAGGTTCTCAAATAGCTGGGTCAATTTTAAAGTGAAGAGAGAAAAGGGACTTGCTGTACCAGATTTACGGTTTCCTACAAAGGTTTGGTATTAAGAACCCATATGCACTGGCACAAAGACAAGTGAATAGATCTGGAGCAGAAGAGAGACCCAGGGACACAATAGGCGGAGGGACTTGCCGTACGATAAAAGGGGCTCCCTAAAGCAATGGGGACAAACGAACTGTTTAGTTGACAATGATTGGGAAAACAAAAAAATAAGACTGACTGAGACTACCACTTTACACCTGAATCCAGACAGATCACAGATTTAGAGTAGAGAGTAAAATGATAAAATAGCCAATAGAAGAAAACACTGGAGATTATCTTTGTGACCTGGGCATGGGTATAGCCTCTGTAAACAAGGCCTCAAAAGCACAAGCCATAAAATGAAAAACATGAATTACACGAAAATTAAGGGTTTTAAAATACAAATTGATTAGGCAATACTTAGCAATTTATTATGACTGAAGGATGCGAAGTTAGTGCAAAGGCTGAGAAGAGTCATGAGTATCCATACTGCTTGGGAGAAGGTCCCTTGGGATGACTACATTTCTCTTTCTGCTTCATCTTCCTGCGGTAAAGTGTAAGCAACTAAAATCTGTGTAATTTTTTATTTAATTAAGGATTTCTGTTACTCAAAGGACATCATAGACAAAGTTAACATCTAATAGAGATAGCTATTTCCTCTTCAGTCTGAAACAGACAAAGGATTGATATCTAGACTATACAGGGAACTCCAGCAAATCATCAAGATAAAAAACCCAATTAAAAAAAAAAAAGGTCCCCCCCAAAAAATAAAACTATAGAAAATAAGTAGGCAGTTCACAGAAAAGGAAGCCAAATGACTAATGAGGTATATAAGGAATTGCCCACACCTATGAGGAATTAGAAATGTGCAAATTAAAATAATAATGAAATACCCCTTTCACACCTTCAGAATAGCAAATATTACAATGGTAGATACCCAGTGATGGTGAGGACACAGGAGAAAGGAACAGCTTTTCTGGAAAGCAATCTGACAAAACATAGGTAGATATAAACCCCTGGATCCCTTGATTCCAATCCATTATATACCTCAGAGAAATTCTAGCACTAGTCTGTGAGGGGATGTACCCTGACATAATTTGTGGAGGAGGGAGCTGGAAGCAACCAGGTGCCATGATAGGGAATGGGTAAGTGCTAGATGCATATCATGAAATGACAAGCAGCACTGAGAGCTCTGAACCATATGCATTTATAGTATATGGTTAGATCTTTTTTAAAAAATCTATTAAGTGAAAAAAGACATATGCAGCACAACTATCATTCATATAAATTTAAAACATACACAGGGTACTTCCCTGGTGGCGCAGTGGTTAAGAATCCGCCTGCCAATGCAGGGGACATGGGTTGGAGCCCTGGTCTGGGAAGATCCCACATGCTGCGGAGCAACTAAGCCGTGCGCCAGAACTACTCAGCCTGCACTGTAGAGCCCATGGGCCACAACTACTGAAGCCTGCACACCTAGAGTCTGTGCTCTGCAACAATGAGAAGCCCACGCACCACAAGGAAGAGTAGCCCCCCGCTCACCTCAACTACAGAAAGCCCTCATGCAGCAACAAAGACCAAAAATAAATAAATAAACAAATTTAAAAGAAATACACAGACAAAACAACACACTTTACAAGGATGCAGACTTATTCAAATGTCACCTTCCTGCACTCACACTAACCCAGACCCCTTCCCCATTGCTCTCTGTTCCTTCACGCTGATTTATTTTTCTTTGTGGCACAAGGAAGTCTATTCCACAAGAGCAGGGACCTTCCTATCTTGATCACTACTGTATCTCCAGCTCCTAAAACAGAGCCTGAGACACTGGAGATGTCCAAAAAACATTTGTACATGAATACATGAATAAATGGAGGACATATAGCCAACAGAAAGCAGGGCCTGTGGGGAGGAGAGAGGAGGGTAAGAATGAGTAAGGGAAAGCCAATCAATCAATCAATGGAGAGATCTTGCCTGGACATAAAATGATGGTGTGTCATGAATGGGCCATAAAAATGATTACAAATTATTTTATCAAATTTATTACTATGGAAACTAGGCCCTGCTTGATAAGGCTGTCACCTGCCTGTGCGGCCTCCTCTGATTTTCCTCTCACTCTGCCAGCTCCTAGAACGCCCTGACCATTTCAGGACCTTTGCACAAGCTGTCCTTCCTTCCTATAAGCTTTTTCTCTAGTTCTTTGAAAAGCTGGTTCCCTCTTATTCTTTGTTTCATATCAATGTCACTTCCTCAGAGTGGAATCCCCTAACTATCCTATCTAGTGTTTTCCTTTCCCTCAAGTTGCTCATTCATTACCTTACCAAACTCTATGATTATTTTGTTTACTTCATGTCTCTACCCACTGAATGTAAGACAGGGGCCTTGTCTGCTTTATCATATCCCCAGCACCTGACACAGTGCCTGGCACTGAATAGTCATTCAAATATTTTCTGAGTGAATCAGTGAGTGAAGAGATGTATCATAAGGTTTTTGTAGGAAAGGTAAAGTCCTAAAACCAGGAGGTAAGGAAATAGGGAGCAGATGAGAGTCTTGACAATATTAAAGAACAGGGGTAGTGGGGACATAGAGGGTGGATGCAAAACAGGCTGTGGTCAAACCCCTTAAAGTTCTGATAACAAGTGTTTCAGCATTAATGTTCTGGGGTATGGGACCATGGACAAAACTCTTCCTTTAAAGTGTCCAATACTGTTGTGACAGGCTGGGACCTGGGACGCTTTCCTGCAGTGCTTGCACCTAGGCAAATGTCTCCTCAAACAACAATACAAAGTAACTATAAGGGACTAAAAACAACTACATACATGCACAGTTGGTGCAAATTCTGATCAAGATACAAAAAGACCAAAAAGCCAACTGTCACTTTCGAGGTGTCAGGAGCAAAAGCAGGGTACTGCCCATGATCCCTGCACACAGCACCGCTGAGGGGGTGGGCAGACCACCTAAGCCACCTTTCCAGCGGACCAATGGATCCACGCCTACCCTCACCCCATTTAAGGGACCAGCTCACTCCCCCTCAGAAAAACGAGCAAGGACACCTGTAACTTGTTTTCACTCCCTCATGCAGCAGCATGAGTCTCAATAAAGCCTTGCCTGAATTTCTCCTCTAGCCTCTTATCAATTTCTATTTTTTTAAAAATATTTTTTCTTTTATTCATTTTTTTTGGGGGGGGTTAATTTATTTTATTTATTTTTGGCCGCGTTGGGTCTTTGTTGCTGCACATGGGCTTTCTCTAGTTGCAGCGAGCGGGGGCCTCCCCTCGCTGCAGCGGGCGGGCCTCTCACTGTGGTGGCCTCTTCCGCCGCGGAGCACGGGCACCAGGAATGCGGGCCTCAGCAGTTGTGGCTTGAGAATGCTCAGCAGCTGTGGCGCACGGGCCCAGCTGCTCCGCGGCATGTGGGATCCTCGCGGACCAGGGCTCGAACCCGCGTCCCCTGCATTGGCAGGCGGATTCTCAACCACTGCGCCACCAGGGAAACCCATATCAATTTCTATTGATTAAAGTGTCCAACAATTCAGGTCAACAGCATTATTAGAATATTACTCATATAAAGTAGAAATCAAGAGAGGAAGTGTTTCTTTCTATGGTAATACATTTAGTCCTCACAACCACCCAGTGAAGGTTATTACTATTTCCATAACAACAGCTAGAAGTCTAATGCTTTCTACATGGCCGGCACTGTTCTAAGAGCCTTCCGAGTTTTTACTCATTTAAGCCTCAGAAAGACCGACCCTATGAGAAAAGTACTATTGTTTCCATTTTATTTATGAGGAACGCAGGCACAGAGCAGTTAAGTCTCGCTCACTTTAAGTTGGGCCATGACTTGAACCCTAAATCTAACTCCAAAGCCTGTGTCTTTCCCCTCAACCACCTACAATCAAAACTAGGCTTACTGCGGACTTCACTGATGGTGCAGTGGTAAAGAAACTGCCTGCCAATGCTGCGGACACGGGTTCAAGCCCTGGTCCAGGAAGATCCTACATGCCACGGAGCAACTAAGCCCTGTGCCACTACTACTGGGCCTGCGCTCTAGAGCCCGCGAGCCACAACTACTGAGCCTACATGCTGCAACTACTGAAGCCCGTGCACCTAGAGCCCCTGCTCCGCAACAAGAGAAGCCACCACAACGAGAAGCCACCACAATGAGAAGCCTGCGCACCACAATGAAGAGCAGCCCGGACTCGTGGCAACTAGAGAAAGCACGCAGGCAGCAACTAAGACCCAACGCAGCCAAAAATAAATAAAATAAATAAATTTATAAGTGCATCTATTATTTAAAAAAATAACAAAACAATAACTAGGTTTACTGGAAGGAGTAGCTACTTGTCCTAAATGTGCTCCACATTACCTAATTATGTATTAGTAAACATCACGTGACTTCCGGAGGCTTAGGAATTGAGGGTAGAATATGACTGCCAATAAATAACCCAGAACCCCAGACCCACGTGACTGGGCTGGTTCCCCTGGGGCCGTCCTGGTCTCGCGGGGTTTAGACTCTGGCGGGACAAACCCTCTTTTTGCCTCTCGCCCACCTCAACCTACTGCGAGATTGGCACTCAGCCTCACTTCCTCCACCTTACCTCCCAGCAGCGACCAACTTCTGGATGAAAGTGTCCACCATGGTGTCAAAAAGCTTCACCCTCGAAATGGTAGTGCCGGGGCGCGCAGATTCCTGAGATAACTCCTCAGGCCCTTTTTCCTCACAGCCGCTGCCTACGTTGACGCCGCTCGCTTCGGCCATGTTGAAATAAAACCGCCAAAGCTAACTGGCCCGGCCGCTCCGCCCACCGAAGCCCCCGATTGGCCGCTCCCGGCACTGCGCGCCTCCGATTGGAAGCAGCGAACGTCTATCACCGAGCCGCGGGGAGGGGAAACTGCCGGAGGCGGAGGGTTACACACATATTAATACAAGAACGATACACTTACGTAACATACTTTCTCGGCAAGCGGGCAAAATAAGCGCAAAGCTCAAAGACTCAATAAAAACGTTTAATTACACTTCGGAGACTTCATACAGTGCAACAGTGAATGTTTGCTGTTAATATTCACGAGTCCATTTTATCAAATGTTAACTGCATCTGCACTTTATTCCCCTGTCCTTAAATACTCCCTTCAGGTTTCCCGTCTTGCCCAGTCTCCCGAAAGTTTCTTCCAATTTTGGCTACAGACCAATATATCAGAAATTCCAATTGGTCCAGATCCATGGTCCTGGGAAAATGGAAGCCCACTATCCCACCCCCACCAGGACATTTTAACCAAACCCAATCCCAGTCCCTAAAATATTAGATGGGAAAGTAGGGGCCAGGGGTCCCTTTTAGTAAATGCCCATCATCCTTTAAAACTGTGTGTGTGACAGAGAGAGACAGACAGAGGAAACAGGTGAAAGATTGAAATACTGTACAATAAAATAAAACAGAAGAAAGAGTCTGGAGGAGTCTGGGATGGAAACAACCTAAGACATGAGAAGCAGGAGACTACCTCCTGTCCCTGATACTTTGCAATGGTGGGGAAGGACTGAAGACAAGACTGTAGGGAGGGGAAGGTGTGGAGCTGAGAAAACCAACCTCCAAAGGTCTCACTAGGATGAGTTTAAAGAGAAAGGAGGGAACCCTGGCTTCTATTATGTTGGTGGTTCTTAGGGTAAAGGAGTGACTGAGAGGCAGGAAGATTCAGAATGATCTGTGGGCCCAACCCTTTGGATGACCATTTGTGAAGAGAAATTGGAGGACTCTTGACAAAGTGCAAGAAGGGACAGACAAAAATAAAAATAAGTGAAAGAGAAAATAACCCTCAAAGATAGAGCCCAAGATGGGCAGCGGTGGTGGTGACGGTAGAGAATTCAGATTCTGATCTTGCCTGGGGGATAGAATGTGGGGCAGCCATAAGAAATATCAAGGCTTCAGGTAGCTAGCACCTTTCAAATTGGCACCATGGCCTCTCCCAGGGGGTGGGACCAATAAGAAAGTTTGAAGGGTCATCCAAGCCAGATGTCTCAAGTAAAAGTGCAGGGTTTGATATGCCTTCTTCTCATTCCATTTACTGCAACTCTCCTCACCTGCAACACAAGCTTGGTAGAGGAGGTGTGTGTTGTGGGGGAAGGATGAGGCAGGGAAGGAGCATTCATCATCTAGCTCCTGAGAGCTTCAACAGATCATCTCGGCAGTATCAGGCTGGTAAATGCAGTGGTCCTGGTATTGGGTGAGTTCCTGACCCGCCCTTTACCCGCCTCCGAGCATCCCTCCAGAGGGTACCATGACCGGGATGACTCCTCAGATCGGAGACAAGAAAAACACAAACAGTTCCACATCTCAGAGATTCCCATTGTGAGACAACATCTGTTTCTGTGAGTCCAAGTGATTGGGGTATATATGTGTGTCATGACTGCCTGGGGCTGAGAACCTCCACTGCCCTCTCCTAGGTTTGGCTCAGCTGGCTGAGGGAGATGCACTAGGGCACACATATCCTCCTGTCACTTTCCAAACCAACTACTCTCTAAACCAGACTTTTCAGGGTAGTGTTCCAAGTCTAGTGTGTCCCAGACAGTCTGATCTATTTAGAGCTGTGCCTACCACTGTAGTCATCTGGGCCAGGAGGAAAAAAACAGCTTATATATCCTGAGGCTGCTGGGACTGAAGGGACTGGGAGGGATAGATAACTGGGATTGAGGGAAAAGCTACATGATATTTTTCCGCCTGTCTGAGGAAGGGGTGGGCTCTGACTGCAGGATTGGTGCTTTAGCAGGATTAAGACAGTAGCCTGGTTCACAGAAAAATACACAAAATAAAGTATCAACATTTCTCCCCAACCTAATAACTCTCCAAAGAGAGGATGAGTGCTCTGGAGAACCAGAGGTTTTTGCTGCTCCCACTCCCTGTGCAAAAGTGCCTGGCACCTTGCCCCCAGTGGCAGGGAAAAGCAGAGTAGTCTGGTGGGCAGCTCAGTCCCAAAATAAAAATAAGCAAGCCTAAGAGATGAAGCAGGAAAGGGCTGATGGCAACTGCTTGGAATCTGGGCTGAAAGCCCAAGAGGAAGAACCAGTGGTAGTAAGCAAGTTCTATGTGCAGCTCTTCTCAGGATCTCAGGGACACAGATGGAAGGGGAAGGCAGAGAAGGGTTGGCAGGGGATGGATGGAGTGGGATTGGCAGGGAGAGTGGATTTCCTTAGGGCAGGACAGTACCTGTACTGAATGAGTGAGCCCAGTTTGGCAAGAAAATTAAAAAATAATGAGAGCAGGGGATCCAGGCGTGGAGCCTCTTCAGCAAGAGCAGTTCAAAGTCTCTGTCCCTGACCCAGGGCCGGACTCGGTATATGGTGAGGCACCTGAAGAGGGTGCTACCCTCTCCTCTCTGCCCCTGACCCAGAGTAGTGTGGGAAACAGCAGGCTTCTCTCCCCATCACTGGTTACCAGTGTCTTGAGTCCACCAGCTCAGGTCGGAGGCTGAGTTTCTTGAGGCTCTCGTAGCCCACCACAATGACAATGGTTGAGGGCGTGGCTGAGATGATTCTGGCGGAGAGGCCTTTCATGAGGCCCCAAGGCCCCTCTTCTGCCATCAGCTGTCGGAAGGTCAGGATGATGGAGTTCTTGCCCTCAACCTGGAAAAGTCAACGCATTGGAGGACGACGGTCTGCAGTCAAAGCCCCTCTACCCAATCTCCCTCTGCCTTAGGCTAAAGTGGAAAGAATTAGACTTGGGAGTCAGAGGGCTGGACTCTGCTTCTGCGGGACAGTTCAGCACAGTGACTGAGTACGGGCTCTGGTGCCAGACTGCCTGGTATGAATTCTGCTCCACAATTTACTAACAGCATAATCTCAGGTACTTTACTTAACACTTTGCACCCCAGTTTCCTCAAATATAAAATAGTAATGATAATACCTACCCTGTGTGGTTGTTCTACGAAGTAAACAAAAAAAAATACTTGTAAATGCTGAGAACAGTGCCTGGCAGACAGTAAGTATTCAATAACTGTTAGTTATAATTAATATCATTAGATAAACTACATAGTGATGAGTCTTTGGACCAAGTGCTTCTCTCTGGTCTCAGGGAGGCTGGATTAAATCACCTCTAAGGGCCTCTGCAGCTCTGTTACGGGCCAGGGTTCTTGGCCTTCCCGAAGCAATAGAAATCGACTAGAGGCCAGACAAGAAATTCAGGCAAGGCTTTACTGGGGCCCCTGCTGCACAAGAGGGAAGCAAGAACAAACAAGAGCTTCCTTTGCTTGCTCACTCCCCAAAGGGAGGTAAGCTTGTTTCTTATATGGGGTGAGGGTAGGGGTGTGTCCAGGAGTCCAGCCAGAGGGATGGCTTAGGTATTTTGCCGCCCCTTAGGTGGTGGTGTGTGCAGGAAGCATGCACAGTACCCTGCTTTTGCTCCCGGCACTTCAAAAGTGGCAGTTGGGTTTTTTGGTTCCTTTGTATCTTTTGGGTCCAGAATTTGCCCCAACTGGGCATGCACACAGCTGTTTTTAGTCCCATATAGTTTCTTTGTATTCCATTGCTCAAGGAAAAGTGTGTTCATGTGCAAGCCCTGCAGCACTGCAGCAAAGGGACCCAGGTCCCAGCCTGTCTCAGCTCTCTCTACCAGTGATTTTGATTCTGATCATCTCAATCCCTCCGAAGCCCCATGGCTAGAGTCCTGCCCCTCCAACCCTGTCATCTCCCACACACCCTGTGACCTGTCTTCCCTATCATACTGGAATCTTTTCTCTCTTTTTTCTTAATAGTCTTGCCCTCTTCTTCCCCCCTACCCCCATACCTGCCACCAAATTACACTTTTAGAGATTACCCCCTTCAGACCTTCAGCCAATGCAGGACAGACACACTCCTTGTTATACTTCCCTCTATTCACAAGGTGGTCCCATCTCTGACTAAGAACGTCTCCCCACTCCTCTCTGCCTCCTTTAGCGCCCTCCTCCACATTCCCCCTTTCCCTTCTTCCTCTGACCACCTGTGCTCCCCTAATCCTCCACTTATCCACAGCCACATCAAGGGCTTTTTAGCTATGGCTCTGGTCCTCATATGTGCTGTCTCTTCCAGCCTGGGAACTCCTCAAAGTAAGGACCTGTCCTTTTCCTTGAATCTCCTCATGGAACACCCAGAACAAGGCTCAGGAGAGAATAAGGATGGAACCTATACACTTTATTATTTGCAAACCAATCAGATGCCACTCATTTTCAAACGTGTGGGTTGTGGAGGGGGCGCATACTTTCCTAGGGACCAATACACAGCTGACCCTCGAACAACAAGGGTTTGAGCTGCATGGGTCCACTTATATGCAGTATGTTTTTTTTCAGTAGTAACAAGTAACACTACAGTACTAATAAAAATTTTAAAAATAAATAAAATAAATATAATAACCAGGAAGACTTTACCATTGCTATTTAACCTTTATGGATTGCATATCTCTCTAAACATGTCAAGATATATTCCTGTTTATCTAAAGTACACACTTGGTTAATTTAAGAATTCCATGCTTATGCTAACATTAAATTTAAAAAGATTATTTTACTTCTCTGGAAATAAATCAAAATTGTACATAGGGGGCTTCCCTGGTGGCGCAGTGGTTGAGAGTCCGCCTGCTGATGCAGGGGACACGGGTTCGTGCCCTGGTCAGGGAAGATCCCACACGCCACAGAGCAGCTAAGCCCGTGAACCATGGCCGCTGAGCCTGCGCGTCCGGAGCCTGTGCTCCGCAATGGGAGAGGCCACAACAGTGAGAGGCCCGAGTACTGCAAAAAAAAAAAAAAAAAAAAAACTGTACATAGGTAGCAGAGTTACTACATAAAAAATTGAATTTAAAATTGAACTGCCTGCTTATATTACCCAAAATGTGTTTAAATATCTTTGACTATAATCTATACCAAAATGATTTAAGTAAAAATTCATTTTTATTTATACTTAAAAAAACCCAAAACACTACAGTACTATGCGATCTGTGGATGGCGAACCACAGATTCAGAGGGCTAAGTTATACTCAAATTTTCAACTATGCGGAGTGTCAGTGCTCCTAAACTCCATGTTGTTCAAGAGTCAACTGTACCTAGATTTACCAGCCACCTCCATCCCAACATCCTGGTATCAGGGAAGCTGACTTCACCTCCACCTGCTAAGGTTATTTTCCTTCCCTCTCCTTCTCACTGTAACTCAATGACCACACTCTCCTGGACAGCTGTCCTGTTAAGTTACCCAAATCAGATATTAAAATTCCCCCATTCTCTCCACCTAAAGCTTTTAAAAAAATATTTATTTATTTATTTTATGATTATTTATTTATTTTCTTTTATTATTATTTATTTTTAAATTTTATTATTATTTATTTTTTTATTTTGGCTGCACTGGGTCTTAGTTGCGGCATGTGGGCTTCTTAGTTGTGGCATGTGGGCTTCTTAGTTGCAGCATGCATGTGGGATCTAATTCCCTGACCAAGGATCAAACCCAGGCCCCTTGCATTGGAAACGTGGAGTCCTACCCACTGGACCACCAGGGAAGTCCCTCCACCTAAAGCTTTATATAGCAAAACCTACCATGTGTATATTATACATCATCATTCAGATTCTATCTCCTTGGACTCGGGGCTGTGAAATTGTTATTAAGCTGATTAAAGACAGGGACTATAATTTCTGGACAACACCACCCAGGGCTTTGTCTGTGTTTGTGCTGAGTCCACACAGAACAATCTGTGAAACCTGTTCAAGGACAGTCATTTTCACTGTAGAGAGCACATAGCCAAGTGGAGAAGCTAGATAGACTTAAGAAATTAACTAAAATCATATTTCTAATAACCACAAAGCTAGAAGGTAAGGAAAAGGTGGTTGATAGGCTATGCTATTATGAAGAAAGCCTAGAAGAAAGCAGTAAGAATTTCTAGAGGCATGGGCAAGGCAAGGAGTAGAGGCATGCAAGGTAGCAGACAGGATGACAGAAACATTCTAGGTGATTCAAAGTGCTCAGCTGGTTTCTGTAGATGGTAAGCATAACCACAAGGAAGAGGCTTGGATGACCAGGAGAAGGTTGGCTAGACTAGAGGGCCATGACACAAAGAGGTCAGGAAATACTGGAGGGCCTGAAGATCACACTTCTAATGGTTTATCTGGGAAGAGGGTAGGGGAGAAGCCTGGTCTTACCTGTACTCGGGTTCGGATGACATCCATGGGATTGGTGAGGATGGAAGCAGTGGCTGCAGCCAGAGGCCCCGAGATGGCTTGAAAGACGATGTGAGGGCACTCCTTAGGGCAGAGGGATGAGAGCTGCTCTGGAATCAAGGGAAAGATAATGCCTCAAGACATGAGGTTCCACTCCACGCGCCCCCAAACCTTTTCTACCAGTTGGCCCAATGATGACAAACTCTCCATCCTTAGCCACCTTAGACCCTATAACTCCCATCTTTGCTTCCATCTAAACCAACAACACAAAAATTTTTTTTAATAAATTTATTTATTTAGTTTTGGCTGCATTGGGTCTTTGTTGCTGCACGCAGGCTTTCTCTAGTTGTGGCGAGTGGGGGCTACTCTTCGTTGCAGTGTGCGGGCTTATCATTGAGGTGGCTTCTCGTGGCGGAGCACGGGCTCTAGGCATGCAGGCTTCAGTAATTGTGGCACGTGGGCTCAGTAGTTGTGGCTCACGGGCTCTAGAACGCAGGCTCAGTAGTTGTGGTGCACGGGCTTAGTTGCTCCGCAGCATGTGGGATCTTCCCGGACCAGGGAAGCCCTGAACCAACAAAAATTTTGAAATCTCAGGCCCCTTCCAGAAGTCATTTTGCATAGGACAAAATTCCTCTGGAGAAGGGGATTTCAAAACCTATTTGCTTGCTGACTCCTTTCAGAAATCACTCCTGATGTAAAACTCTTATGCTTGTGCTCTACTTTTCACAACTCACTGGCTAGAAAAGCACACACCACATATTTTCTTATACGTGCACTGGATTACTGGTAAGATACATTAAAAATTGGTAACACTAATTGTCTTTAAGGAAGGAAGCTGGGTGACTGTGGTAGGTGAGGAGTGTTTTCACTGCATACCCTTTCTTACCTTTTGAATTTTGAACCATATGAATGTTTTAAAAATACAAACAATTACAATTAAAAGAGAAAATCATATCCTACAGTGAAAACTTTTCTTCAGCCTATATCAAGAAAGGAAAATTGGACTTCCCTGGTGGCGCAGTGGTTAAGAATCCGCCTGCCAATACAAGGGACATGGGTTTCTGTAGATGGTAAGCATAACCACAAGGAAGAGGCTTGGATGACCAGGAGAAGGTTGGCTAGACTAGAGGGCCATGACACAAAGAGGTCAGGAAATACTGGAGGGCCTGAAGATCACACTTCTAATGGTTTATCTGGGAAGAGGGTAGGGGAGAAGCCTGGTCTTACCTGTACTCGGGTTCGGATGACATCCATGGGATTGGTGAGGATGGAAGCAGTGGCTGCAGCCAGAGGCCCCGAGATGGCTTGAAAGACGATGTGAGGGCACTCCTTAGGGCAGAGGGATGAGAGCTGCTCTGGAATCAAGGGAAAGATAATGCCTCAAGACATGAGGTTCCACTCCACGCGCCCCCAAACCTTTTCTACCAGTTGGCCCAATGATGACAAACTCTCCATCCTTAGCCACCTTAGACCCTATAACTCCCATCTTTGCTTCCATCTAAACCAACAACACAAAAATTTTTTTTAATAAATTTATTTATTTAGTTTTGGCTGCATTGGGTCTTTGTTGCTGCACGCAGGCTTTCTCTAGTTGTGGCGAGTGGGGGCTACTCTTCGTTGCAGTGTGCGGGCTTATCATTGAGGTGGCTTCTCGTGGCGGAGCACGGGCTCTAGGCATGCAGGCTTCAGTAATTGTGGCACGTGGGCTCAGTAGTTGTGGCTCACGGGCTCTAGAACGCAGGCTCAGTAGTTGTGGTGCACGGGCTTAGTTGCTCCGCAGCATGTGGGATCTTCCCGGACCAGGGAAGCCCTGAACCAACAAAAATTTTGAAATCTCAGGCCCCTTCCAGAAGTCATTTTGCATAGGACAAAATTCCTCTGGAGAAGGGGATTTCAAAACCTATTTGCTTGCTGACTCCTTTCAGAAATCACTCCTGATGTAAAACTCTTATGCTTGTGCTCTACTTTTCACAACTCACTGGCTAGAAAAGCACACACCACATATTTTCTTATACGTGCACTGGATTACTGGTAAGATACATTAAAAATTGGTAACACTAATTGTCTTTAAGGAAGGAAGCTGGGTGACTGTGGTAGGTGAGGAGTGTTTTCACTGCATACCCTTTCTTACCTTTTGAATTTTGAACCATATGAATGTTTTAAAAATACAAACAATTACAATTAAAAGAGAAAATCATATCCTACAGTGAAAACTTTTCTTCAGCCTATATCAAGAAAGGAAAATTGGACTTCCCTGGTGGCGCAGTGGTTAAGAATCCGCCTGCCAATACAAGGGACATGGGTTCGAGCCCTGGACAGGGAAGATCCCACATGCAGTGGAGCAAATAAGCCCGTGCGCCACAACTACTGAGCCTGAGCTCTAGAGTCCGCAAACCACAACTACTGAGACTGCGTGCCACAACTGCTGAAGCCCACGTGCCTAAAGCCTGTGCTCCGCAACAAGGGAAGCCACCGCAATGAGAAGCCGGCGCACCACAAGGAAGAGTAGCCCCCGCTCACCCCAACTAGAGAATGCCCGCGCACAGCAACAAAGACCCAACACAGCCGAAAATAAATTAATTAATTAATTTTTAAAAAAAGAAAGGAAAATTCATTTTTCAAAATGCTGATGAAGAAGATGGAATAATACCCAGGTTCACCCAATCCCAATGTCACTAGAAAGTTCACGTGCAACTGAATTATTTTGCTTTTCCCTCTCTGGAGGTGAGAGACAAGAGTTCGTTCATTCATTCAACAAAGATTTATTGAGCGATTACCATGAGCCAGTCACTTTGGGTTCTAAAGATACAACAGTGAATAAAAGAGCCTCAAATCCCTGCCCTTATGAAACTTATATTCTAGTGGGGGAAAACAGACAATAAATAAATAAAAAGCAAAATATACAACTATGTCAGACATGTTGTGTGCTAATTATAGAAAAAAATAGATCACGAAAAGGAGATAAGGAATGCCAAGGGCAGAAAGGGTAGAAGGTGAAGTCTAAGCAAAGCCCTAAAGGATAGTATAAGCCTTATAGATCTGTGGTGAGAACTTTCCAAGCAGAGGTAACATCCTATGCAAAGGCCCTGAGGCATGAGCATGCCTGAGGTCTTTGGCACCAAGGCCAGTATGCCTGCAGCCGAATGAATGAGGGAAAGAACAGTAGATGAAGTCTGAGGTAGGGCCCTGAAGCCATTGCATGGACTTTGGCTTTTACTCTGAGTGAGACCGGATGTAAAATAGATTTATCATCTCCAAGGTTCCCTCTCAGTTTTCTCTGTACAATTCAATCACCATAATACCTTTAAGAATTTCTTCTTGCGCGGAGGAACAATATAGGGGTAGGGGATTAAGAGGTACAAACAAGGGCTTCCCTGGTGGCGCAGTGGTTGAGAGTTCGACTGCCGATGTAGGGGACATGGGTTCGTGCCCTGGTCCAGGAAGATCCCACACGCCGCGGAGCGGCTAGACCCGTGAGCCATGGCTGCTAAGCCTGCGCGTCCGGAGCCTGTGCTCCGCAACGGGAGAGGCCACAACAGTAAGAGGCCCGCGTACCCCCCCAAAAAATAAAAGAGGTACAAACAAGCTACAAGGATATATTATACAACACAGGGAATACAGCAAATATTTTGTAATAACTATAAATGGAGTATAACGTTCAAAAATTGTGAATCACTATATTGTACACCTGTAATTTATAAACTATTATAGATCAACTATACTTCCGATTTAAAAAATATATAGGGCTTCCCTGGTGGCGCAGTGGTTGAGAGTCCGCCTGCCGATGCAGGGGACGCGGGTTTGTGCCCCAGTCCGGGAAGATCCCACATGCTGTGGAGCGGCTGGGCCCGTGAACCATGGCCGCTGGGCCTGCGCGTCCGGAGCCTGTGCTCCACAGCGGGAGAGGCCACAACAGTGAGAGGCCCGCGTACCGCAAAAATAAATAAATAAATAAATAAATAATATATATAAGTATTTTTTTCTTATGCTCCTAGTTTTGGTAATTTACGTCCAGGCAACTAAAGAGTAGGAAACAAGTAGGAGGGTGGAGGTTGGCAGGACAGAAGCGAGGGCTTCCAAGTCCGAAGGCATGACAGAATTCCTTAAGCCTTACCAGAACCACCTCTCCCCTGGATTTCTAATCACTTTCTTCCCCAGGGTCAGCATACAGAAAGAAACAAAGTGAACTGGTGGCTCTGCCTCAAGGGTGTCTTGTTGCTCCTGAGAAGAAAACATTTCACAACCACTGGAAGGCAGCATCTGGAAAACAAGGTGCTACAAAAGAAAACAGGGCTTCCCTGGTGGAGTGGTTAAAAATCCACCTACCAGTGCAGGGGACATGGGTTCAAGCCCTGGTCTGTGAAGATCCCACACTCCACGGAGCAACTAAGCCTGTGAGCCACAATTACTAAGCCTGCGCTCTAGAGCCCATGCGCCACAACTACTGAGCCCACATGCCACAGCTACTGAAGCCCACGCGCCTAGAGCCTGTGCTCCACAACCAGAGAAGCCAATGCAATGAGAAGCCCGCACACCACAAGAGTAGCCCCCACTCGCCGCAACCAGAGAAAAGCCTGCACGCAGCAATGAAGACCCAACACAGCCAAAATAAAATAAATAAATAAAATTTAAAAATAAATCAATTAAAAAAAGAAAACAGGAAGAACCCTCTTTCCAACTGGGTAAAGAAGTCTTCTTGGGACTTCCCTGGTGGCACAGTGGTTAAGAATCCGCCTGCCAATGCAGGGGACAGGGGTTCGAACCCTGGTCTGGGAAGATCCCACATGTCACAGAGCAAAGAAGCCCGTGTGCCACAGCTACTGAGCCTGTGCTCTAGTGCCTGTGAGCCACAACTACTGAAGCCTGTGTGCCACAACTACTGAAGCCTGTGCACCCAGAGCCCATGCTCCACAACATGATAAGCCACAGCAATGACAAGCCCGCGCACCGCAACAAAGAGTAGCCCCCACTCACCACAACTAGAGAAAGCCCGCATGTAGCAACAAAGACCCAACGCAGCCAAAAATTTACTAATTAATTAATTAGTTATTTTTTAAAAAAAGAAGTCTTCTTTGCAAAGATGGCATGTACGCTGAGGCTTGAAGCCTGAGAAGGACCCAGACACACAAACAACAGGAGAAAGGGTATTCCAGGCAGAAAGAACAGTATCTGCAAAGGCCTTGAAGTGAGAACAGAGCTTGGTGTGTCTCAGGAACTGAGAAGGGCAGTGAGAATGGACCAGAGTGAGTAAGGGGAGAGGAGCACAAGATGGGGCTGGAGAAGCAGACAGGGACCAGATCACATAGACCTGTATTGACCATGAGAAGCATTAGATTTTATTGTAAATACCCATAAGGCAGCATTGGTAGATTTTAAGCAAAATGGAGTGAAAAAAACCAGTCTACTCTCTCAACAAATATTTACTGAGCACTTACAATTCACCAGGCCCTGAGACACACAGTGTCACAGAGTGTGGTACACAGTGGATATTCAGTAAATGTTAGTTTCCACCCCCTTCCAAGAAACTTTCCAGTCAATTATATCAAAATAAAGCTGGGGGAAAAAAAGCATTAAGAAAAAAGAAGAACCTGTGCAAATAATAGAAGAGATAGGCACATACAAATAACATCAAGGCAAATGTTCTAACTGCCTTAAGAAAGACTGAAGCAATGTCATGGGAGTTGGAAGGAGGGAAAGATCATTTCTGAGTTGAGAGATACATGGAGAGGATGGGAGAGGAGGCAATGAGTCATGATTTCACCAGGGTAAGTGGACCTGGAAGGCATCTAGCAGAGGGACACGAATACAGCAGAGGTGGGAGAGATGATGCACGGTGGAGGGAAGGTGTGTGAACTGGCCTGGCTGCAGCATAGACTATACATAAGGAAACAGCAGGATGTTTCACCGAAAAGGGAAGGTGAAGCCAGGCTGAAGAGTTTGGATTTTACTGAGTAAGCAGTGGGAGCCACTGAACATCACAACCAGAGTTTAAAGTTAATCCCTTAGGGGGACTTCTCTGGTGGCGCAGTGGTTGAGAATACACCTGCCAATGTAGGGGACACGGGTTCAAGCCCTGGTCCGGTAAGATCCCACATGCCGTGGAGCAACTTAAGCCCGTGCGCCACAACTACTAAGCCTGTGTTCTAGAGCCCACGAGCCACAACTACTGAAGCCCTCGAGCCTAGAGCCCGTGCCCTGAAACAAGAGAAGCCACTGCAATGAAAAGCCCGCACACCGCAATGAAGAATAGCCCCCGCTCACCACAACAAGAGAAAGCCCACGCGGAGTAACGAAGACCCAAAGCAGCCAAAAATAAATATATAAATAAAACTCTAAAAATAAATAAATAAAGTTAATCCATTAGGGACTTGTGTGTAGACAGGAAGGAAGAGACTTGGAACAGCTAGAAGGCTGATGCAATAGTCCAAGAGGGTAGGAACAGAGCATGGTTTCCAGGAAAGGCAGTGGGAATGGAAAGAAAGTTGGACAAGACATTCCAGGGTCACCAGGACTAGATGTGGGGACAAGGACAAGGGGCCACGCACTATGCCCAAAGCCTCAGTTTCAGTGATTTGGAGAATAACATGGCCACTGACACATGAAAGTAGTCAGAAGAGAAAGCCAGCTTGGGATGAAAAATGGTTAATTGAAAAAAATTTCAGATGTAAGTGCATGCCTCCAGGTCAAAAGGTCCAACAGCCAGGATGCCTGTCCAGAGCTCTGGACAGGTAAGTTTGGGAACAGAAATAGAAATGTTGGACATATTAGAAAAGGACAACTCTAATTGTAAATGAAACCAAATGAGGAGAGAGGGGTAAGGACAGACTCCAGAGAAAATGCTCACATTTCCTAGGAAGGTTCTCTAACATTAAGATTGCCAGCATCCATTCCCAAAGAATATGATACAAAGGGTCAAGGTGGAGTCCATGTATCTGAATTTTACCAAATACTCCAGATGAAAGACTGTGTTAAACAGAAGAAGAGACAGAGCTACCAAAAAAAAAAAAGTACAATTAGAAAAATAGGAGAGGGACTTCCCTGGTGGTCCAGTGGTAAAGAATCCGCCTTACAATGCAGGGGACACAGGTTCAATCCCTGGTCAGGGAACTAAGATCCCACATGCCACGGGGCAACTAAGCCCATGCCACAACTACTGAGCTCACGTGCCTCAGCTAGAGCCTGCGTGCCGCATACTACAGAGCCCATGTGCCCTGGAGCCTGTGCACCACAGCTAGAGAAGAGAAAACCCACATGCCACACCTAGAGAAGCCTGAGTGCCACAATGAAAAGCCCACGCGCCGCAAGGAAAAGATCCTGCGTGCTGCAACTAAGACCCAATGCAGCCAAAAATAATAATAAAATAAATAATAAATAAATCTTTAAAAAAAAGAAAAGAACCAGAAAAGTACAGTGCCATAGAAACAAGGTGATTATAGGTTAGGAAGTCATTACAAAATTTGGTCAGAAAAGTTCCAGGTGGGATGGGACAAAATGTCTACTGCCAGTGCAGCAGGGATTTGGGAGGCTACAAGCACATACTGCCCTAACTGGAGTTTGGTAGTTACCCAAAGCTACGGATATCGCAGGATAGCAGGCACACACAGGTCCTGCTCTTGACAATGTGCTTTGCCCTTTCAGAAGGAAATCTGGCAGTATGTTTATTGAGGCCCTCAAAAATGTTATCTTTTGACCCAGAAATCCCATTTCTGGGAAATACTTAACAAGTAATGCCTTGTGAACAAAACTACATTACAGGAGTAGAGAGGTTCAAGATTGTATCACACCTTGAACTTAATTTAAATATTTATTTATTTATTTTGGCTGCACTGGGTCTTAGTTGTGGCATGAGGGATCTTTGTTGCGGTGTGCAGGATCTTTAGTTGCGGCATGTGGACTCTTAGTTGTGGCATGCATGCGGGATCTAGTTCCCCAACCAGGGATGGAATCCAGGCCCTCTAGCATTGGGAGTGCAGAGTCTTACCCACTGAACCACCAGGGAAGTCCCTTGAACTTAATTTAAAAATAGTAAGTAGGGGCTTCCCTGGTGGCGCAGTGGTTAAGAATCCGCCTGCCAATGCAGGGGACATGGGTTTGAGCCCTGGTCCGGGAAGATCCCACATGCTGTGAAGCAACTAAGCCTGTGCACCACAACTACTGAAGCCTGCACACCTAGAGCCTGTGCTCCGCAACAAGAGAAGCCACTGCAATGAGAAGCCCTCACACCACAATGAAGAGTAGCCCCTGCTCACGGCAACTAGAGAAAGCCTGCACACAGCAAGGGAAGACCCAATGCAGACAATAAACAAATAAAATAAATCTATTAAAAAAAAAAGAAGGGGCATCCCTGGTGGCGCAGTGGTTAAGAATCCGCCTGCCAATGCAGGGGACAGGGCTTCAAGCCTTGGTCTGGGAAGATCCCACATGCCACAGAGCAACTAAGCCCATGCACCGCAACTACTGAGCCTGCGCTCTAGAGCCCGTGAGCTACAACTACTGAGCCCACGTGCCACAACTACTGAAGCCCGCGCACCTAGAGCCTGTGCTCTGCAATAAGAGAAGCCACTGCAATGAAAAGCCCACACACCGCAGTAAAGACTAGCTCCCGCTCGCCACAACTAGAGAAAGCCCGTGTGCAGCAACGAAGACCAAACGCAGCCAAAAATAAATAAATAAATAAAATAATTTTTTTTAAAAAAGAAAAAAATGTAAAAAAAAAGAAAATAGTAAGGAAAGGCATCAAACTCAAAAGCTCACTATTACCCATTGCTTTCATCTTTAAATCCTATGGATTTTGTCCCTCCCCACCTTATGATTCTCTGCCAATATTCCACTAAACTTAGTTGATCCTGATTCATCGAGAACATACTCTTATGTCCTACAGTCATATACTTTACTTGTCTGATTCCCTCCACTATAATATTAGCTCCTTGAAGGGAAGAACCATGTCTTACTCATCTCTGAATCCTCCTGGATTCAAATGTTTGCTGTATGAATGGTCTAGTCTCCCATTAAATCACTCATTCTAACATGCACAGAGCAACAGCATCTCTGTCCATTAGTAACCATCCTCCACCCCCACCCTCCTGGTCCCTGCTTACCTGCATAGAAGTGGTAGAAGGGCCACCAGACAGCACTGTTTGGGATGTAAGTAAGCAGCGAAGCCACGTAGCCCCGGTAGAAGCCACGAAGTCCATCAGCCCGCAGGATCTGCCTGATGATGTCCTTGGTTTGGCCAAAGGCAACTATCCCTTGTCCCTCTGGATTCCCTCGCACTTGGAAGCGGCCCATTTTCTCACCCTTGCGCTGCATCATCAGGTGCTGGGAGACCACATCAATGGGCACCGTGATGCTCTGAGCCACGAGAGAGGCCGAGCCACCGGCCACCAGTGATTTGACTGTGTTGCTCTGGCTGTAGTCAGCTACAAACTTCCGGGTGAGCTCATAAGTGGTAACATAGCACTGGCCAGATATGAGAGTGAAGGTGTTGACCAGGAATCCCCGGTAGAGGCCAGTCACACCATCTGCCCGTAGGATCTTGATGAAGGCATCAAAGGTCCCATGGTAGAGGCTCTTGCCTTTCTGAACCTGCAGGTGAGTGCGGATGAGGGTGAATGGGTAGACGCTGACACGGATCATCATGGTCATTGCCACACCAAACACGTAGAACTTCTTCTTGTCCAGGTGTTCCCACTCGATGATCTGGATGTTACGTTTGTCCTCCATCGTGCCTGGAGACCTGGGGATTTGAGGAGGGTGGAGGGAATGTGAAGGAGATCAGAATTTGCACTTTCCCCTCCTGGATGGGCTCTGAAACCCCATTCTCAGGCTTCAGCTCCTGGGGTACTCACTTCTCCAAAGTTCAGACTTCACCCAGTCTGGCTCTGCCAACCCCTGCCTGATTCTTCCTTCATGGATCGGGATAGTGCCCTCTTCTCTCTCTTTTACCAGTCTGTCCCAATTCAGGACCCCTCTTCTGAAAATTGTTTCTCACCTCAGTGACTCCCATGGGCCCACTCCCACCTCAGCTCCCTACCCCCAGCTTATCAGGTCATCTATTCTGGTCTTTCTGCCTCTGCCCAGGCCCTGGTGTCATGGCCCATTCTCCTTTTCCTTCTCTAGCTCACCCAGACAGTTCAGGATGCTGTGGGCCAACCAACCACCTGGCCTTTAAGTGCGCTAATGAGATGTCACTAAGTGACATTCTGGAGGTTCCTAGAGGCTAAAGGGAAGTGCTCCATTTCTGACACTCCTGAGCCTACTGAGGAGACATGGCCTTTGGCCTTGGGCCTTTGAGCCTCAGCAGGGTGCCTCTTTTACCACCGTTTACCAGCTGACTCACCTCACTTTATTTCTGGTTTCCCGTGCTGGCCCCTCTGAGCTCCTCCTGACCCACATTCACTACACTTACACTTTCTCCAGTCTGCATTAGAAGAAAGTGCGATGAAGAAGGCAAGTGGGGCTTTCACTCCACAGGCAACCCCCCCCCCACCTCCCTTCCTTCTAATGAAAGGAGTTAGAAATTTAGGAACAAGCCAAAGGTCAGAGTCCTCTTTGGCTATTAGATAACTCACTCTAGAGAAAGAAGAGAACCACCTGAGAGCTAAGCAGTTTCCTTGAAGAGTCTTAACTACAGGGTAGAGAACATGCTTGGCCTCTTTCATCCCCAAGCATATAAATAATAACCTCAGCCCCTAGGTAATGAAGGGAGATTCAAGTGACAGAAAAGATATAGAGACTCTGCCTTTGAGAAACTCAGTCTCTTCAAGGGGACACAGTATCCCTCTGGGGAACGGATATAAGACACAGAGATAAAGAAACCAGGGCAAATTAATGTACATGTGGCCCTCATGTTAAGTGTATCCACTGACTAAAGTTTCAAACAAAACTAATAAGGTTACAACTATAATAACTGTATAAAATCAGGAGCTTTCAACTTAAGAAATGTCAAATGAGGGGCTTCCCTGGTGTCGCAGTGGTTAAGAATCTGCCTGCCAATGCAGGGGATATGGGTTCGAGCCCTGGTCCAGCAGGATCCCACATGCCACAGAGCAGCTAAGCCTGTGTGCCACAACTACCAAGCCTGTGCACCACAACTACTGAGCCCGCATGCCGCAACTACTGAAGCCCGTGTGCCTAGAGCCTGTGCTCCACAACAAGAGAAGCCACCACAATGAGAAGGCCGCACACCGCAATGAAGTGTAGCCCCCGTTCACCGCAACTAGAGAAGGCCTGCATGCAGCAACGAAGACCCAACATAGCCAAAAATAAATTAATTAAATTAAATTAATTTTAAAAAAGAAAGAAAGAAAGAAAGAATCCGCCTGCCAATGCAAGGGACCTGGGTTCAAGCCCTGGTCCAGGAAGATCCCACATGCCGCGGAGCAACTAAGCCCGTGCGTCACAACTACTGAGCCTGTGCTCTAGAGCCCACAAGCCACAACTACTGAAGCCTGTGTGCCACAACTACTGAAGCCCATGTGCCACAACTACTGAAGCCCATGTGCCTAGAGCCTGTGCTCCGCAACAAGAGAAGCCACCACAATGAGAAGCCCGCGCACCACAACAAAGAGTAGCCCCCACTCTCAGCAACTAGAGAAAACCAGCGTGCATCAGTGAAGACCCAATGCAGCCAAAACTTAAATAAATGAATAATTAAAAAAAAAAAAGAAATGTCAAATGAGAGGACATCATATATTGGACATACACATAGTGACAATGTAATGTGCTCCTGTGTAGGATACTGGACATTTCCAGCCAGAAGGGGAAAGTGAGAAGTTAAAGTCCAGGAAACAGGAAATCGGGGGCTCCCTAAGCTCTGAGAGAAATCCTGAAGGGATGGGAAAGGAGGTGGCCACATCAAAAGGACAACTCTAGAGAGGTGAAATGTTCTACACAGGCAGTCCCAGCACCAAAGCCTTGACAAATCTCATGTCAAGTGTATAACCAGAGTTCATCCTCAACCACCTTCCCCAGCCAAAGGTCCCAACCAGCCTAAGTAGCTTCTTGGTTTACCATATAAGTCAGTGGGTAAGCAAGGTTAGCTTTTTGGAATTTCCTGAGCTGGACTGCATCACTTTCATTAAAGTATAAGATACCTGCAGTGCAAACTGAGTACATGTGAGCTGAGGGAAAACCTCAGCTTCAAGGTGAGGCATGGGTGAGGCACATGTAACCAAGACAGGCTTCCTGAAGGAGGACAAAGCAGCTTGAATGGAGGAATACATGTGGACAGTGAAAGGGAGAAAACAATGGCTTGAAACAACTGGGTTGACCAGAACAGAGAATCTAGGCCATGGGAAATGAGCTAGAGATGGGGTTCTAGGAGGAGAACCCCTGGAACACTGATGTGCCACTTGCTGTGGGCAAAAGTGGCCCTTCCTCCAGCCTCAGCCCAGGACACCCATCAAGTCCAGTGTGGCAATCTTCTCCTTTAAGGCCCTTCAGGAGAAGGGGATCACTGTATCACTGACAAACAGGGTGTTTGGCATCCAGGGTCCCAAGGTTATGTGTCCATTTCCACCGAGAGAGGAGGAGAAGAGAGAGAGAGACACTAGGATTTACTGAACACCTATTACCTCAAGTAATCCTTACAACTTAACCTCTACACAGTTAAGACCCTTCTGCTAAATGAGGAAATTGAGGTACAACAAATAAGTTAAAAGGAACAAGCCCAAGGTCACACAGCTGGTTAGCGGAGGCAGGATATGAGCCAAGTTTGCTCCTCTACTCCATCATGCCCTCTACTCCATGGGAGTTGAGGAGTTCCAGCACAAATCACTCTGTTCAGTATAAAGCCAGGTCATTCCCACCCTTGGGAGGCAGAATTAATGCCCTCATGACTGTCAGTCACCCAAGGGTTAAGCATAAGCTCCTGGCAGCAGATGCCCAGGGATTTCTCTCTGCTTTGTTCCACTGAAACCAAGAGCTGCCTCTGCTTTCCCAGCGTGCTTGTGGAGTGACTGAGCTGAGTGGCTGGGCAGGCCTGTTGTCATCACAGGACAAATACGGCAGGGCTCAAGCAAGGACTCCTGCCCAGCTCATGGATACTGTGTGCTGAGCAGGGCAGAGAGCCAGAGCCACGAAGGACTCTGTTCTAGGACCTGGTTTTGTGGGCACTGTCTCAACTTATCAAACTGAATGACAGAGTGCCAACAACTCCTGATGAGAAATCCTACAGCAGCACCCAGCGCCCCATTTCCCCACTTTCCTCCATCTCTCATATGTGCCCGTCTATTTTAAATTCCCAGAAAGAAGGGAGGATCTTCACGGCCAAAGCAGGTAATTTCTACCATTACCATGGTGACAGAAGAAGCCACTAAGGGTCATGCCACAGAGGGCTGAGCCTCTACAGTTGAAGAGGAAGGCACTGCACCCACCCCCTCTATCCCTTTGAAAGGTGGCTGCTCCTAAAAGTTGGGATCTCAACCTGCTCCTCGTTATTTAACCTCCAAACTTCCCGCTGAAATATCAAAACCAGTTCCTTGTGTTTCACCCTCTGGAAAATCCTCCATGCAGATACCTGTATGCTCACTTCCTTCAGCCTTCCTTTCTTCCAATTCAATCAGCCCAGCTTCTTTATGGCTCTTTCCCAGATCCTTATTTGTGTGCATGGCTCCAATTCCGAATTTCCCCCCATCTTTTAACACAGCTTAGACACAAACGTTAAAGTGCTTCATATGGAGACCCAACAGATGACCCAGGATGTCCTGAAATCATCAAATGAGATGTCAGAGGCAGAACTCCCACTGCTGAGCCCATCAGAGGAAAGGGACAAACTGGCCCAAGTAGGTACACCTCCTTCTCCACTTCCCCTCTACCTGTACCAGAAAAACCACACCAGACTGTTCACTAGGTTCTGAGATAAGATTCTGGTTCAGGACAAGGCAGTGTCACCTGAAATGTAAGGTCATTCGATGAAAAGAACACAAGTAGTCAGGAGATCCATGTCTGAGTTCCACTTTCATTACCTACTAGTAGGATTGGAACTAAGTCACTTCTTTGAAATTCAGTTTCCTCATCTGTGAAATGGGGCTAGTAAAGCCTGCCATAGCTATGTCACTGTGGTGCAACTCACATGAGCTAACGTGTGAAAGCACTTTGTTAACAGCAAAGCACTTCTATCATTGCAGAAAGCTCTACTGGACAGTGCTGCTCTAAATCTTTGCTACTCAGAGTTGTGCACAGACCAGCAGCATGGGCATAATCTGGGAGCTTGTTAGAAATACAGAATTTCAGGATGCTCCATAGGCCTGCTGAATAAGAACCAACATGTTCACAAGATCTCTGGGTGGTTAATACATACATCAGAGTTTGGAAAGTATTACCTTAAATATTAAGGATTTTCAGTATTATAACAATGATAACAACTACTCTAGGAGTCCAGGACCATTATGACTAGGTTAGGAGCTCTCTGACTCCATCCTGACTTGTCACCAGGACTGGGCTCAGTGATGACTTCTAGACTTATTCAAATCTTTTCAGTCAACACCCCCCCCCACGCCCAAGTCAAATAGCCACCTACAACTCCTGACAAGACATCCGTGGGGTTTGGTCCCCACTTCTGTGCTGGAAACATCTTTCCTTCCTCCTTCTGTTCCTCTGTAGTTCTTACTGCAACTGCATCAAGGCTTTGCATCCTGGGAGCTATCTACCACATGAATGTGAATATATTTACATGCTTGCCCACCTGTCCGAATGAACATGCATTTCCTTAGAGAAGTTCCCTGGCATGCCTCCAACCTCTCCCTTCAAGACATCCTCCCCTCTGGGGCATGAAGCGATTTCCACCCAGCCTTCCTTCGGTCTTCCATGGGTGTCCACGTGATCCCTCATGACAGACACCACATGACAGTCCTCTTCACCTACTCCACATGACACCCCCTTTAAGCTGCTTCTGTCCTGGCCCCCGAGGTGCCGCCTCGCCATGCCTCTCGCCATGCTTCTTTCGCTGTCAGCGAAACTCATGCTCCTCCGACAGGAAAAGACCCGTTGGAGTCGCCCCTCATTCCCCAAACTGCGTGGCGGGCTCCCACTGAATTGCAGCCGGGCACTGCAGGCACCCGCTGCCTCTCTGACAGGTCCAGGTCCTCGGAGACCTTAGTCCTCAGGCACCCCAAGCCGGTGGTTTCTTACCTTCTCACATCAGGGCGGTTCCGCCCCGTCTGAGGTGAACTCCAAGCGCGGACCTCTAGGCCGCAGCTCCCACTCTATCCTCTGTTTCTGGCAACTGATGGCCTCCGGTCGCATCTTCCTCCATCTCGACCGGGCTCCCGGTACTGACGGAACCGGAAATTGGGACTTTGTCACTCCCGCCCCCTGCGGGGGGCGGGGATGAAGGGTGTGCAACTCCACCAATAGCGTTCTGAGTCTTTAGCCTCTCGCCCCGCCCCCGCAGCAAGGGCGGAAGGTCCTGGGAACCATCTTGAATTCGGGCAGAGGCCACGCCTTCATTCGCTTCGACATGCCCTTATCTCTACAGCGCATGCGTTTTCTTTCTAATTCTTGGAAATTTAAAGTCACCCGGCGCTTCTTGAAGATCTTGTTCTAAATGGGTCACCTTGTGTTTCCGATCTATTGGAATCCTTAAATTCAAATCTAATCTGTAAATCTGTGTAATTTTTCTCATCTACAGAGCCAAAACAGAGGCCAGTGTGCAGCAGGAAGGACTAAGTTTAGACAACTAATTTTAAGGTTTGGGAACTCAAAAAACTGCAGGAATAAGGAACATCCTGGAGGTGGAGTGGTCTCTTCCAGCTCTAAAACTATTTGCTTATGCATGGTTTTAAAAGAAGAGGCAGAGCCTTTTAAATAAGGGACTGGGAGGCTGGGGGTGGAGATTCATTCCAAAATAGATATTTCTACAACTCAACAACAAAAAGACAAACAACCCAATTTTTTTAAATGGGCAAAGGACTTGAATAGATGTTTCTTCAAAAAAATGACCAAAAAGCACATGAAAAGATGTTCAATATCATTGGGGAAAAACAAATCAAATCCCACTTCACACCCACGAGGACGGCTAAAATTAAAGCAAGCAAGCAAGCAAACAAGAACCTAGAAAGTAACAAGTGTTAGCAAGGATGTGGAAAAATTGGAACCCTCAGACATTGCTGGTGGGAATGTACAATGGTACAGCTGCTGTGGGAACAGTTTGGTTGTTCCTCAATATGTTAAGCAAAATTACTATATGACCAAGCAATTTCACTCTGAATATATACCCAAAAGAGTTGAAAACAGGTGTTCAAACAAAAACTTGTACACAAATGTTCACAGCAGCAGTCTTCTTCACTATAGCCAAAAAGTAGAAACAAATGGTGGTATACCCATACAATGGGATATTACACAGTGAATAAAAAAACAAACAAAAAAAGGAATGAAATATGGATATATACTATGATGTGGATAAATTTTGAAACCATTATGCTAAGTGAAATAAGCCAAACACAGCAGTCACATACTGTGTAATTCCATTTAGATGAAATATGCAGAACAAACAAATCTATACAGACAAAAAGCAGGTAAGTGGGTTAGTGGTTGCCAAGGACTGGGGGGAGGAAGAGTGGGGAGTGACTGCTTAATTAGTACAGAGTGTCCGTTTGGAGTGATGAAAGTGTTCTGGACCTAGATAGTGGTGATGATTGTATAGCACTGTGAATGGCTAAATATCACTAATAATAAATTTTATGTTATGTGTATTTTACTACAATTAAAGAATTTGATACCTCTAGGAAAGATCCCTCCTGAACAACAGATTTGTACTGACAATTGACTCAAAATATGTAATGGGCATTTCAAACTTAGTGTGAAAGTTAGTTTTATGTCAATCTAGCTAGGGCTATAGTAACTAGTTATTCACTAATAGGTATTGCTGTGAAGGTATTTTGTAGGTGTGGTTAACATCCACAATCAGCTGACTTTAGGTAAAGATTACCTTGATAATGTGGGTGGGCCTCATCCAGTTAGTTGAAAGGCATTTGGAGCAACACTAAGGTTTCTCTGGGAAGAAATTCTGCATCAAGGCTTCAGCATGGGGCTTCCCTGGTGGCGCAGTGGTTAAGAATCCGCCTGCCAATGCAGGAAACACGTGTTCGAGCCCTGGTCTTGGAACATCCCACATGCTGCAGAGCAACTAAGCCCGTGCACCACAACTATTGAGCCTGCACTCTAGAGCCCACAAGCCACAACTACTGAGCCAACATGCCACAGCTACTGAAGACTGTGTGCCTAGAGCCCGTGCTCCGCAACAAGAGAAGCCACGACAATGAGAAGCCTGCACACCGCAACGAAGAGTAGCCTCTGCTCAACAGAGAGTTGAGAGTTGCTTCTCTCAACAACTAGAGAAAGCCCGCTTGCAGCAACAAAGACACAACACAGCCAATAAATTAATTAATAAAAAAAAAAAAGACTTCAGCATGGCCAGGGTGGGTGGAGAGATAAATTAGGAGTTTGGGATTAACACTGCTATGTAGAAAATAGATAAACAACAAGGACCTACTGAATAGCACAGGGAACTATATTCAATTATCTTATAATAACCTACAATGGAAAAGAATCTGAAAAAGGATATATATATATATATATATATATATATATATGAATCACTTTGCTGTATGCCTGAAACTAACACAACATTGTAAATTAACTATACTTCAATTTTTAAATGGTAAAAAATAATAAATAGGGCTTCCCTGGTGGCGCAGCGGTTAAGAATCCACCTGCCAATGCAGGGGACATGGGTTCTATCCAGTCTGGGAACATCCCACATACCATGGAGTAACTAAGCCCATGCACCACAGCTACTGAGCCTGTGCTCTACAGCCCTCGAGCCACAACTACTGAAGCCTGCACACCTAGAGCCCGTGCTCTGCAACAAGAGAAGTCACCACAATGAGAAGCCTGCGCACTGCAACGAAGAGTAGCCCCCGCTTGCCGCAACTAGAGAAAGCCTACATGCAGCAACAAAGACCCAATGCAGCCAAAAACAATTAATTAATTAATTAATTTAAAAAAAATCCAGTCAAAAAATGGGCAGAAGACCTAAATAGACATTTCTACAAAAAAGACATACAGATGGCCGATAGGCATATGAAAAGATGCTCAGCATCACTAATTACTAGAGAAATGCAAATCAAAACTACAGTGAGGTACCACCTCACACCATTCAGAATGGCTATCATTAAAAAGTCCACAGGGCTTCCCTGGTGGCTCAGTGGTTGAGAGTCCGCCTGCCGATGCAGGGGACACGGGTTCTTGCCCCGGTGCGGGAAGATCCCACATGCCGCAGAGCGGCTGGGCCCGTAAGCCATGGCCGCTGAGCCTGTGCGTCCAGAGCCTGTGCTCCGCAACGGGAGAAGCCACAACAGTGAGAGGCCCGCGTACCGCAAAAAAAAAAAAAAAAAAAAAAAAAAAGTCCACAAATAACAAATGCTGGAGAGGGTGTGGAGAAAAGGGAGCCCTGCTACACTGCTGTTGGGAATGTAAATTGGTGCATACACTATAGGAAACAGTATGGACGTTCCTCAAAAAACTAAAAATAAAGTTGCCATATGATCCTGTAATCCTATTTCTGGGCATATATCTGGAGGAAACTATAATTCGAAAAGATACATTCACCTCAATGTTCATTGCACTATTTATAATTAGCCAACCTAAATGTCCATAGACAGATGAATAGATAAAGAAGATGCAGTACATATATACAATGGAATATTACTCAGCCATAAAAAAGAACAAAATAATGCCATTTGCAGCAACATGGATGCAACTAGAGATTATCATACTAAGTGAAGTAAGGCAGACAGAGAAAGACAAATACCACATGATATTACTTATATGTGGAATCTAAAATATGTCACAAATGAATGTATCTACAAAAAAGAAACAGACTCACAGACATAGAGAACAGACTTGTGGTTGCTGGGGGGGTGGGGAGAGGATGGAGTGGGAGTTTGGGATTAGTAGATGCAAACTATTGTATATAGAATAGATAAACAACAAGGTCCTACTGTATAGCACAGGGAACTATATTCAACATCTTGTGATAAACCATAATGGAAAAGACTATGAAAAAGAATGTATGTATATGTGTAACTGAATCACTTTGCTGTACAGTAGAAATGAACACATTGTAAATCAACTATACTTCAATTAAAAAAATTTTTTTAAATGTTCAGAACTTGACCGCTTCCCATCACCAACATACTAACACCCTAATCAGAGCCCCCATCATCTATCACCTGGATTATTCCAGTAGCTTCCTCACTGGTTTCTTTGCTTCCACCCTTGCTTCTGTTATGTACCAATCACAATGAAGCAGCCAGAGTGATACTTTTAAACTTTAAGTCAGATCATGTCCCTCCTCTGTTCAAAATCCTCCAATGGCTCCCCCATTTATTCACAGTAAAGGTCAAAGTCTCTACAGTGGCCTACAGGGTCCTACAATCTTCCCCCATGCACACACAGCATCTTTCTCATTTCATCTCATTCCTGCCTCAAGGCCTTTGCATTGGCTGTTGCTTCTGCCTAGAAGCTCTTTCTGCAGGCATCCACATAGCTCCTACTTTCACTTACTTCATTGTTTCATTGTTCAAACATCATCTTATCAATAAGACCTACTCTGAATCCCCTATTTAAACTTGTAGACACTCCTTCCACTCTCAACCTTCTTTCTCCAACTCAAATTTTTTTCTCCATAGCACATCTCCATTTAAAGTACTCTATTGGGGGACTTCCCTGCTAGTCCAATGGTTAAGAATCCACCTTCCAATGCAGGGGACGTGGGTTCAATCCCTGGTCGGGGAACTAAGATCCCACATGCCGTGGGGCAACTAAGCCCACGTGCTGCAACTACTGAGCCAGCGTGCCACAACTAGAGAGCCTGTGTGCCGCAATGAAGAGCCCACATGCCACCACAAAGATCCCACATGCTGCAACTAAGACCCAATGCAGCCAAAAAAATAAATATTTTTTAAAAAATAAAATAAAGTACCCTATCAGAAGTTCCCTGGTGGCCTAGTGGTTAGGATTCTGGGCTTTCACAGCTGTGGCCCAGTTGGGGAAGATCCTGCAAGCCACACAGCCAAAAAAACAAAACAAGTTGTTTATAAAGTATCCTATTTATTTTACTTATCTCTCTCCTACACTAGAATGTAGGCTCCGTGATGGCAAGAATAGTGTCTGTTTGTTCACTGTTCTGCCCTCAGCACCCAACAGTGCCTGTCACATTGTAGGTGTTCAGTAAATATTTGTTGAATAAATGAATGGATTTCAGCACTGAGTGTTTACCATATGCCAGGCTCACAGAAACACAATGAAAAAGCAGCACTGTATGAAAACGGTTATACTGAAGTGTGCATAGGTCACTAACTCTGCATGGGAGGGTAGAGAAGAACACACAGAGAAGATGCTGTTCTAGAAGGGAGACACAGCATGCCCAAAGAACCTCACTGTTGGTTCCTCTACGCAGAACGTCTATTCATCTGTGTCACCAAGGCCTGGAATAGTGCTAGGCACTCAATAAAGCTTTCCAGAAAGCTGTATAGAGGGGCTCAGGATTTACAAGTAGTGCCTAGATGTGGATGGAGGAGCTGGAGGCAAGCCATGCCATACCAAGGGGTTTTCATTTTTTAAATTCTAGATTTAATGAAAAGTCATTTGGAGTTCTGGGCAGGGTTTTGTTGGTTTTTTTTTTTTTTTTTTTTTTTTCCC
>NW_006785665.1:1791858-1793382 GCF_000442215.2 Lipotes vexillifer
CGTGTTCCCTGCATTGGCAGGTGGACTCTCAACCACTGCGCCACCAGGGAAGCCCTTTTTTTTTTTTTTTTTTAAGTAAACTACCCTTTATCGGAGAGTGGAATGCAGGATGGGAGCAGGAGAAAGTGGCAGAGGCAGGTCAGGGGTCAGCTCTGGCCGTCACGGTCAGTGATCTGGGCCTGTGGGAATGGAGAGGTGCTGAGGAATTCCAGGGAGAGAGAGGAGGAAGAGGAGATGAGACTGATGGCCCACTAAATGTGGAGGTGTGAGAGAGAAGAGGTCCCAAGCTTCTCCATCGCAGTGTGGTTAACTAGCATGGGGAACAAGGGAGGGCAAGTAGGTTTGAAAGGGTTGATAAATTCAGCTGGGGACACGTTGCATCAAAGATGTTTGTGGTGTATCCAGGTGGCTGTAACCAGTAGCTAGAGGGGGAGACAGGAAGCCTGAGCTTGCAGTACTCTGTCCCCCACGATACCTCTTCCCCACCCCACTCTGGGCTCTGACTGTTGCTAGTCTGTCCCTACTGCCAGATTGTGAGGGTAGGAAGCAGGTCTGATTCAGGTTTCTCCCCAGCTGTCTAGGCCAGATTCTTTTTTATTTTTGGTCGGGGCGGGGGTGGGCATGCTGCGCTGGCATGCGGGATCTTAGTTCCCTGACCAGGGATCAAACCTGAGCCCTGTGCAGTGGAAGCACAGAGTCCCAACCACTGGACTGCCGGGAAAGTCCCTAGGCCAGATTCTGAACCATAGCAAGTACTTTGTGCATGTTTGCTGAATGAATAAATGTGCATCTTTGGTTGAGAGGTGAGAGTGGAAGCAATAGGCACGGAAGATATTGTCCAAGGGAAATTTTCAAGGGAAATAAGAAAAGAGAAGTGCTTGAAAGACCTGAGGAGCAGTGGCCAGAGAGCTAGGAAGGTAAGCAAGAGCACTGCAGCCAGAGACCAAAGCATAAGTGTTACAAGAAGGAATTGTCACCAGTGTCAAAGGCTGCAGAGAAGTCAGGTAGGATGAGACTGACCAAGGTTTTGCTCTCATAAACAGTAAGCATCTCCCAGGTGCCTCCTCTCACTAGAGCACAGTGCCTCATGCTTTAGGCTGTGGAGATGGGGTTGAGATACCTCCTGCACCCAGGGTGTTGAGAGTCCAGCAGGGGTAACTGCATGTGCCATCCCCTTCTGTGTTTTATATTCTTTCTTTTATATATACTGAAAACTTTTATATTTAGAATTAGCCAGCTGGACTCAGTTTAGATGATCCCAATTTTGTTGGCAACATCCAAAGCATCATAGTCAGGAGCCAGTCGAACATATGCCTTTTTCTCTCCGTCAGGCCCGATCAGGGTGTTGACCTTGGCCACGTCAATGTCACAGATCTTCTTCACAGCCTGTTTAATCTGGTATTTGTTGGCGTTGACACATCCGTATTGAACACCAATGTGTTGTTGTCTTCAATCTTCTTCATGGCTGACTAGGCGCTTGTTGATGGCGTAATGGTCAAGCTTGTTTCTCTGAAAGGCGCTCTT
>NW_006785665.1:1793941-1820369 GCF_000442215.2 Lipotes vexillifer
CCGAGGATATTTGGGATGCCTCCTGAGCCTCAGTGTTTTGGGCCGTTGGAAGGTAGATTACGTCAGACATTCTTTTTTTGTGGCTGTGGATGCCTTTCAACACTGCTTTCTTGGCCTTTAAAGACTTTGCTTTGGCTTCGGCTTTGGGAGGGGCAGGGGCTTCCTTCTTCGCCTTCAGCGCCATCTTCGTGAAAAGCTGCGTTTTACATTCTTATGGTTGGGTCTAAGTACCTCATGAATGATGTAGACAGTGAGTGCTGGGGAAATCTCAGAGAAGACTAATCAGCCAGGACTGGGGCAGGCTGGGAAGATGGCACGGAGGAGATAGCTTCTAAATTATACCTTAGAGGGAGATGAGGAAAGAGTACATTCCAGAGTGATGTTGGTGGGAGGCTGAGAAGGGAAACAGAGAAAAGGTGTTCTGGGAGCATTTGGGTCACCTGGATAAAGATGTCCAGCAGGCTTGTCCTTGAACTGGCTGGAGGACAGGAGAAAGCTCAGCTCTGGAGCTATGTATTTGACAGTGAGGGATCCATAATCCTTAAAGCAGGAAGTTTCCTGTGCACCCTTTCCCTCTGAGAGGTGAAGATATTGAGGTGCAGACAGGAAGAGCTGTCCAAGTCTATTAACAGCAGATGAAGGCCCCAGGAGCTCAACCCTGGCCTCATTCCCTTTCCACTACCCAACAGCCGCTGGCCTAGAGGTCATGGAGAGCCACAAGAGAAAAGGTCTGGAAAGGGTGCTTGGAACAGTGAAAGCCAGGCCTCAGGGTAAAAGTGCATTGGGTAATGGGAGGAAGGAAAGGAACCAGAAGGGGAGAAATACCAAGAGAAGCCAAATAACGCCAATAAAGGAGCCCTAGCAGACAGGATCTTGAGATATTTGCACGCCCATGTTCATTGCAGCATTATTCACAATGGTGAAGTGAAAACCACCCATATGTCCATCAGCAGACAAATGGATAAAGAAATTGTAGTCTATAGATGCAATGGAATATTAATCAGCCTCAAAAAAGGAAGAAAATCCTGTCCTATACAGCAACATGGATGAACCTTGAGGACAGTATGGTGAGTGAAATACGCCAGTCACAAAAGGCCAAATACTATATGATTATATGAGGCACCTAAAGTAGTCAGACTAATAGACAGAAGGTTGCCAAGGGTTGGGAGGAGGAGGAATGTTGTTTGATGGACATCAACTTTCAGGTTCGCAAGATGAAAAAGTTCTAGAGATCTGTTATACAACGATGTGAATATAGTTAACATACTGAACTGTATGCTTAAACTGTATGGTTAAGGAGACAAATTTTATATCACCATGTGCTTTTTACCACAATTGAAAATTTAAAAAAAAAATTTTTTTTTTTTTTGAAGAAAAAGCCATAGTAGAAGAGAGCTGTAAGAAGAATAGTGTGGCCAAGGTGTAAAGACTGCACAGAGGTCAAGGCCAGTGGGGGGCTTCTGGGAAATCGTGGAGAGTCATCTGAGCAGAGAGGTGAGGGAAAAGCCAGACAGACCACAGGGCATTAAAGAGGGTGAGGGCGACACTGGGGGTGGGGTGGGGTGGGGGGCAGCAAGAACGGACCCTGCCTGGTGATTGGTGGTAACAGGCAAGAGTTAGTGAGGGTGGAGGGGCTAGACTGAAAGGGTGGAGCTGTGGGAAGGATTATTGCTTTGTTTTCTTTTTCGGTACAGAGAGCACACTTGTGGGTGGAAGAAGGGAGGTTAACGATGAGGGAGTAATAAAGTGGGGAGCGCGATGCAGGGGGTCTTGGCACAACGGAAGGGGCAAATGCACCTGTTAGCCTTCGTTGGAGGAGGGACATGGGGCTTCGTGACAGGAGGGAGAGGGGGAAGGTGATAAGGGGGCGTGGACAGAGTGTTTGTCAGATATTGGGAAGGATGTGGCCAGGATGGGGGTGACTGCACAGTCTTGCTATAAATTCAATCCACCAAGAGTTGAAACCAACAGCTTGCAGTGGGAAAGGGGGGCTGAGGAGGAGTCAAGAGAAGTGTGGGACAGCTGAGGACAGCAACTGTGGGACTGCGGCACGGAGTCCGTGATGGATGAGGTGCTGCCTGGCCGGCAGACACACAGACGTGTGTTGGCCCCAAAGGCAGAGTTGCAGTCACTCTCTAGCAGTGCCTGGAGTGGAAGAAAGGGCTGTGGAGCTGGCTGGGGGCTGGGAGGCAGCTGGCAGGGCAAAAAAGGTGGTTTGGAGCTGGAGAGAACAATCACCCTACAAACCTACTAATGTCCTCGGACTGCTTGCTCCCCTTACCTCCCGCGGTCCTCGGCTGGAGTGCTCTCTGCTCCGACAAAAACAGCACCAGTCATAAGCTTTGTCTTTTTAATAAAAAATAAACTGTCTGTGACAAGTCGTTTTTGAATCCCAAAACAAAGGAGAGGGGAGAGGAAAGGGGTCCAGGGGTCAGCCAGGGAAAAGGAGTGAACAAGGCTCAGATTACCCCTGTGTTCTAGCCAGGCCAGAAGGGGTTAAATCTGCCCCAACTGCAGCAAGATGGAAGGAGGTGAGACTTCAGGAAAGACCTCCCTGGTTGAGTTGATGAGGGGAGCAGGAAGGGAGCAGCTCCCTGCAGAGTCCTGGAGAGCCATGGGAGAGGGGAGTGTTGGTGTCCAAGGTGGCAGCTGCTTTTAGAGTGGAGTCTCCAGGTGTGGTGTGCTATCTTACAGTTGCTTAGGTGTTTGGTGTTTTAGGGTCTCCTGTAGCAGTATGTTTCTGGAAGGTCCTGGAATGGCCAGAACTGAAGGATCCTCTCTAGGTCCTCCTATCATAGCGTAGGTCCAGGTCTGGGGCAGCCCCCATTAGAGAGGCCACGTGCTTGGCAGAAGGGAGTCCCATAGGGGAGTCAGACCACTGTGCCCAGCCCCACTGAGTGCTATCGGTGGCACAGACTGGCAGAGAAGGTCCTCTTGTGGGAGGAAGGTGGTCTTTTGTGCTACTCCCACCCTCGTCAGGGCTGCACTGCTCCCGGTACCCCCAGCCAGCACGGCCAGGCGCCCTGCCCTACCCGACAGCTCCAGCTTGTACCGAGTTTAAGCCACCTCAGTGCCCTGGAGGTTGCTGTCAGCGTCCACATCACTGGCAGAGGTCCTGCATTCCTTGGGGGATTGGAGGCACTGCGCCCTGCTCAATGGGGCCTTCTCCCCAAGGGGCAGGGTCCCACAGCCTTGGACCTTGCCCCGGGCTCGGAGTGCCCCCAAAGGGGAGGCGAGGAGGAGGATGAGGGCTCCTGAAAGCACTAAGGCAAGGAGTACAGTGACGGTGAGGAAGTGGGGCCAGTAGGACCGCGGGGCAGCCAGGGCAGCCCCACCACCGACTCCGGTCAGCGAGGCCTCCACGCGTTCCCGGGGAATGCCCGCCAGTTCAGGATCTAGGGCCAGGGGTTGGTCCTGACTGTCCACCCAGTAGGAGACCACAGGGTATGAGAAGTCATTCTCAGTGGCCCAGCACTGATAGAGACCCCCCACCCCATCTCGCAGTAGCAGCAAGAGGGAGCCACGGTAGACTGTGGAAGAGATGTCCGGGATCGCTGCTGTGCCGTGACTCCAGTGGTAAGAGGCCAGAGCTGAGAGATGGGGGCAGGGGAGCTCCAGGATAGAGTTGGGAACAGCCAGGACTTCTTTAACTGTAGGTAAGGGAAAGGGGCCAAAGGTTAAGGAGAGAGCAGGCAGGAGGGAGTCTCTACCCGACATGTGGGCCCCAACTCCCACCTCCAACTTCTATTTCAAGTCCTAAACTCAACTCTGACCCCTTTCCTATCTCCAGTCTGGGTCCCATACTAACCTCCCCAGTCCATCTGACTCTAACTCTGACACCAGAAGCAACTTCAACCCCAACCCTGAATCCCAGCTTAGAATTCCTGTCCCTCCTCCCTACAGCCTACATCCCAATCCATTCCAACTCTGGGTATTCAGGTCTCAAGCCAGGCAGGTGCTGGGGGAGAAACTGAGCCAGAAATGCCCACCCCCTCCCGGAAGTCCTCCCGAGCCTTTGTGCCTCCCCTGGTCCCACACTCACTGATTTGGGGGCGGCTCCGAGGCCTTCCGCTCCTGCCCATGGGGCCATTGGCACATGCCCACTCTGGGTTCCCACGCTCCATGTCCTGCTTCCAGGACTTCCTGAGAAGGCAGGGAAAGCAAAAATTATCCCTTGAAACAGCCAAGAGTGGGAGGAGGAGGGAGCAAGAGAGCGAAGTGCAGGGGGGAGGAAGGTGGGTCTGGGAGACTAGGTAGAACAGAGAGGAGGGGAAGAGAAGCCCAGAGTGGACTGGAGCAGCTCAAAACTGCCTGATGCAATTCCATCCCTGAAGGAGCCCCCCCACAGGCCGGGGGAATCTTGCAGGGAATGTGTTAGTAGCACCTGGAAAGAGGAAGACCATAAGCTGGGTAACGGGCACTCACGGCATGGGGGTGGGCAGGAGGCGGCAGATTTGGGACTCTGGGTCCCAGGCACAGTGAGGGTCCCGGGCAAGGACACAGTCCACACAGCTGTCGTAGACACTACAGTTGGCTCGGGGAACCCTCCAGATGCCTCCTGAGAAGCCTGCAAACACTGCGCCCTGGAAAAAAGATGGAGAGTGTCAGGGCGTCCTCGCCACACCTAGGAAGAACCCAGCACCCAAGGTCTGCCCCACTAGAAGGCCATGTGAGGGTCAGGCCCCTTCCCACCTGGGTGGGGGCCAGCTGCAGGTTGCGAACAGGCTCAGGGTCAGGGAACAGCTGGATCTCCTCCACCAGATAAGCCTTGTTGTCCCCACTCACCACAGCCTTGTGGAGGGACCCTGTGCCTGTGAAGAGACAGAGAGAGCTGAAATTGTCTGACCCCATCTACACACCCCTCTCGTGCTCCCTCTCTGACTCCAGATGGCTTCCCCAGCTGTCAGAAAGCTCCTTCTGCAGTGTGCACTGGACACAGATCTGTCAGACCGTTTCCCTCCATGCCACGGAGATGGAGCTTGCTTGTAAATGGCTGGAAATCCCTTGCCTCTCGGCCCTTCCTTTGCAACTGCCTGATAAAACTCCATGCCTGGAGGAACCCAACCGTCCCCTTTCTCCATGGAAATGGAGAAGCGGACTGCTGAGCACTTCTGTAGAAAAATCACATCACCAGCCTCCCTCACCTCCATCAAGTGTCTCTACTCAAAGGCACTTCAGTGAGTTCTACCCTGACCACCCTTTTAAAAATTACTACCACCCCAACTGGTATTCCTGACCACACACTGCTCTATTTATTTTCTAATCTCATAATGTACCCAGTAATTGACTCTTCAGTATGTTTATTGTCTGTCCCCACGCACTCCAAAAAGGAGCTAGATTTTTGTCTGTTTTGTTCTCTATTGTATACCCAATATATGCACAGCTGATGTCTTAAAAGAATGAATGAACCTGATGGGTTTCTTCCACTAAAGCTCAAGGTCATCCACCTCAGCCAGGCCCTCAATATAATATATGCTTGGCAATCTTCCCCATCTCCCCCGCAGACTGTCTCTCCTTTTTTCTCTCTCTCTTTTTTTTAATAAATTTATTTATTTTTGGCTGCGTTGGGTCTTCATTGCTGCACGCAGGCTTTCTCTAGCTGCGGCGAGCAGGGGCTACTCTTCATTGTGGTGTGCGGGCTTCTCATTGTGGTGGCTTCTATTGTTGCGGAGCACAGGCTCTAGGAGCACGGGCTCAGTAATTGTGGCTCACAGGCTCTAGAGCGCAGGCTCAGTAGCTGTGGTGCACGGGCTTAGGTGCTCCGCGGCACGTGGGATCTTCCCGGACCAGGGATTGAACCCATGTCCCCTGCATTGGCAGGCGGATTGTTAACCACTGTGCCACTAGCAAAGTCCCTCTCTTTCTTTCTAAGATGAATATCTGAATCTTTTCCTCTCTCCTCAAACCTCCCACCTTCTCTACCCCTCAATCTCCGCCCCGCCGCCCCCGCTCATGACCTTGTGTCCTCCTACTTCGTAGAAAACACAAAAGCCTTCACAAAAGAGCTCCCTCTACGTCTTGTCCATTTCCCCCACAAGTCTATACATTCCCCCTTCCAGTCTTATCCCCCCTTCTACTCCTTCACTCCCATCCCAGCAGAGGTCTGTACCTCCCCCACTCACGACCAGTCCCTCCACCTGGTTCTAGAACCAGGCTTCCTGCTGCCTCTGCAACTTAACCTGCCATTTAGCCCCTCACCTGCCCATCTCTTCGCCATCTCCCTCTCTACCGGATCCTGACGATCTTTCCCATCTTTAAAAGGATTGCTGGCTGGATCCCACGCCCTCCTCCAGTTACCTCCCCTTCCCCTCTTCCCCTTCACAGCCAAGCTTCCTGAAGCGTGATCTATGATCTCTACTCTCGCTGTTTCCAGCTCCCCCTCTATCCTCCCTCACTCTTCACCTCTCTAGCATGTCTTCCCCATAAGATAAACAGTTCTTGCTAAGGCCACCAAAGCCCTCCATGTTTCTCTCCCCCACCAGACTGAAAGCTCAGAGAAGGTAGGGACAGGACTGTTTTGTTCTCCCACTGTATTTTCAGAGCCTAGCAAGGTGCCAGGCACAAAGTAGGTGCTCAGAAAACATTTGTTGAATAAATGCCTGAGTGAATGAACTCAAAGGTTTCCCTCCTCAGCCCGAGTTGCAGTCCCTGCTCTGGCCCTCTGAGGGGTGGTCTTCAGCCCTTTACTCACTGGTGCCCAGGTACATGACCAGATGGCTATTCCCGTCGATGCCCTGGGCTGTCTCCACCGCAAGCTGTGTGTACTCCACACCAGATTTCACCAGCAGGGGTGTCCCCACCACCGGCTCATCCATCAGGAAATGGTCCTTCATGAAGGTCAAGGCTTTATCAGAGGAGGGGCCCTCCAAGCACTGAAGGGGAAGGAGGCAGACCAGGTCAGCTTTCTCCTTCCTTCAACTCACCCATTGCCTCTTCCCTCCCTCCCTCCCCCTTGGCTAATATCCTTTGCCTCCTTTCCTCTTGGCAGTCCTCATTTCAGGATGGGGATTAAAGCTGGACTGGGGAACTGCCTGGATTTGAATTCCAGCCTCTGAATTCAGCGTGCCTGAGGTTCCTTAACAGTGTAATGGGCCTATTACCAATACATCACAGGCTTGCTGTGAGGATGCAATGCACCAATACATGAAAAGTAATTAGAACAGTGCTTGGCATAAAGTAAGTTTTTCATAAACATTAGCTGTCATTTTTTTCTTCCATCATCACCTTCACCAAGGACGCCTGGCCACCAGCAGGAAGTAGAGTGAGGGTCCCTTGCAGACAAGGACCACCTTGAACTCATGTCTGTAAGCCCAGGCTTAACACAGGACCCGGCACACAGTCGGTGCCCAATAAATGTTCGCTGAGTCAGTAATTGAATGAATGATGTCACAGAAAGGGGTGGTGAACAGGGAATGTTTCTCATCATGGTGTGGCATGAATTTGATGCGTGACTCTGGGAGAGTCCCTTCTCCATTCTGGGCCTTCTTTTTCTTACTCATAAAATGAGGGGGTTGGACCAGCTGTTCTCGAAAGGCCCTGCCAACACCAGCATACTGTGGCTTTGGGACACCTGTGTCCTGATCTTTGGTCACGATTCTTGTCCTCCGTTTCCAAGAACACTGTCTTAACACCAGCCCCAGCTCTGTCACCTATAAGATATGTCCTCAGACAAGTTACCCCACCTCTATGAGTTGCAACTTCCTCATCTGTAAAGTGATATAATAACATCTGTATTTCATTTTGATGCCAGAATGAGCATAGGCACTTACTCTCACTTCCTCCCAAAGGGATTTTTTTTTTTTTAAAGACACAAACCTACAGGGATGGGGAGAACAGGAGAGGAGGCAAAAGCAGCCACATTTTGGAAGCTGGAAAGCAAATGAACAAATAGGAAAAGACTTAGCAGGATAAAAGAATCTTCTTAAGCAAGCCCAGGGATAACCCCAAACTATCTGATTTATAAGGCAGAATTCCTGAAGTTCATGGGTTAGTGGCCCCAGTCACCTCTGGAAATGGGGTAAAGGAGGGGCTGAATAAAGAAGATTATTTGAAAGTCTCTTTAAGAAGTAGGCAGATTTCCTCCCAGCTCCATGCCACTGAGTGACTGTCCCTTCCATACCCTAGCCCCAAACTGGAGGTTTATTCTCTGGAGAGGGTAAGACAGAGGGACTCTGAATGGAGTACAGCAGAGATGGGTGACACCACTATGAAAGCAGGGGATTAAATCCAAGTAGACACAGTACCTGCTGAGATTCTCCCCCCACACCCAGCCCTCTTTCCCCATGGCTCCCAGACACCAGGAGCCAGACCATCTCCCTCCAGGCAGAAGACTGGAAGAATCTACTCCAGGAAAACTGACTAGAGGTCCAAGAGGAAAGACTTAAAGATATTGACATTGAAGGTCCCCAACAAAGCAGTCCAGCCAGACCATCCTCAGTGGAGCTATCACGGAGCTCAAGTTGCCAAGTCATGCCCAGGGTGCAGAGTTTCCAAACAGCTTCATGGTCCCCTCCCTCTTAAATATGAGTAGATAGCCAAGGATTACCAGATATGTGAGTGAAACCATGAACATGAAAGAGATCAAAACAAGGAAATGGAAAAAATGAATAAACAAAAACCTAAGAAGAAACAGAAATGATTTGGAGAAAAGAAAACCACAGCAAAGTATCATTACTATCTTAAGAGAGATAAGTATGAAGATAGTATACCCATGAAACAAGAACATAATGCTACAAAAGAGGAGCTCTTATTTCAAAGGGTGTGGCCAGAGATTACATACTTCCTGAAAGAAGACCACACTACCACTATGAGGTAGTCTTGTTCCCAAAAATCAAACTTTAATCTGATTACATCTCTAGATCCAAACACCAACCAATTTACAGAAAATACTTAAACTCCATCACAGAGATGCAAAATCAAGATCCAGACTGTGGAAAATTCTACATAACAAATAAATTGCAAGAGAAAAAAAGAAGTTGGAAAGGGAACATACAGACTAAAAGAGACTGAAAAGAACAACCAACCCAAATTTACAGATCTTATTTGGATTTTGATTCCAATAAACAAACAATATTTTTAAAAAACCCTTATGATATCTGTGAGACTATTAGAAATTTTAACACTAAATGCATATTAGGTTAAGGAACTATTATTAATTTTTTGGTGTGATAATGGTACTATGGCTATGTTGTTGTTGTTTTCAAAGCCCTTATCCTTTGAAGATACTAAAATATTTACGGATGAGGTAATGGGATGAATGGTAGCCCCCCAAAAGACATGTCCATCTAAAACCTGTGAATGTGACTTTATTTGCAGAAAGGGTCTTTGTATACATAATTAAAAATCTCAAGATGACTAATTCTGGGGACTTTCCTAGTGGTAAAGTGGTAAAGAATCTGCCTTCTAATGCAAGGGACGTGGGTTCGATCCCTGGTCGGGGAACTAGGTTCCCACATGCCGCGGGGCAACAAAGCCCGCGTGCCACAACTACAGAGCCCACATGCCCTGGGGCCTGTGCACCACAACTAGAGAAGAGAAAACCCTCACATCACAACTAGAGAGAAGCCCGTGCAACGCGGTGAGAGATCCCGCATGCAGCAACTAAGACCCAACACAGCCAAATAAATAAATAAAATATATAAAAAAAAAGATGACTCATTCTGGATTACAATGGGCTCTAAATCCAATGACAAGTGCCTGTTTAAGAGAAGTGGAGGAGACATACAGAGATAAGGCAAAGTGATGACAGAGGCAGAGATTGGAGTGATGTGCCTACAAGCCAAGGAACACCAAAGGTTTCCAGCAGCCAACCAGAAGCTCAGAGCAAGGCATAGAATAGATTCTCCCTCAGAGCCTCCAGAAGGAACCAACCCTGCTGACACTTTGATTTCAAACACCTGGCCTTCAGAACTGTGAAAGAATAAACTTCTGTTGTTTCACACCACCATGTTTGTGGTAATATATTATCGCAGCCATAGGAAACTAATACAGACGAAATGATACAATGACCAGAATTTGCTTCAAAATAATAAGAGGAGAAGTGGGTGGGGTATAGATGAAACAGTTTGATTGGCTATGAGTTGAAGCTGGCTGATGGGTGTACGGAGGTCCATTACACTATTCTGTCCACTTTTTATATATTTAAAATTCTCTATAATGGAACATGTTTATAAAAGACATATTCAAAGCTCAAAAAATCCAGTAAATTAAATATCTGAGAGCAGAAATTAAAAATCTGATAGAAGGATCAGAAGATAAAATTGAGATACTCTCTCAGAAAGTAAAACAAAACCAAAGACATGGAAAAAATCTTTTAAAGGATTTTAAAAGGTAGAGGACTAGTCCAGGAGGTCCAGAAAGAAGTGAAAAAAAATTCTGACATTAGAATGTCAGCTCCATGAGGAAAGAGACTTTTGTCTATTTTGTTCACTGCTATATCCCCAGTGCCTAGAACAGTGACAGGTGGCCTCAAAAAATATTTGTTGAATGAAAAGGGAACAGGAGGAAATAGTTCGAGAAAACTTCTTAGAACTGAAAGAACTAAAATTCCAGGCTTAAGGGGCAAATTGAATGTCCAGACAATGAACAAACAGATATCATCAAGGCACAAGCATGAAATTTCAAAACAACCAGCGACACAAAAAAGGTACTACAAGATTCCAGTGAGAAAAAAAAAACAAAAAAACAGGTGACATTCAAAGAGTTGGGGATCAGAATAGCTTTAGAGTTCTCAACAGCAGCACTGGAAGCTAGAAGATAATAGAGGAAGCCTTCAAAGTTTGGAAGGAGAATTATTTCTAGTCTCGAATTAGATACACCTAGGCAAACTATCAAACGTGAATGTAGAATAAAGACATATTCAGACATTCAAGGTCTCCAAAAAATTTACCTGCCATGTATCCCTTTCCGGGAATCTCCACTAAAATGAGATAGTGAAAAAAAAAAAGAAAAGAGAGGAAGTTGTGGGATGTAAGAAACACCAGATTGTCGCAAGGAAGAGGCAAAGGGAATGCCCAGAATGATGAGGAAGGGAGATTCCAGGATGGCAGCTGTGTCCCGGATGTAGTTAAGTACAGACTGCAGCAGATAGGAAGGATCTCCAGGAAGACGAAACTCTTAGAATACCTAATGGATCTGTTTTTAAAAGAGATTCAGATAACTGAGGAAGAGTTTGGGGTTGAATTAAAGATAAGAGCTTAGAAAACAAAGCAAAAAAAAAAAATAATAATAATAATCAAGATAATTACTAACCCCAGGGAAAAATTTTTAATTATGCAAAGAGGAAAAATAATCATGGCTTACTACCTGGCTCAGTTGTGAATAATGAAACATAATATAAATATTGATCTAACCAAAATTACTATAAAGCAATGTTGGGAGATGAGGGGTGGGTGCAGTGGTGTGTTGTTAAGGCAGCTCCGGGGAACGACGAGCGGGCGGACCTCTGATTTGAAGTGTTTGCTGATTTCCATGATGTATTATTCCCACCATGGCTGATTTCAAGCTATCAATGTATTGTCACTGAACTTGGATTTGTAAAGAGATGCACAAAGGGTCCTTGCTAGTTGCTGCAAGCCAGTTCCAGCACGTCGCTGAGTGCGGGTGGGGGACATGGTTAAATCCTCACCATCCAGAATGGGAATTCAATAGACATTGCCTGACACTGAAACATCAAGAAGTAGCAAGAAAAGTATTTCAAGATTTAGAGATAAATATCAAAAGAATCAGCTAAAAGAGTTGAAGGTGGTTGTCTCTAGAGAGGAAAAAGTGCTGAGGATAGGAAACAGGCTGTTTTTGGTAACCAACCATGTAAATCTATATGATTGTTTAAATGCTGTACATATACACTCTGATCAAAAAACAAAAGTTAAATAAGAAATGCAGGTGAAGATGCCCAAGACAGTCCTTGGCACAGCCCGTGCTCCCTTGTTTCCTTAGTAATATACCCAGGTATTTGGGGTGCACTCAGCTGGGGTGAAGAGGTGCTGCTCTGTGTTTAGGATGGGGTTGGACACATGTGGAATGTGGGCAGCCAGAATGGGTGAATATCTGAACAGACAGGACCTGGGGGTGCGGGGAACACTAGCATTTATTGGGCATTTATTATGCCGTGATAGGTACTTTGACATGCATATTATGTGTCTGGGGAGGCAGGGTTTGCTCAGTGGGATGGGTAGTACTCACGCTGCCTGGCCGAGGACTGATATCAGGGAACCCGTAAGTAGTCCAGCGTGAAGTCTCTTTGTTCAATTCCTTATACTTCCCCTCAAAGACATGCTTGATGTCCTTGAGTGAGAAAGCACAGACAGCAGAGCTCCTGGTCCCACCAACCTGCCTGGAGAAAGCCAGAGGGGACATTGTCTGTAACCTCCTCTGCTATACCAGGAAGCTCCCCTTCCAGCCCTGGCCCACCCTTGGTGAGAAACCCCAGAAGGGCAGGAGGATGAAGGGCTGGGTCAGCCCCCAGCTGTGGTGATAAGGGCTAGGAGAGCCCCAGACTCTAGCCCATCTTAGGATCTGAGGTGTGATTATCTTTAATGAGAATTAAATGGGGCTCATGCCCTGGGGTGTCTCCTGCCTGGCCTGCCCAGACTGGGCCCCTATGGGAGGGGCAGTATAACCAGCTGCCCAACAGGCTCCAGATGAAGTGTTCCTCCTTGGGGATCCCATGTATTCCTGGTCCTCAGATAACCAACCAGAGCCTAACTACAACTATTTTTATTCCTTCAGCCTTGGTCTGCGGAGACAAAAGGTCTCTCCTGTTCTCTTTAACCTGTGACATACACCATATTCTCAGTTCTGGATGCCATAGATACCAGACCCTGCTTACAACAGATATCTTTGATACCTGACATATTGTCAGCAGATACCAGACCACAGCAAGTAAGTTAAACTTTCTCAGCCTCCAAGCAATGACTGTATTTTTATCTTATGTCGCTGGTGGTGTTTCACTCTTTGCTCTGACCATTAGGAAGCTCAGAGCTAAATTTGTGCCGACATCCCAGGACTGCACATTTGTAACGCACATTTGTAAAGCACATGTGTAATGTGCTGACCGGATCCCTGGGTTCTCTTATTCTCCTTTTATTTCCATTTCCTCATGGATTTTATTTTGTAAAATAAAATAAAATCCTTTTGTAAGCTGCCTCCTATCCTTTTTGGAACCAGGCAGGATATAAACTAATAAGAACCTTTCTGAGCTTTATTTTTCCCATCTACATTAAGGGCATGAGTCAAATTCCTGGGAGATGGTGACGATCAAATGCCTTCGTATGTGAAGTGTGGAGTATGTGCTCAGCTCACATCAGTTCCTACCCTCCCTGGCGGGCCAGGGCAACAAGGGTGCTGACCCGTAATCCCGCTTCCAGCCGCCACGTTCCCGCCTGGCTGCTCACCACTGAGAGGTGAAGACAGCGTAGACATAGGGATCGGTGGAGGAATTGTCTGCCAGCAGGACTGCGTGACGGATGATGTTGAAGGGCAGCTGCCCCGGCTGGGCGCAGAGTAGCTGGGCCTTCAAGAAGGTGGTCCACTTCTTCTGCAGCAGCTTTTCGCCGCCCACGTCGTCCTAGGGGCACCAGAGAAGTCAGGGGACGCCCCCTGCCCCCACGTGACCTCGCCCTCTTCCCCGCCCCTCACCCCCATTGGTCCCTAAGAGCTCACCCCGCCTCTGCCATCTCCCCATTGGCTTCTCCACAGCCAGCCCCGCCTCCCGCCCAGGTTGCAGACCTTGCAGACTCTGGCCACTCGGGATGTGTGGAGCTTCTCGAAGAACTCAAACTCGCTGGCTGTCTCCTCGAAGAAGAAGTAGACGACGTGGGTGGAAGGGATGGCTGCCACGAAGGAGGCGTCCGCTGCAGGGGCGGGGCAGATGGGCTAAGAGATGGAGCACATGGATGCCCTGGCTTCCCCTTTGTGAAAACCCTTGGCTCTGGAGGACAGGAGACATGACCTCTCGGGTCCCACAGCTGGTCGAGACGTAGCCATGGGTGGGGGGTGGGGGCGGGGAGCGACTGGTACTTCTTTAATTATTTATGTAAGATGAAAGTTTCAAGAGGACGGGGGTTTTGTCTTCTTCTCTGCAGTACCGCCAGTGCCTAACGGTACTGCCTTGCACACTGTTATGCCTCAACAAACGAGAGTTGAGTGAATTAACAGCAGTTCACAGTGCCAGGTCTCCGGGACTTGGGGAAGGGGGCCAGACCTGTGCTGGGTGGGGCTCCGGTCCTTACGTTGCAGCCAGCGGAGGAAATTGTCCGTCTTGAGGACAGGCTGGGATCCCAGTGTGCGCATCAGGATGGGCTCACTGCCCAGGAAGTTGTTCATGGTGCCGGAATAGAGCATCCCATCTAGTGTGGGGAAAGAAGGGGACACCTCATCAGTTGGAGGGTGCCCCTGCCCTCCTCAGACCTGTCAGCATTCACATCAGTCTCTGGCCTCCTTCGTGTGTTCTACACCTTCCTATGGAATCCCAAAGGCCAGCTCACAGCCCCCCACTGAGCACCATTCTTAGGTCCTTCTGCCCACAGGGAATGGCCAACCTTATGGCCTTCAGTGTTTTGGCACTTTTCTCTGGCTGCTCCCTCCCATGCCCAGCTAAACCACTTGCCAGTTAGAATCACTCATTGTTGCCCAAAGACGGCTTCATTTTGTTTCCGTACCTCAAGTCCTACCCTTTTCTTCATGGAACACCTTCCCTGCCCATCTACCTATCTTTCAAGGTCCCACTCAGTCAAAGTCCACCGCCTTCAGGAAGCCAGGGTGGGAAGTCTGTAATGGTTTGTGTCTGGGAGGGCACAGCACCATGATTTCTTCTTTGTAATCCCTACAGTTCCTAGCACAATGCCTGGCACACCAGAGGGGGCATTCATACAGAGCATACTCGTTGAACAAATGACTGAATCTCAGACCTCTTCCCTACCTGAGACCCTTCCTGGACCCTCCCACCTCTGTGCCTCTCTCCATATCCATTTCGCTCCACCTCCTTTGTGGCAGTTTCAGCAGGGGCTGACGTTTGGGGTACCTGATTCTCCCTCTGATTTTGTGCTCCGAGGCTCCTGGCTTCTCCTCCCTCTGTCCCATGCTTTTCAGGAAATTGTCAGATTCCATATGTCACAGAGTGACCAGGGAAAGCAGTTACTGGGATGGACCAGGGAACCTCATACTCACCTGCCAGGACAGCTGTGTGCTTATGGGCGGGGTCGAAGGGGCTTTGGCCTTTCCCCTCTACAACCTTGTCCTCCGAGATGGGCAACAGGTTGGAATCTTGGAGTTCCTAGAGAGGGGGAGTGGCTGGGGGGCCAGAACGCCAGAGTCTCATGTCTGGGAAAGGAGGGGCGTGAGGGAGGAAGGGGAGGGGATGTAGAGGAAAATTGGTCTGGGGCCAGGAAGCTCACAAGGGTCCTGCGTCTGGAAAACCAGAGTTTTCCAGAGCTGCAGAGGATGAGCTGGGAGTAGACGTGAGGAGGGATGCTTGGGGCCTGAGAGCCGGTGCCAGATAACTCACAATGAAGGTACAAGCAGGGCTGAAGGCGAAGGTGCCACAGGCGTAGAGATGGGTGGCATTGAAGGAGACCAGGACACGAATGAAGTTGAAACACTGTGTCTGGGGGAGATAGAGAATTCAGGCCTCCAGGGCACTTGCCCCAAACTCCTGGGCCCCCAGAGGCTGCTCCTTCACTCCCTAGTAGGGAGAAGGGCTGGGCAATGCTGAGGCAGTCCCTGTCTGTCTTTATAGAACATGATGCAGGCAATTATCATGCAAACAAGCATCCTCTGCTGCCTATCCAACCTGAGATCATCCAGTGATGGTCTAGGGACACCAGGGTTCTCTACCAGAGCCCCAGTATCTCCACCTCTACTTACCTCATTGCTCTTCTTCTTGAAGGCACATTCACTCTTTTTTCGGTCACTGGCTGGCCAGGGTATCTGAAGTGGGGCATTGGGAAAGGGGAGATAAAGGGAATGAGGTCTTCAGCTCTAGCTCTGACCTACCATCCCCCCCTTGGCTCTGATGTGAAATCACCAGCAGGCATAGTGGTTAGTTACATGCTAGTGGGCTATAATAACCTCACTTTGTGACCCTGGCTATTACTCTGATGATACTGTTATTCATTAGGACACAGCTCCATGGTAGAACATGGCCTACGGAATCAGACCTGAGTTTGAATCTAGACTCAGCCACTTACTGGTTGAATGGTCATGGTCAACTGCACAGGCTTCTGGAGGGCACAACTAGGTAGCATATGTAAAGCACCTAATGCCATGCATGGTATAAAAGCAGCAGTTGGCAAAAAAAACCATATTTCCTGGGGAAATTGTTAAAAATGTCAGTTCCTCATACCTCAGAGAATCTTTTTAAAAAATTATATTTATTTATTTATTTATTATTTTTGGCTGTGTTGGGTCTTCATTGCTACATGCAGGCTTTCTCTAGTTGTGGTGAGCAGGGGCTACTCTTCCTTGCAGTGCACAGGCTTCTCATTGCAGTGGCTTCTCTTGTTGTGGAGCACGGGCTCTAGGCACACGGGCTTCAGTAGTTGTGGTTCACAGGCTCTAGAGCGCAGGCTCAGTAGTTGTGGCGCACAGGCTTAGTTGCTCCGCGGCATGTGGGATCTTCCCGGACCAGGGCTCAAACCTGTGTCTCCTGCACTGGCAGGCAGATTCTTAACCACTGTGCCACCAGGGAAGCCCAGAATCTGTATTTTTAATTGGCATCCCATGTGTGCAGGTGGCCCACAGACCACACATTGAGAAAAACAAACCGTGGAGATGCTCAGTAATTGCTAGCTCCCTCCCTCCCTTTTTTCCTTCCCTCTCCCTTTCTCCCTCATGTTGTTCCCATGAGTAGGGTGGCTGTAATTTAACACAGAAGCTTCAGTGATTTCTACTGGTGGGTGGATATCGTATTATTGATATAATTTGAGTCAATGTTTCTCTCATATGTCAATGATTTCCAATATCAGCCATTTTAGTAACTAATAGTATTCAACCAGTATTCATGGTACCAATGAATAGTGAGGCCACTCTAGTGTTTCTTGTCTGTTATACCAATCATATATATATGTCTATACGAAGAATTGCTGATTGTTGGGGACTTCCCTGGTGGTCCAGTGGTTAAGAATCCGCCTTCCAGTGCAGGGGAAGCGGGTTCAATCCCTGGTTGGGGAACATGCCGCAGGGCAACTAAGCCTGCACACCACAACTACTAAGCACGCGAGCCACAACCAGAGAGCCCGTGTGCCACAACTACAGAGCCCACGTGCTCTGGAGCCCGCGGGCCACAACTAGAGAGAGGCCCGCACGCTGTAACGAAGACCCAATGCAGCCAAAAAATAAAATAAATAAATATTAACAAAAAAAAGAATTGCTGATTGTTGCCGATTATAGGTAACAGCAAATTGGGTGGTTATTCATGCGTAAGCAGCCCAAGCGCAGAGCAGCTTTCGCTCCTCACTCCCAGCCCACGCCCTTCCCCTGGCCTCTCACCATGTTCTTCAGCCTTGGTACCCCTGGATCCTGGATATTCAAAGCCAGAATGGCCTCTCGAGCCCCCACATAGAGAGTGTCTCCATCACCACTCAGGAGCAGAGTGTCAAAATCCTGGAGGCCCTTCTGGTGGAAGAAGCTAAGAGCTCTGCGTCCATCCCCTGTTGAAAGGTGGGGAGAAGGAGACAGTGATGAGAAGTCAGTGGTCAGGGCTTCCCTGGTGGCGCAGTGGTTGAGAATCTGCCTGCCAATGCAGGGAACACGGGTTCGAGCCCTGGTCTGGGAAGATCCCACATGCCACGGAGCAACTAAGCCCGTGAGCCACAATGACTGAGCCTGCGCATCTGGAGCCTGTGCTCCACAACGAGAGGCCGTGATAGTGAGAGGCCCGCGCACCGCGATGAAGAGTGGCCCCCACTTGCCGCAACTAGAGAAAGCCCTCGCACAGAAACGAAGACCCAACACAGTCAAAAAATTAATTAATTAATTAATTTTTAAAAATGTTTAGGGCTTCCCTGGTGGCGCAGTGGTTGAGAGTCCGCCTGCTGATGCAGGGGACACTGGTTCGTGCCCCGGTCCGGGAAGATCCCACATGCCGCGGAGCGCCTGGGCCTGTGAGCCATGGCCGCTGAGCCTGCGCCTCCAGAGCCTGTGCTCCGCAACGGGAAAGGCCACAACAGTGAGAGGCCCGCGTACGGCAAAAAAAAAAAAAGAAAAAAAAAATGTTTAAAAAAAAAAAAGCAGTCAGTGGGCAAGCAGCTGATTTCTGAGATAAAGTCAGGGGAAGAAAAGGGCTGGCAGAGTGTGCTCCCCAGACCTTGGCAACTGGACCCACTCTTCATCAGCAGCTCCCCGCTTCGTCCCACCCTGCTGGCAGCCATAGGAGCTTTGTGTGTTGAGCTCATAGTAGAGAGGAAAGGCAGCCAGAGACAGGGTAATGACAGACTGGGGCTGGGGGAGGGTGGCCCGTACCCAAGAGACAGACAAAGGGACAGGAAATAAAGTGAGGCACAGTGGGTGCTCTTCCAGGCCTGGGTGCTGCAGTGGGGGAGGACACGTTGGTCCTCACCCGTGGGGAGAGCAGAAGGCAGAGAGACGACAGGAAGGTGTTGGCGGCCACAGACAGGAAAGCTAGATGTAGATAGGACCATGTGTCAAGAGTAGCTGTGGGTTGTAGGGGACCCACTCACCAGCCCCACTTTCCTCCCCGCCTCTGTTGCAGGAAATTTCCACCACAAGAATCACTGCCATAGGCTGAACAGAAAGGAAATGTTTTTCTCCAAAGTTTCCTGCAAGCGCCTAGATGTCACCTGGGCATGGGATTCCAGCTGGTTGTGGGAGGTTCCCTGAGGTCTCCCCATCACCGTGGTGTGGCAGAGGTGGGACATGTGTGCCTGGTCCCCTGGCATATCAGCAAGCGGGGAGGAGCTTCTGAAATCCTCCCTCATGAGCACATTTGTACTTTTGCATTAGTTAGAGGACTGACTAACTAATTGTTACCTTTGGAGGCTCAGAGACTCTTAGGACCAGTCAAGAGGAGGAGCTGGGGAAACATGTGGCAAGGTGCTGGAGAGGCCAGCCTCCCCAGAACTGTATACACCCCTCTGTTACTGAACTGACCGCCCCAAAGTGTGGTTGTCTGTTCATCTGCCTCCTCCCTGGGACCATCAGCACTTTGAGGGCAGGGGCTGAGCCCTGTTTATGTTGTAATCCCAGCACCCAACACAGAGGAGTCCCCTCCATCAACGGGCAACACGCATTTCCTTTACCGCGTTGCCCCAGAAAGACGCTAAAGACACAGCTGTGCCCAGGAGACTGCCCCTACAACTCCTACAGGGCCCATGTGCCTTCCTGAATCTTTTCCCTGGAGGTGGAAGACCTGCAGTCACCACAGCCTCAGTAAGAAACCAGCCAAGCTGTGCCTAAAGGGTCCCAGGGTCCGTATCCCAGCCAGGCCACACTGAGTTCTTGTATTCTTGGTGTCCACAGTACTGGGCATGACGTGGTCCAGCATCATCTGTGCAGTTGTGTGTCCTGGTGTGTCCTGGGTCACCAGGCCCACAGATGCCCTTCTGGCAGGGGCCTCTGCTTTGGGGCACTTGAGGGCATGAAAGCAGTTACGGGTTTGAGGTGACCAGTGACATTTAAGGAGGGAAAGAAAAATCACCAACTCTAGAGAACAAGAAGGCACAACGTCCCTGGCCCCCTGGTCCCCTCACTTCCCTTTCCTCAATCTCTGCCCCAGGTGAGTTTAATCATTCACTCCTTTCTCAGTCAGCCCGGTGTTGCCACCCCCACACTTCCTGATCATCAGACACTTACCTGCGTAGTATTTGACCCTGGGTGTGGGCCCCTGCCCGTCACCCCGTGCAGTTGTCGGTGGTGGCAGGAGCAGCAGAAGCAGCTGGAAGAGGAAAAGGCCCAGGAGGCTCCAGGAGTCCAGGCCCAGAGCTGGAAGGGCCATGCTCAGCCAGAGGCTGTCACCAGACGGCTCTGGGGAAACAGGCACCCGCCACCCTCTGGGTGAGCAGTCTTTACCACATCCTCCCTGGGAACCAATCAGATAGCCCTAGGCAGCAGAAGTGTGTATTGTGGGGGGGATGCTAGAGAGACGGGCCAGTTTCCTCTCCAGAGTGCCCTTAGAGAGTCTCACTTCCATCATCCCACAGGCCTTATCCCACCTCACTCTCCCCTCTGGGTAGGAGTCCAGCTGTTCCCCATCCCGCCCTTCTGATCTCTTTGCACCAATAGCCCCACTTTGCCTTTTCTCCCCTTACTCTCACGGAACTCTTTCTTGCTGTTTCCTCTTTGCCTTCCCTCCTCCTATAGCCCAGAGCCCAAACCAATGCCTGGTCCTGGGCAGGGAACTTTCTGGGGAGCAGATTCCTGCACTCACAATACAGATTCTTCAGACCTGACTCTCCTGGCACTTTCAGATCTGTTGATACCCAGGGCCTCATACACAGCCCTACCCTCTGATGACCCAAACAAGCAGACCAGGTCTGAATCAGCCTGCTCTGATCTCTCCCCAACTGGGCTTAGGTCGCTGACTCTCAGGCCTACAAGCCTCTTCTTGCAGGGAGGAGATGGGAGTCCAGCCTGGAGGGCTGGCTATCAGCGTCGTGCGGAAAGTGGCCCAGGGCAGGGACTGGCTGGCTGTCTCCCAGCCTCTGCAGCTGCCCCCTCTCTCCCTGGTCCTTGTGCTGCTGCTGTCTATCTCCCTGGGCCTCTGCATAATCCTCCCCTGGGACTGCCACCCCCCAGCCACCCATCTCACCTCACCCTTGAGCCAGACACAGTGTAGAACCTAGGTGTCCAGGCTCTTGGGCGTGGGTGCCATCCAAGAGAATAAAGAAGGGGGGTTCCCAGGCCCCAGAGGCAGGGGACGGGAGGCTCAGCCTGGCTGGACCAGGTGTGCGACGCTCCAGGTACCCATAGCGGCAAAGCCAGCACTGGGAGCTCTGGGCAAGGGAAACCAGAATTTCCACCTCGAGTTGTGACAGATCCCTGGCTTGGGCGGAAGTTGGTGGATTGGGAGGGGACTAAAAGGAGGCACACCTCTGTCTTTCACCTCATCTATCCAGAAAGTTTAAAAAGCCAGAAAGTTTCTAGGTCATTTCAGCCATTCCCCTGTCCCTCTATCTCATCACATCCAGTCTAACCAGACTAGCAGTGGCTTCACCTCTTGCTCAAGACTTCCCAGCTAGGAGACATGACACAGTCTTTCATATTCCTCTTTGCACTTACCCACAAGGTGCAGTCTCTCTACTCCTACCTACTGGGAAGTCCCTGCAGTGGGGTCTAAACTTTCAAACCTCCCACTTCCAACTGGGCCATAGTCTTAAAAAAATAAAACAGTTGGGCTTCCCTGGTGGCACAGGGGTTGAGAGTCCACCTGCCAATGCAGGGGACACGGGTTCGTGCCCCGGTCCAGGAAGATCCCACATGCCGCGGAGCGGCTGGGCCCGTGAGCCTGCGCGTCCGGAGCCTGTGCTCCGCAACGGGAGAGGCCACAACAGTGAGAGGCCCACATACCGCAAAAAAAAATAATAATAATAAAATAAAACAATTGCAAACAAGGACCTACTGTATAGCACAGGGAACTATATTCATTATCTTGTAATAACCTATAATGGAAAAGAATCTGAAAAAGAATATATATATATATATATGTATAAATATCATTTTGCTGTACACTTGAAACTAATACAACACTGTAAATTAACTATACTTCAATTTTTTTAAATGGCTTAAAAAAATCTAATAAATAAATAAAACAATTGCATTAGGCTCTTATCCATGGCTTTGCTGTGGAAATTCCTTCTGTAGTCTTATCTCCAACACTCTTACGGCAGCATCAGGCCAGTGGGAAACCCAGAAAATTTCCCATCTGAGCTTGAACATGCTTCTGGGGCACCCAAACGCCTGATGATGGCTGCTCACCCCCTCCCTGAAGGCTCCAGGGGGAACCTCATAATCCAGGGTTAATAAGGCATCTAGAACCAAGGGCTTCATGACCTATAAAGTGGGTAGTTTCCTGCCCACTCAGCCTGAGCCCAGCTGACTGCTGGTTAAAGAGCACAGACACCCCAGGGCTAATCCGACTCCAATAAATAACCCACCTCCTTCTTAAATGCACATTCCTCATGGTCAGGAAGTCCTTCCTGTAGGGTTACTTCCGTCCCTCTTGCCACAGCAAAGCCTACAGGGTGATGGGTCAGCCTAGGCTCCTCCTTAGAAGAATTCCTTATCAGTCTGCTCAGCCTTCTTTCCTTTCCCTCTGCTCCCATTTTCCCTCAATTTCCCTGAGGGCTGGCCTCAGCCAAACCCCTCCTGACAACTGTTTCTATCAAGACTTACCTAAGACTTCCCCAGACTCTCATGGAGTCTTGTTGCCAGATCCTTGGGAGAAGCCATGGTCTAAGCCATCCAGAGAACATTTTGTAGACTCTCAGAATCAAGGGAAACTCCCACCCAGACCCCACCTCAAGCTCAGAGTGGGAGCCTAACCTGCTCTGGGGCCTCTCTGCTTGAACAGATCGGCTTTTCTGGGTCTCTGGGAGGAGCTCTGATAGGGTGGGTGGGGCTTGGGGGAGGAGGTTCCAGCCCTACCCTCCCAGTCATTGCCCTATTCCCACCTCTCTGGAAGTGTTAGATTCAATGCCCTGAGCCGAGTTCCTCCTTCTGCAGAGACCCAGGAATTCTCCTTCTGGCAACAAGTCTCCCTTTCCTCCAGCCTCTCCAGTGAATATGAAGTCTGCATTATCAGGCTTTGGTCTACCCAACAATTTTAGCTAGGTACCACCATAATCGCCTTTTAAAGATGACAGAAAGTGAGGCAAAGGAGGTTACACAGCCAGAAGCCAAGTTAAACTCATATCTGCCTCATACCAGAGTGACTTCCTTAGCTACACTGTCTCTCAGGAGTCCTACTCCTGCCCTAGTCTGGGAAACTCAGCTCTGAGCCACTTGGATGGAGAAGGCGAGTGTGTAGGGTCGGGGGTGGCAAGTTCTAGCTCCGATGGGCTAAGAAACAGTACCTCTGGGGTGATTCCTGACTCAAGAGGAAACAGAAACCTCTCTGAAGAAAGGCCATCAGGTACAGGTCCCACCCCCTGTCTCCACAGGGGCTTTCTGGTCTAGTTCCCTGGAGGAGCCTGGTGGGGAGGAAGGGCACCCTGCCCCTACCACTGCTTGTCTTGCACCAGAGCCTCAGGAGTCAGATCCCAAGTTACACTGCCATCTCCTTTGCTGCAGCCTGCAGAGCCCACAGCCAGGGCTGGCTTCCTGGGCATGTGACCTGCGCAGTCACGCAGGTCCCCACGCTTGGTCTAACGCCCAGCTGCTGCCGTCTTGAAAGTCTTGATCTTGTTCCAGGAGCTCCACACTTTCTTTTCACACTGGGCCCTGCAAATGATGTAGCAGGTCCTGCCCAAAATATCAAGAATGCTCAGAACTGACAGGGTCCCACCCCCTCACTGTACAAACCAGGAAACCAAGGCCAGGGAGGCGAAGCGTCTTGGCTGAGGTTGGAGTCAGGCAGCAGTTCAGGTGGGGTGGTGGTAGGAAGGGGTCAGAGGTTCAGGACCAGGCTGTAAGGGCCGTGCCATTTCATAGCTCCAGTGTGGGAGCTCCCAAACTCCTTTCTCTCCCAGCCCTGGGGCCCAGCCTGGGGACCCCCATGACAACAATGCTGAGTTCAACCTTGACCCCCACCCCCGCAGTGGGGACTCCTCCCCCACGGCCCCTAGACCACATCAAATAGTAGCCCCTTTCTGGCCAGCTTTCAGCCCAGGATAGAGATGTAGATGTGGGGATGGAGGTGGGAAGGGAGATGGGGATGTCACTCCCACACTTACCCCATGCTCACCCCAGGGACTCCGTCTCTTCTGCACCCTGAGCGAGCATGGATACCTCACTGAGGGAGGGGCTCCTGAAGCCAGGAGAGAAGCCACTCCTGGCTTTGCAAATGACCCAGCTGGTCCAGTTTCCCACACCACCTCTCCCTTCTGGCTTCAGGGACAGCCCCAGAAGGGCACAGTCCTAGGGAACATCAGCTTCCTGGCTCTCCTTCTTAGCCCCACCTGCCCTGCCCTTCGTTACCCTCTTGTTACAATCACAAACAAGTCAAATCAACTTATAATTATTAAGTGCCTACTGTGTCTAAGGCACTAGCGATATCGCCAAACCTCTACTCCCCCAGCATCCCCCCCACCTCTTCCCATCCCCAGTCTCCCAGCCTTCTTGCCACCCACCCAGCCCAGTCCCCCCTAACCCCTTACCCAGTGCCTGCTAGGTTTCCTCCTTCCGTCTGACTAGTGCTGGAAGACTGAGCTGAGTACTGAACACAATGGCCCGACCCCCTCTCTCTGTCCCCTCCTCAGGGCAGAGCCAGCGCCAGACAATGGCCCGCCCCCTCCTTTCCGAACTGTCAGCTCTCCCGCTCCCTTACCTGGAGCTTGTAGCGGCCTCCGTGTTTCCCTCCCCCTGGAATGCCAGGCTTCCTGTCTCCCAGTGCCTTCGTCCCTGCCACACCCCCACCCCCCATCCCCAACCCCATCCCGCCTCACTCGTCCTCAGTCACCATGGCAACTGCATCTCTAAGTGGGAGGGACTAGAATCTCCCCATATTCTTCCTCCTCCTACCCAGTGTCCCCCTGCGCCCCACCTTCTGCGGCTCCTGGATCCACATGTGTGGAGGAGGCAGGGCTCCGGATGTGGGGGGAGGCAGGAGGGGGCACACTAACCCCTGGGGGTCCTTGCTCAGCTCCCTTGCCCACCATCAGGCAGGCACCACAGTGCAGATGTTCCCCAGCTGGGTTCGGGGGGTCAGTTGGGGCCATTTCTCCTTTATGGTCAGTTTCTCTGTGTTTTCCCCATTCTCTCGGGAACTGTGTATAAGTAAGGGGGTCACACCTGGATGCTGGTCCACCTGACCCCAGGCAAATTTTTGAGTTTGCCAATGAGGATGCAAATGAACTCACAAATATCTATGCAAAGAAGCCAAGAGACAGGGTCTCTGTCAAGAAGCCCAGGAAGCCCTCTTCTATTCATATTATCCTGGCTTGGCAAGGGCTCCATTGCCAGGTTCAGGTTCTGCCATTTCTTACTAAGCCACTTTACCAAGAAGATGCCAGAAGCCTTCTTTGGCTAACTCCCTGAGACCTAGTAGGAGAAAGTTTGTGCTATAAGAGGAGGGATTGAGGGAAGACTTCAGAAAGGACTTTCCAGAGGTCCAGATGAGATAGGGCTGAAAAGAGACAAGACTGAGCTGGATTCTTTCCCATCTGTGAGGCAAGCAGGGGTCTGGGTGGAAGCTTTGGGAGCTGGGCCTCTTCCAGCCCTGATCCTGAGCCACTGTTTACCTGAGTTCCCTCCTGTCCCCCCTGGGCCTCAACTTCTTCACTGGTAAAATGAGGAGTTGAAAAAGCCCCTTCCAGGGGACTTCCCCGGCAGTCCAGTGGTTAAGACTCCATGCTTCCCCTGCACGGGGTGTGGACTCGATCCCTGGCCGGGGAACTAAGATCCCACATGCCCTGTGGCCAAAAAAAAAACAAAAAGGAAAAAAGAAATGGAAAACAAAAAACCCCTTCCAGGTTGGCCTCTCTCCGCCTGTGGGAAGATTGTGAGAAAAGGTACCATGGGACTGGGGAGCAAGAGCCCTGGATCCAGGGCTTCCCTGGTGGTGCAGTGGTTGAGAGTCTGCCTGCCGATGCAGGGGATGCGGGTCCGTGCCCCGGTCCGGGAAGATCCCACATGCCGCGGAGCGGCTGGGCCCATGAGCCATGGCCTCTGAACCTGTGCTCCGCAGTGGGAGAGGCCACAACAGTGAGAGGCCCGTGTACCGCATAAATAAATAAATAAAATTTTAAAAAATTAAAACAAAAATAGAGCCCTGGATCCCAGGCCTGGATACCTATAACTTGCTGTGTGATCATAGGCAGGGCACTTGCCCTCTCTGATTCACATAGGTAAACCGATGGCTTTCCAGTTTACCTGGGAGCAGCTTGGCTTATCTCTAGACTTAGTATTTTTAGGAAGAAGGAAGTGAGTGTGCTTGTGCTGGCCCAGGGCAGAGAGTTTCACAGGCCAAACCTGGTTCCCCTTTAGGTTAGGTCTGGGTTGGGGTGATGGGTGAGCATTTCTGTCCGGGGCAGGGCACGAAGGGTCTGTGGTGAAAGCAGAAGTGGACTGAGCAGAGCTGCTACCACTTCCCCCCCACTTCCTGACATGCCATCCTGTGTGACCTCAGCCCGAGGCCCTTGGGAACTCAGAGGGTGCCTACAGGCTCTTCTTCCCCAGGACTGGGACACACGGCAGGAGGGGGAGAAATGATTTGGAATCAAGGTGGCAGGGATTAGAGGAAACTGGGCTAGGGCTGTAACAGGCAGGTTGGACTGCAGAACGACTTTACACCCGGGGGTGTCCTTGGCCCCCATCT
>NW_006785665.1:1820379-1837230 GCF_000442215.2 Lipotes vexillifer
GCCCCCATGTCTTTCCCTTTTAGGGGAATTGGTCACAGTCTCTGTGGCAGAACTGGAAGGGACTACATTTCCATTTCTGAAAAGGGAGTAAAGTAGGGGGAGTCTACAGCCCCCGCCCCCAGCTCCACTTCATTCCAGGTTACCCAGCTGGGCTTCGGGGAACCTCTCCCGGCTTTGACATATGGAAATCAAAACTTGCAGGCAGGAGCTAAGTTGTCTTGACGAGGGAGCAGGGGCTTAGTCTCCGGTGGGGACTGTGGCTGTAGTTAGAAGTTTGCTGGGGTAAGCTGGACTCCCAAGTCCCCTGTGTCTAGTTCACTGGGGTAGAGAAAGGAGAACCTTTCCACAGCCTAATCTCCATTTCTCCTGCTGGGGCACACACAATTCCATTTACTCTGGTTTGCTTAGCCTCAGTTTCCCCATCTGTGGGAAGACGGCGTCAGGGCCCTATGTCTTTAATTTCAGGAAGAGCAGGAAGTGGCTGGATGGAGGTTAGCAAATGAGGGTCCCAGGAAAATAAGATGGGGGAGTGAAGGGTTAGGATACCCAGGCATCCTGTCCCCTAGGCTCTGTCCCTCAAGATCCCTGGGGCTACTCTTCCCCCAGTCCGAGGCCGGAGGACCACTCAGAGGGCCCCCTACGTTATCCATTGAAGTTGGCACACAGATATTCCGTGTCCATAGGGCTAGGAAACTGACATCCCACGCCACCCCATCCCACCCTAGGGACCACGGTCCCCCTTCCCCACCACTTTCAAGCCTTACCCCCAGCCCAGCAGTGGAGACCCTAACCCAGGCGTCCAAGACTTCCAGCAGAGTCTGTACCGGGCAGGGGGTGGAGCAGAGGCAGGCAGGGCAGGGGGAGGGGTGGGGGCCCTGCCAGCCCCCTCCAGTGCCCCAGTTCCCAGGCAGCTCTTAAAGGGACCAAGGAGAATTAGCTAGGGGCAGCTTAAGGGGGTAGGTGTAGAGGAAAGTAGGTGGTGGGGAGAGGATTAGGTTTGCCAAGGACAGAAGGGCCAGAGTAGGGGGCCTGACACATCCTCTATTCCCCTAGAAACCCCCAGACTCCTCAGTCTAGCCCTTTCTTCCTCCCATACGACCCCCATTTTGGCCACCCAGCTTATGACTACCACCTCTTCGAATCCTGGCCCCTATTCCCCTTGGGCCCTTGCCCACTTCCTCCCCCCTTCCCCATATTCGTGCCACCTCAGTCTCCGGTGAGAGCTGCCAGCTGGCACTGACTGGTACTAAGCACGGAGAATCAGCCCAAGGATTGTAAGGGACTGAGGCCTGGCCCCAGAGGGGGAGGGGAGGCCAGCACCTCAGAGTCAATTTAGGGTGGGGGAAGGCAGGAGGCACCTTCCCCTCTCAACTACCTTCTAAGTCTTGTTTCTTCCGCCCCTCCCTGGGTAGGGGTCACTGAGGTGCTGGGGAGGCTAAGAGACAAAGGGTCCTGGCTCAGCCCCTCCCCCTCCTACTCCCTGATCAGCTGTCAGGGTGCTGACATAGAAAAGGCAAATGACTTAACCAGTTACCTCTGGCCTTGGAGGGGCAGGGGGCAGCTGAGAGATACATATAAGTAGAGGGAAAGGGAAGTGGAAACTGAAAGACAGCAGTGAGCCAGCAGAAAACCTCAGTTCTCATATCACTGCTCTGCTCAAAAATCCCCCCTGGCTCCCCAGTGCCCGTGGAATTAATTTCAAACTCCCTGACTGGTGTTCTAGACCTCCTCTCATCCCTTCAGCCTGGGAAGGCTCCGCCCAGTCCACTTGGACCCTGCCTTTCCTCAAGTTTCAGTTTAGACTCTATTCCCTACCTGGGATGGTATTTCTCCTCATTTCTACCTGATAGAAATGTTCCATGCCCTCCCCACAAAAGGACCCCTTCCTCTGTAAAGCCCTCCTGGGTCCTCCCACAGTATTCTGAGTTGCCACAGTGTTTTCTGGGAATCAGGAGTCCTGGGTTCCACCAGCAGTGAGCTGGGTGACTTCAGGTAAACCTCTCTTCTCTCTGAGTCTCAGCTGCCTCACTTAAAACGGGAATACTAATGGTCTGCCCCCTATCGTTTTGGAAGTAATTTGGCTACAGTTCTCAGGTTCTGCAAAAGTGCTCCCACTGAGTCTATTTCTGAGTCTATGCATTTACAAATACTTATAAATCATCTACTATATTGTCAGACACTGCACTAGGTACTGGGGATTCAAAAAGACAAAAACACCTATTCTCAGGTGTATGTATTCCAGTATGGAAGACAGAAAATGAACAAATATACAAACAAAATATGTCCAGTGATGATAAGTGCTCTGGAGGAAAACAAACCAGGGAATGTGGCTCAGAATGAGGAGGAGGATGCTATTTTATTAAATTTGGTCCGGGAAGACTTTATTAGGTGGTGACATTTGAATAGAGACCTGAAGAAAGTGAGGGAACAAGCAAGCAGATATTTGATGGGAAAAGTGGTCAGGCAGAGGGAACCACTAGTGCAAATGTCCTGAGGCAGTCGTGTGCTTGGTGTGTTCTAGGAATTACATGGGCAGTCACTGCAGCTTAAGTGGAGTAAGCACGAGGGAGAGCCGTGAGAGACGAGCTGGAAGGGTCGTCATGCCTGGCTCTGCATGCCATTTAGAGGACTTTGGCTTTTACACTGAGTGCTTTGGGAAGGCTCTGGAGGGTTCTGAGCAGAGGAGTGACCCAACTATTAAAGGACCACTCCGCTGCTGTGTGGAGAATAAAGTGTATGGAGCAAGGGCAGGAAACTAATGCCGTAACCCAGACAAGAGACGGTAGTGGTGGTGAGAATGAACTGGATTCCAGATATATCTTAAAGATGGAGTTGGCAAGATTTACTAATGGACTGAACGTGGGATATGAGAGGACAAGAGGAGTTAAAGACAAACTCCAGGGTGTTTGGCCTGAGCAACCGGAAAGAAGAGTGGTCATTGGCTGAGGTGGAGAAGATTATAGACAGAGCAGATTAGAGTGGAGTGGAGGTGTAGAAATCAGCATATCGGTTCTGGACATGTTAACTTTGAGAGCCATTAGACTGTCAAGTGGGTATTCAGGTCTGGAGTTCAGGGCAAAGGAATGAGCTAAAGGTATAAACTTGAGAGTCACCAATATATGGATGGTATTTAAAGCCGTGCACCTGGAGGAAGTCTCTCAGGGCCTAAGTGTAGACAGAGGAGAGAAGAATTGAGCCCTGGGTCACTCCATCCATCAGAGGTCAGGAAGAAGAGGAAGATTCAGCAATGTCAGCTGAGCAGTGACAAACAAGATCAAGGGAGATGAAGACTGAGAAGTGGCAGCTGGGTTAGCAACGTGCAGGTCATGGGGACCTTGCAAAAGCAGTCTTTTGGGAATGAAGGAGGAAGCAGATCAGCAGCTGAGAGTGAAGAGGGGAAGTCTGAAGAGAGAGAACAGGTATGAAATAGTCATCTGGAGAAAAGGGATGACTGGGCTAGGGACAGGAGTAGCAGGGGAGGGAGTCCCAGGGGTGCGTGGTCATGAATTTAAAGACCAGTCAGCAGGGGAATCATCAGAATTCCATCCGAAGAAACTACCTGAAATCTTCAAAGACAAGACATTCACTGCAGCATTATTTACAATCATAAAGTTGAGAATTAATCTAAATGTCCAGAGGGGGTGGTTAAAAAAAGTGTTGTATATTCATTCAGCCATTAAAAATGGCTGCAAAACACAATATACCCTTACCTTTTTTTTTTTTTTTTTTTTTTTTTTTGCAGTACATGGGCCTCTCACTGTTGTGGCCCCTCCTGTTGCGGAGCACAGGCTCCGGACGCGCAGGCTCAGCGGCCGTGGCTCACGTGGCTCACGGGCCCAGCCGCTCCGCGGCATGTGGGATCTTCCTGGACCAGGGCACGAACCCGTGTACCCTGCATCAGCAGGAGGACTCTCAACCACTGCGCCACCAGAGAAGCCCCATTTCTCCCTTATCTTAAGAACCAATATGAAAAAGATAATCTTGCCAATAGAAAGATGAGCAAAAGGGATAGAAACATGTTATTCACACCAGAAGAAATGCAAAAAACCAATATACGTGGATGGAAAAAAGGTTTCAACTTCTCTTCAAAGAAATGCAATTTGAAACACTAATGAACTATAATTGTTTTCCTAACAAGATGGCAAAGATTAAAACTGACAAAAATCCTGGTGTTGGGAAGAGTTTGGGAAAAAGTGGGCACTGCTGCAGGTGAGAATGGTAATGACCCAGTTTCTCTGGATGACACTTGACAATATTATCAACGGCCTTCATAATATGTATACCTTTGTCTCAGCTAGTCCCCTTCTTGGAACTTACTTCTTGGAAATGCCCAGAGATGTGTGCAAAAATGTCTGTTCCAGGACACATTATTTACAAGAGCCAGGAGAAAACTGTAAATATATGTATATATTTGAAAATTGAAAACAAAATGCTTGAAGGCCTTCCCCCATAGTGTTCATAGTGTTTACCCCTGAGTAGTGGCAGCACAGATGATTATAATGTTTTTCTTTCTCTTGTTCTACCCTCTCTGTAATGGCCAAGTATTACTTACATGATAGGAAAAGAGTCAATGTTATTATTATTGTTTTTAACAAATTTACTTATTTATTTATTTTTGGCTGTGTTGGGTCTTCGTTGCTGCATGCAGGCTTTCTCTAGCTATGGCGAGCAGGGGCTACTCTTCGTTGCAGTGTGCAGGCTTCTCCTTGCAGTGGCTTCTCGCAGTGGCTTCTTTTGCAGCGGAGCATGGGCTCTAGGTGTGCGGACTTCAGTAGTTGTGGCACGAGGGCTCAGTAGTTGTGGCTCTTGGGCTCTAGAGCGCAGGCTCAGTAGTTGTGGGGCATGGGTTTAGTTGCTCCGCGGCACGCGGGATCTTCCCTGACCAGGGCTTGAACCCATGTGCCCTGCATTGGCAGGCGGATTCTTAACCATTGCACCACCAGGGAAGTCCCAAGTCAATGTTATTTTGAAATAACATTGGAAAGTGCTTTTGCATGTTAACTGAGAAAAGCAGAATCAAAGTTTAAACCACGGTGAGACCTTAACTATGTAAACTATCAATAAATATATGTTCAGGAAAAAAAAATCTGGAAGGAAATTCACCCGGGGTTGCCTCTGGGTGATTGAAAGGGATGACTTCTTTTTTCTTCTTTGTAATTACCTGTGTTTTCCGTTTTACTACAGAGTATGTGTTACATGTTATTAACAGCAACAAAATTCTTAATAGTCATTTGTGGTCCGCTGAGTGTCACGTGAAGTAACCACGTGTGCGACGCACCCGCTGGGCTGAGTCGTACCTACCAATTCGACTGGTCGAATGGTAGGCATGGTCGGCTTGCCGCAGCTTTTGCAGACTTGCCTTATCGCTCTGCCCTCCTCAAGAGCCGGGACCTTGCCGGCTGGTCCTGGTGCTTCCCAGCCCACAGTGCGCACGTAGCCTTCTATGTTCAGAGCCCGCGCCATCCATCGGGGTCCGGCTGGGCTGCGCGGGGTGGGGGGGGGGGGGGGGAACCAACGGCGTGGGTGGGGCTCTGGCGCCCCCACGTGTCCAGCCCAGGAAGTCCTCATTTAGAAGAGACACAGGGGCTTCCCTGGTGGCGCAGTGGTTGAGAGTTCGCCTGCCGATGCAGGATACACGGGTTCGTGCCCCGGTCCGGGAAGATCCCACATACCGCGGAGCGGCTAGGCCCGTGAGCCATGGCCGCTGAGCCTGCGCGTCCGGAGCCTGTGCTCCGCAACGGGAGAGGCCACAGCAGTGAGAGGCTCGCGTACCGCAAAAATAAATAAATAAGAATAGACACAGGACTCCAATGATGCCCAAGACCCCATACCCACTTGGGACCCCTGAGGCCTTCGCCTGGGACTGAGAAAGGGTTTCCTTCTTCGAAGCTGTCCACCTCAGAAAGGGATCACTTCCTCAAGCCCACGCCCCATCCTCTCAGCATCCCTTTCCCAGAGACACCTGGTTTCAGCCCACGGGGAACCAGAACTTTCCAGCAGGACTTAAGAGGCTTTTCTCCTCTCATTCATTTTGCTTTCTCCAATTAGTTTTCCCACAAACCCAGACATGCTCTTTTTCTCACTGACTTTTTTTTTTGGCTGTGTTGGGTCTTCGTTGCTGCACGCAGGCTTTCTTTAGTTGCATCGAGCGGGCAGGGGCTACTCTTCCTTGCGGTGTGTGGGCTTCTCATTGCGGTGGCTTCTCTTGCTGTGGAGCACAGGCTCTAGGCGCGTGGGCTTCAGTAGTTGTGACACGCGGGCTCTAGGGTGCAAGCTCAGTCGTTGTGGCGCATGGGCTTCATTGCTCCGCAGCACGTGGGATCTTCCCAGACCAGGGCTTGAACCCGTGTCTCCTACATTGGCAGGCGGATTCTCAACCACTGTGCCACCAGGGAAGACACTTCTCACTGACTTTTGACCTCAGGCTCAACTCCTCTGTCGCAGGGAATATAAACTTATATTTTATAATCACTATTTTCTTTTCAGAGGGGGAGCATAGTGTCACAGAAGTAGGGGTCTACAGCCAGGACCCTGGGTCCTCTGCCATCTACTAGCTGTGTGGTCTTGTCGAGTTAACTCTGAGTCCCCATTTCCAGGGGCAAAGGGGACAATATCCACCTGTCAAGACAATATGAGGGTCAAATGAAATAGCACAGAGATGCTTTGGAATTTATAAAGGGCCAGAGAAAGTTTGGTTCCTATAGCTCATTTTCCCTGTTTGGGGCCCTTTCCCTCAGTCTGGGCTCCTCATTCCCCCAAGTGATAGACTCCCTCTCTGAGGCTCCTACTCTGCCTGACACGTCCCTTTGTCCACAGCAGTCCACGTTTTCTGGCTCCCAGTGGAATGTAAGGTCCCTGAGGACACTGAACACACTGTCTTGTGCATTTCCCTGTCCCTGAGCTGAGCATGGAGTGTGGCGCAGAGGGACATTAACTGCTTGTTTGCAAAGTCAGTCCTGCCCCTTTCCTGCTGCTCTCATTGGCTTCTATTCCCTCCCCCCCATCTGTCCTTGCCCCAGGTCCTGAGATGTCACCACCCTCAGACTGGGTCCACATCATCATGTCTCAGTATTCACGCTGAGTTCAGGATGCAGCACAAAGAAGGTGCTCGCTAAGTGCTGGCTGGTTGAAGAAAGCTTGGAAGGAAATGCTCTCCTTCAGGCTCTGCTTCTCTGAGGGACTTATGGAGAGAGAGCCCTGCACTGGGTGGGCAATGCTCAGGTCACAGCCTCTCCCCATCAGCCACCGCTGGGTGCCCAGATGTGCATCTGAAGCTCTGAGGGCCTTGTCGCATCTCCCTTAGAGCAGGGGCAAGGCTGGGCGGTGTGAGGATGCAGTGACTGAGCGACATTTGTGTGTGTGTGTGTGTGTGTGTGTGTGTGTGTCTGTCTGTCTGCTCCTCAGAACACACAGTGACACCCACCAACAAAGACAGACACCACAGCAGCCAGGGGTAGAAACAACTAGTGTATTGATTTGGGGAGGAGAGAAGGGGTGCAGATGGGAAATGGGAGGCAAGGGGCTCCTTAGTTTGCCAAAATCCACTGCCACACACCCTCCACCCTTCCTCATCTTCCTCCTCTGTGGTGGGGCCCCAGCAGGCTCTCCCCCATTCTAGTCAGCCTCCCTCTCCCTCCTCCCCTACACCCACCTGACCTCGACCTCCAGTGACTGGGCACAGCCCACCCCTGGCTCTGAAGCTGGGTGACGGCAGGCTCATTCTAACCTTTCTTCACCCTCCTTCTACCTCCCACCTCATTCCCATCTCTTGTCTAAATAACATACAGAAGAAGCAAGCGCAGCTGGTACCTGGGAGAATCAAGTCATCCCGGGGCTGGGGACAGAGGGGAACTGGGGGCGGGGCAGGCAGAGGAGCCTCAGCCAGGTGTAGTGGAACGATGGGGGATGGCCCAGGGGCCTGGCGGAGAAGACTCCACACCTGCCTCTCAGGCACCATGTCACAGGGTCCCCAGGATGGGGGCAGCAGGCAGGGCAGAAAAGCAGAAACTAGGCTCTGTAAAAAGCATCCCTTTCCCTTGGCTCCCTCTTTGGTTTTAAGGCAGATATGGAGTTCCCCAAAAGCAGGGAAAAAAAGGGGGGGATTGAGATAGATGCGCTTTTGGGGGGGGCTTATGTTTTTCCTTCAGTATAAAACCACTGTAGAAAATAACTTCTCTTAGAAAAAAACAAAAACATAGAAGAAAAAACAAAGGGGTATTTTTCTTTGGCGTCAAGCCCCTTCCCAGGAGGGGCAGGGCAGGGGTGGGCATGAGGTGAGGAGGAAGCAGGAGGCCTCCGCCCCCATCCCTGCCTGGCAGGTCCCAGATTACATGATGCTGCAGTTCTGGGGGCTCTAAGAGAAAAGAGAGAAGGGGAGAGGTGTGAGCTGCAGCACCTGGCCCGTACCCTCCCTCCCCTTACCCCCCGCCCCGCCCCTGCCCTCCAATCTGGGGCTCAGACAGGAGGGGCAGGATGCGGGAGCGACCATCTAGGATCTTGGGCTTCGGGGAGGAGGCTCCCACTCCCCCGGGCTGCGGAAGAGAAGGCTCTCCCCCCACAGGGCCACCCTAACCCTTAGGGACCAGGGCCCCCCTGCCTGTGGGGGTGTAGAGGCAGAGGGACAACTCACCTGGGTTCGGGGTCTGCAGTTGCCCAGGAGGTAGGAGCGGGTGACCAGGCTGTCCCCGAAGCTGCCACCCCCACTGCCCCCCACACCGCGGTAGCTGCGAGTGACTGTGACACTGGAGGCGGAGGAGCCAGAGGAGATGGATCCGCCCACCTGGGCTCCCGAGCTGCTGGCAGACGCCTTGTCTGCAGGCTGCCCGCACGTCCCGCACAGCACGGTGCGCGAGCGCAGGTTGTACTCGGCGGGGTCCCCCGAGCTGCTGCCGTGGGAGCCCTGAGGAGGGAGATAAGGCTCAGGCCGGACGGCGAGTCTGAGACTGACTGCTCAGGCCCAACACCCAGGCTCCGCGCTCCTGCAGGTTCCCAGTTGCCAGGCGGGAAGGTGGGGTTCTGCGCTCAAGTAACCTAACCTAACCTAACCTAACCTAACGGCGGGTGGGCGATAGGGCTTAGGGGGCCGGGGCTGGGAAGGGAGGACACGAAAGGGGGCAGGGTCATGAAGACTTGGGGACGGAAGACAGGGAATGGGAGTTGTGGCTTTGACTCTGTCCTAGCTACTCTGAGCTTAAGAGGGAAAGGAGAAAGAGTGAGCAAGCGTGTAGAGCAGCAGGCATGCAAAATTAATTGGGAAGTGGGGTGGGTGAGAGAGACCGTTCTCCCAGGAAAAATGGGGGAGATGAGAGGCCATGCAGGTGACAGGAACGGGGAGGAGACAAGAAAGAAGATGCATGCAACAGAAATTGGGGGAGAGAGGCAGGGCTGGGTGCCCCACATCTGTCCTCCCATCCCTGTCCCAGGAGACAAATCCAGATGCTTGTCCACTGCTCCCATGGGAAGACTCCATGGCATCAGAAAGTTCCACTCCCTTCCTTACCAGAGTAGGGAACCCAGACACCTGGGTTCCCTGTTCAAGGTATAGGGAGGAGAGAGAAGAAAAGCCAGGGCAGCAAGTGAAGTTCCAAAACATTCTTTAATGAAAAGATTTTTGGGGCACGGGAAGGCCAGGGAGAGGCTGTCCCCAAGGCCTGGCTGGGTGCCCCAGCATGGGCTTGGCCTCAGCGGCGGCTGCCACTCACGTGGTGGTGATGGAGCAGGTCATCTCCATCCTCATCCTCGTCATCCTCAACCATAGTCACTGAGCGCACCAGCTTGCGCATGGCCACCTCCTGCCGGGGATACGAGAGCCCCAGGGGTTAGGGGCTCAGGGCCAGGGGAGGAGTGTGCAGCATACCCAACCCAGTGACCACCTAAGAACCTTCGAGTGGCCTGCCCTTTGTCCAGCCTGCTGCTTACTCTGTCCTCTGTGGTACTGGAGCTAAGGAACTTGTTTCTACCCCAGGGTGACACTGTCAAACTCTCTGGGTAGGAGCACGGTCTGCCTTAACATTCCTCACTGTCTAACCTCCACCACTCCTGCTGCTGGGGGAGGCAGCTTTGGGTCTGTACACTGGGTGGAGAGTTTGGGGCCTGGGACTGTACAGGAGAGCTGGGAGAAAGTGGCCCTGAATTGGCCCCTTTGGGTTGGGGGCAGCTGGCTCCTACTTTGGCCGTCAGGGGAACTTTGTCCAGTAAGAGGCCAGCCTGCAGCATACTCACTTCCCCAGTGGAGTTGATGAGAGCCGTGCGCAGGCTGTTTCCACAGCCCCAGGTGTTCTGTGCCTTCCACACCAAGTCAGTAGGGGGGCTATGGGTGGCCCCAGCTCCTGCAGCCCAGATCTGGGGGAGGGAGAATTAGAGAAGGGTGCTCACTCCAGCACTCCCATCCTCAGGCCAACCCATCCCCACCCGAGGCCACCCCAGAGTCCCAAACACCCTGCCACTCACCGTCACCACCTGACCAGCCTTCAGAGTGAACTTTGGCGGGAAGCGGTAGGTCAGTAGGGGATCATCTCCATTCTGGCGCTTGATCTGCCAGTTGCCCATGGACTGGTCCTGCCAGGGAGAGAAGGGGAAGGTTGGGGGAGGCTCGTTCAGGCTCTTGGGTTTATCTCACTCTATTCTGCCCCCCACTGCCTTCCCCCTCAAGGATAAATAACAGCTAGCGTCTGTTGGCTCTTATGCTGTGCCAAACACACTCAGTACTTTCATTTTCCCAAGACTTCAAAGGGTTAGGGACTATTATCATGCCCATTTTACAGATGAGGAAATCGATGCTCTGAGAGGTTAAATAAATTGCCGAAGGTCTCACTGCCACCGATGAGTCCCGGAGCCAGGACTGGAACAAGAGTGTGGAGGAGATACCCACACTGCCCTGGTCTGCCTCTGATGGGAGGAACAGCCCTCCCCACAAACTCCATCCCTTCACTTTCCAGGTTTTCTCCCTAACCCGGATGCATTCTCTTAGACCCAACCCTGGGGGACTACCTCGTTGGACTTGTTCCGCAGGCGTACGAACTTGCCCTCCTCATCCACCTCCTCCACGGCCACGCGCCCGCTGGTGCGAGCGTGCTGGGAGAAGCTGCTGCGGCTCTCCGTGGACTCCAGCTTGCGCTTTTTGGTGATGCTGCCCCCACTCTGTGTCTGGGACGAGTGGGAGGAGGCCCGGCCGCGGCTGCGCTGCGAGGTGGGGCTGGGGGATAGGCGTAGCCTGCGGAGGGGGAGACAGGGTGGGGGGCCTAGTCAAGGCCGGTGGCGGGCCGGAGGCGGCCGCTAGCACCTCCCCGACTCACGCACAGCCCACCTCCCCTCCTCGCCCTCCAGGAGCTTGCGGTAGGCGTGGATCTCCATGTCCAGGGCCAGCTTGATGTCCAGCAGCTCCTGGTACTCGTCCAGCTGCTGTTGCATCCTTGCCCGCATTTCCGCCATCTCCCGCTCCTTGTCTGCCAGCAGCCGCCGGCTGGTGTCCCGCTCACGGGCCAGCGAGTCCTCCAGGTCCCGCAGCTTTGCTTCCTTGGCCGCCAGCTGGGTGACAGGGGGCAGGGGTCTGATGAGCTCCCAAGGGCCCCAAGTATGGAGATGTAAGGGGCAGGGGACACCCAGCTATCCTTCCCAGGATCTCCAGGCTCCCATCAGAGCCTTTTATGGCTTTAATGTGGCCTCAGCTGGCTGGTGACGACTGGGGAGGCCTTCTCAATATCCATCTGAAATCTCTTAATCTGAGGCTAGAACCTATTTCCTCTGCCACAAGTGGCACAGCCAGCTAGAAGAATACTGATGCTTTTAACACCTCACACTGGGTCTCGTGGCAGATCTATGAGTTAGGGAGGATAAGAATGATCTCCATATTCAAATGTGAAAACCAAGGCTCTGAGAAGCGAAGGTCTTACAGGCGAGATAAGAGGTAGTCCTGGAACAGCAAACAGGTCATCTGACTCCAAATCCTAGGCTTCTTACTCAGCCTGTGGTCCTGGGGGCATGTTCTGTCCACTACCCTCCCCTCCTCAGGACTTCCACTTGACATCCTGACATCCTGCCCAGACTACTGGCTGATGGGGGAGGGGCGGGGTGGGGGCATCACCTGCTTCTGGAGCTGGCTGAGCTGGGCGGAGAGGCTGTCGATGCGGACGCGGGACTGCTGCAGCTCCTCGTGGGCGGCCCCCATCAGGTTGCTGTTCCTCTCGGCTGACTGCCTGGCATTATCCAGCTGGAGGGGAGGACACAGGGTTAGGGCTGCAGCGACCAAAGGCAGGAGGGACCTGAGAAGGGCATCACTGCTGCAGCGTCAGGTGCCGGGTACCCTGAGCTCCTGCCACCGTCCTCCTGATCTCCCACAGGACATCTCAGGGTGGGCGGGTGGAGGGCTGCTGGGGGCAGAGGCAGCAAGGGAGCCACGGGAGAATGAGCACCTTGGCAGAATAGGTCTTCTCCAGTTCCTTCTTGTACTGTTCCACCTGGTCCTCGTGCTGGGCCCGCAGCTCCTGCAGGGCATCTGCCAGCCGGCTCTCAAACTCACGCTGCTTCCCATTATCAATCTCCACCAGGCGCGTCTCATGGCGGCGCTTGGTCTCACGAAGCTCCTGGAAGGGTTGGACCCAGAAACCAAAATCAGAACTAGTCCTTCAAGGATGAAACCCAAGTTCCCGGCCCAGTCCTAACCCTGAATGGAGTCACTGTAAAGCCCCACTTTAACCTGGGGGCTGGCCACCCCCCAACTCCCCATCCACTAGTACAAGGGAGTCAGGCAGGGAGCTCTGCACACAGCTGATCCCCCAGCCCCAGCTCTGATGTCTGTCACCACCCAGCCCTGGTCCTCCGGTCTGCAGGGCACAGTTCCCACCTCGCTGTAGATGTTCTTCTGGAAGTCCAGCTCCTCCTTCAGGGTCTGCAGCCTGTTCTCAGCATCTACCCGCCGCAGCATCTCATCCTGAAGTTGCTTCTTGGCCTCACTCAGGGCTGCCTCGAGCTGAGAGGAAGGGGGCAGAGGTCAGGGAGAGGGATCATAGGACATCAGAGCTGGAAGGAAGCTGAGAAGTGGACTGCGTCCAGCACGTCCCTTTATATGTGCAGAAACAGGTCTAGGGGAGTGAGAGCCTTGGATACCCACAGAGGTAATAATATATTTATTCCCTCACAGTAATGACTCTGGGTAGGTACTGTGCTAAGAAAAAAAAAAAAGACAGTGCCTCCTTTCTCTGGCACAACATAGCAATTGCTATAACGGAAGTATGTCCAGAGTACAGAAGGAATATGAGGGAAGGAACCAAAGTGTGCCTGGGGTGGTAGAGGGGGCTTCCGGGAAGACCTCCAAGAGGCTGAGATCTGAAGGACAGGTGAGTGGGGCAGACAGGAGCCAAGCGCAAAGGCACAGAGGGAAGGAGGCACACATGTGCACTTCAGGATCCCCAGAATGCTCAGTACTGCTGAAGCCTGAAGGACAGGGCTCGGGGGGTAGAGTGACAGCAGAGGCGGCCAGACTGGAAGGCAGGGGCTTGATCGTGGAGAGACGCACCCTTATCTGCCACGAAACAATCCTCTGAAGCTCAAGCGGGGGGGCACCCGTCTTAGATCTTCATCTTAGAGAGCACAAGCTGGGAAGTGAAGCTGGGAAGGGCTGGGGGCAGGACCTGGGAGGAGAATGGCCCAGGCTTGGTTTTCTTGTCAACATGCTGCCTTCTCCTGGTCTCTCCACGGTGTACCGTGGCGGCAGGGCCTGGGAGGGAAGACAGCCCAGGACAGAAGCTTGGTGACTGTCTCTAGTCCTGGCCCCACTCTGAGCAGATGTGACTGTGAGATTGGGAACAAGCCAGCTTCTTTGATTCTGTTCCTTAGCTTGTAACATGAGAGATTAGAGGCTAGAATACATAGCAAAGTGTTTTGAAAGTAAAGACCATCGTATACATGCTGAGCACTGAGAACATGCATCCATATGTGATCAACCATCAGCTCCCCATCAGGGCTCTGGGGACAGTCTATATCCTCTCCTGCCTCCCAGAGAGGTCATGGCTCTCTCTAGCAGGGTCAAACCGGGAGGGATCCAGGGCCAGGCACAATTTATTGCAAAGTTAAATGGAAATGGCTTGTGGATTCTTTTAAATTCACCGTGCTAGACATCATGGGCAGCAAAGGAGGATGCAATATGGTCTGGATGGGTGCAACGATGGTAGGACATGGGAATGGCTCTGATGCCATGTGACAGGTCAGACTGGGCACCTCCTAAGGGGGCCTGGGGTGGAAGAGTGAGTGTGCATTTGGCAGGGGAGGGGGCACAGGTGTCAGGTGGCATCACAGGCGGGCCTCACCTTGGCCACTTGCCCCCGCAGGTCATGCAGCTCGCTCTCCAGCGTGCGTTTCTCACTGAGAGCAGTGCTCAGTGCGGCCTCCTTGGAGTTGAGCAGAGCCTCCAGGTCCTTGAGCCGGGCCTGGGCAGCCATCAAGTCTCCCTCCTTCTTGGTATTGCTAAAGAAGCCAGGGAAGAGTGGGTTTAAGAGGAGGAGTCTGTGTTCCTAGAGAGAGCCAGGTCCCCCAGGGAGAGAGAGAAGTCAGGTTCTGGGAGGTCAGCTGTGGGGCCTGGCTCTGCTATCCCTCAAACTGCCAGGGGAGGGCATCCTTGACTTTGGTTTGTTTGCATCTGCCTGCCTCTGGGGCTGGACTCCCACTTCCCCCAAGGTCCCCAAAACCCCCTTCCTGCTTCTCCACCCTTCCCATGACTCAGTACTCAGGAACGTGCCTGGGGCCAAGGGCAAAGCTCGATCCCGTGAGATGAATGCTTTTCCCTCTCTCCCCTCCCATTCCTTCCCAAAGAGACAGAGCCACCTTTGTCTCCTGCCCCTTCCCACAGAGGGCCTTAACCTTCTCCCCCGACTCCACCCACCTTCCATTCAGCCAAGCCTCCTTCCCTGCGGGTACCCAGACAGCCAGGCTCCTAGGCCTTGGGTCTGTGTGTCCCTAACACTTATCAGTTTGAGACCTAAAGGTGTCTGTCACCTCCCCTAGTCCCTTTTACACACAGGGAACTGCTGGGAGGGCAAGTCTGGTTAAAGCTCAGGGGAACCTGGGATGAGGACAGCCAGGCATGGTACTGACCCTTCCCTTTCTCGGACCCAGTCTAGGTCCCCTGATCTGGTCAGAGCACAGGGGTTCCAGCCTCCCTCCCTCTGGGCCTCATCAGAGCCTGAGAATGCTGAGCCTGACACACTGACCACAGGCTCCAGCATCTGGCTCCAGATGTGACCCCCAGGCCTCCAGGTCCATCTGGGTTCCAGCCTTGAACCTCCCCACTCCTCAAACTGGGTAAAGCTTTAGCTAGAACCAACCAAACAGGGGTTGCCTCTGCCACCTCCCTTCCCTTTCTGGGCCGCTGATGATTTTTGCTGGAGAGTGACCTAGAGAAACAGAGGGATCCTATTTTCTTAAAGACCTCTGGGGAACCCAAGAACTTTTCAGTTGTAATGATCTCTTCAGCAATGCGTGGTGAGAGAAACCACTAGACCCAGGGAGTGGAAGGACAGAGACAAGGGGCCTGGTCCCAGTTGCCATCTGCAACTCATCAGACTTCAAGCATGAACCCACCATGGCAGATGGAAAAAAGGAAAACCAAACGTGGGCAGGGGGAAAAAATTCTATCCTGGAAAGGAGAAAAGTGGCCCTGCCAACATTTTTCTCCTGCCACCAAAGCCCTCAGCTCCAGCAGACCCAACAGTTCACTGTGAAGCAGGATGGAGAAGGCTAGACTGGAGGCAGCTCTGGAGGGAGGGCCTGAGACTGAGATGGTGTTCTCCTGCCACCGGCTTAGATTTCAAACAGGAGCCACCTCCCCTCCAACTGGGCTCCACTGGGAGGGGGGACAGAGCAACGCCCAGACAGGCAAGGGAAGGACCCGAAGACCTGGGGGGAGCACCCCCAGCCTGCACGCTTGCTCTGTCCAGGCCTCTGGCCACATCTCAGAACAAGCTGTTTAATGCAACAGTGTCTGTCTCCTGTGAAAAGAGGCCCTTCCAGATCTGGAGGATGTCTCCCCTCCTCCGTCTCAGCCAGAAAAGCTAAAAATAAAGTCAAAACCCAGCTCAGGTTTTGGCTGCCATCCGGCCCAGCCCCTGGCTGGGAGCATAGCCCCAACTTTCCATGACTTCAGAACTTTTCCGAAGCTGAGGCAGCTGCACGGCGAGGAGGGAAAAAGAAGAAAAACTGCTGGTAAAGTGAAGCGACGCAGCAGACATAGATTCCGAGCCCCTTGGGCTGACTGCAAGGTTGGCAGGGACTTCCCAGCCAAGAGGCCTCTCTACCCTGCAGGCTAACGGCTGCAGCTGGCCATCCTGGGAGGCTCTCAGAATTTAGAGAACTAGAAGGAGCTGAGCATACGTTCAGCTTAACCCCCTCCTTGTACAGATGAGGAAACTGAGGGACAGAGGAGGAAGGTGAGTGACCCAGTGTCAAGCACAGCAAGCAGCTATGGGGACCTGGGGGGGGGGCGGTCACAGTCAATTCTGGCTGCTGATCAGGACTCCTCCCTCCTCCCCTCCCCTCCCTCCCCTGCTTGTGGGTATGCCGTCCGCCTCTGGGGCCAGTGGTACCCTCTGGGGGGCACCAGCTTAAATATAGTGGCTAATGAAAGAAAACGTGAGAAATGAAGGGAAACTGTGGACAGGATGAGTGGTGGGAGATGAGGCGGTGGAAGGTTAGGGTCAGCGTGAACTGGAGCCTGGAGGACCCCGTGAGCGCTCGGTGAGACACCTACTTCCGGTCATCATGGGGGTAGGCGTGTGGACAGTATGGATGTTTGTGGGCTGGGTGTGCATGCGTGTGCGTGCGTTTGTGTGTGTGTGTGTGTGTGTGTGGGAGAGAGAGAGA
>NW_006785665.1:1837333-1847409 GCF_000442215.2 Lipotes vexillifer
CCCCCTCCCCCTAAGCCACAGGTCTAGAGAGCAGAGAAGCCAGCAGGAGAAACAGGGCTCCCAGATCCAGCCAGCCTGAGCTGGGAGAAGCAGGAAGGAGCGCCGTGATGCTTTCGGAAGGCATCTCAAGGGTGTCTCTTCCCTAGTCCCGCCTCCCTGGCCTCCTCAGACACCAGAAGAGGAACTCCAGAAGTTCTCCTCGGAAATACCTTTCCTGTGGCAGTGCAACGCAGCACTGACAGAGGAAAACAACGGAGCTGCACGGTCCCTGTCCTCGGGGGCTCACACTCACACAGCCTGACAACTGCAGGATTTTGTCCCTCAGTATAACCTCCTCAGTTCCTTCTGCTCCGAAAGGTGGGGTGGTAGTAATACTAATATTAATACTGATACTCAGACTAATACTAATAATCATATAATGACAGCAAACACACCTAATTGCGTACAAGACACTGCTCTAAATATTATAATATTAACTCACTTAATCTCCACAGCTTCCCTACTGAGATAGGTGCTAATACCACGTGAGTGAGGAAACAGGCACAGAGAGCTACATCCAGGGTCCCTCCAGGGTCCTACAGCAAGTCGGGAGCAGAGCTGGAAATCACTGATGTACTGCTCCACCTCCCGTGCTATAATGGCCTCCAGAGAAATTAAGGGGGCGATTTTCCTTCCCCTCCTGGAGGCTTTGATTAGCGCTTAAAAGACATGCGATGAGAGGACTAAGACACACCCTTGCAGGTGAGGGAAACCCCAAGCAAAGACAGGGAAGCAAGAAAGAGCCTTTGTGGTTTTCTCAGCCGTGTTTGGGGAGCTCCCCTCTGTGGGGAAGCAGCTGCTGTCACCCATGGGCTCATGACTCAGACCTCACGAGCTCTGTGGCCAGGGAGCCACAAGCACTCCCCAAGAGACCGCTGGGGGTGGCAGTACGGAAACCAGTGCCTCTCCAACCTCCTTCCCAGTCTTGCCTGACCACCAGCTCCAAATGCCATTTCTTCCCTAGTTGGAGTCTTCAGCCCTAGCAGGGACCCCAAGCAGACACTGGCCAGGCATTCAGCCCCAGAGTGGTGCTGCTGCCCGTGCCTGAGTCCACTGGGGGTTGGCGGTGGGAAAGCCGGGCACATGCTGACTGCTGCCTCACAGCTAGGGCAGGAAGGACTGGGCTGGCAGGGAGGACAGGGTGGGGCAGGCAAGGGGAACTGGAAGGGTGGGAACCAGGGGCTCCACAGGTGACTCATCCTCAAGCACACAGTACTCTGGCAGGGGTTGGGAAATCCTCTGGTGCTCACAGGGGAGACCCTGGCTTTACCCACGTCCTGCCCCAGGCCCGTGCCATGTCAGTGGGTTGCCGGCTTCTCCCTCCCATCCGCCAGGCTCCTCCCACACAGGAGTGGCTCCATCCCAGCGGGCTCATGAGGCAAGAAGGGCTGGGCATCCTGTTTCTAACTCTTCCCACGTCTGGCATATCTGATCGCAGAAGGAGAGACGAGTGGGGTGGGGGAGGGCAGGGGAGCAGAGAGGAAAAGAGTAAGGTAGAAATGAGACCTGGGAGCTGGCGCATGTGGCCCCAGGCTGGGGCTCTGTTACGCTGGGGCTGGCTGGTGGGATAGGGAAGCCAGGCTCCAGGGCCACTGCAGGCCAGGACTCTGGGGGCTGCCTGGGGGGCGGGGGAGGGGGAGAAAGGCACGCAGCACAGCAAAGGGGCTGAGGTGGGCACTGGGCCAGGCGCTGACCCGCCCGCTGAGTCACCCTCCTCAGCCCAGCTCGGATGCCAGATATGGAAGCCAGGGTCGGCCGCAGGCCTGTTTGGGCCCGCTTGCTGGGAGCAACTTGCTAGGCCCCGAGGGAGAGGCCCCCATTTCCTCCGCTGAACTGAGGAAGAGACAAGGGGAGCAGCGACAACGGGCTGGGGCTAAAAATAAGAAGTGGGAGGGGCAGATGGCCAAGGGGGCGGTGGAGGAGCCGGACCAGCCCAGCCGGAGCTCCCTCAGACCCGCCCCTGTCCACTCACTGGCCCCGCCTCAGCCTCACCGGCCCTCCGTGTTCCCCATCGCCGCGGATCACAGACGGGAGGAGGGGGAGGGGAGGCAGGCGCACAAAGGGCCCTGAGCCCCCGAGCGTCTCCTGCCTCACAGGAAAGGGAGCCCCCTGTGGCTGGGCAGGGCAGAGCAGGGCTGGGGGCAGAGCAGTGAGTCCCAGCCCTCCTGGCTTGGCGAGAGTTCTCCCCTCTCTTCCCAGGGGTCTAGACCTCTGCCCAGGCTGACTCCCTGCCAGGTGATGGGGGGCTCCAACGGCCACCCCAAGCCGCCCGCACGTTCCTCCTTTTGTTCCAGCAACTCCCCCCACTGAAATGTATCCTTCCCTCCCTCCACCTATCCAAATCCACGCCCCCACCTCCGTTTGAGCCCCGCCTCAGCCCTGCGCCTCCAGATCCAGTCCCAGCCCTCTCTCCTCTTCCAAGTGCGTTCAGCTGTTGTTTTATCTGCTGGTTTATTCTCTTTCCAGTAATAAGTGTGTCTCCGGGCTTTTTCTGTATGTCCCTAAATGCCCTGAGACTAGGAGGAGCTCAAGGCTTCTAGGGGGACCTCCTCCTGGACCAACTCCTGCCCTTTTACAGATGGGGAAACCGAGGCCTGGAGAGAGCAGCCTCAGACCCTAAAACCCTGCCCACCCAGTCACCTGAGGACACTCACAACAGATGGAGACAGACACAGAAAATGGCATGACACGCACAGAGGGCGCAGAAAGTACACAGAGACACCCAGGGAGAGAGCCTGGAAGACACTTCGACTTCTGCTCAATTGCTGGGAGCCACCCCAGTCTGCGAGTGATGATACAGAGACTTAGTGAAACAGCCCTCAAACGTCAGCTACTCCCACAGCTGTGTGTGGAGCCATGAAGTTCGACGGTCCCCCACCCCCAAAAGTAACCACTGCTTGGGTTCTTGGCTGGTCTGTGGGTCTGCCATCCCTTTCAGGTATGGGTAGGACGTGGATAGGCTGGGACATCTGGTTCCCCACTCTGGCATTCAAGGCACCAGCCCTTTCTGGAAAGGAGACCTTGAAGAGAGGAACTGAGGGGGGCAGGTGTTCCAGGGACTTAGAAGCCCCTTGAGCCTCCCCCAAACGCCACCCTGTGAAGTTCTGAATGTCTTGCACCTGGAAAGCACATGGTAGAGGTCGACCCCCAGTATGTGGGTGCATGCGCCTCCCCACACAGGCACAGGCACGGCTCTGCTTCCGCACGCCTCCCTTGGGCGTGACACCTGCCACATATGCTCGGGGTCTGAGGGTCCTCAGATCCCCTTCCAGAGCCACCAGGCTCCCAGCTGTCTTCGCCCCAGACAAAGCCAGGTCTAATTCCAAGCAGAGGGAGGGTTGGGATGGGGGAACTGGTGCTGAGAGGGGGACAGGAGGCCTGTTGACACGTTCGGACGCAACTCCAGCAGAGGCGCTGGGACTGGCAGGGGGCCAGGCCTGAGTCACAGCTGCTGGGTGTATCAACGTGGCATTGTGCAGAGACAGGAGAGGCCTGCAGCCAGAAGCCAGGGCGCTGGGGTCCTGGACAACAGGCAGCGGGCTTCCTGACCAACCGCTCCCTCCAGGTCCCATGCCAAACTCCACTTTCCTTCTTCCTGGCCTGTTTCTCCAGAAATTATTCCTGTGTTGTCATAAAAATGCAGGGCTGAGGCCTGGGAACAGACCAAAATAAGTGGGGGCATAGAGGGGAGGGAAGGCCTGGGAAGAGGTAGGATGTCCTGGGGGTGGGAGGGAGGGAGGCCACTGGCCATAAGGTGGGACATTTAGGGGATCCCTACAAGGTGACTTAGCAGTCCCTTCTTAGGATGTATTAACCCTCAGCCTGGTGGCTCATGGTTATTAACCCTGACAACAGTGGGAAGGGGGTGGGAGCCGCACCCCAAGATGGAGAGAGGAAGTGGGGAAGGGCCGAGGAGTTCTGGTACCACTGCATTCCAACTCCAGCCTGGGAAGATGCAATGCTCTCTCCCAGCCAGCAGAGGGTGGCAGCGTTGGAGCTTCAGGAGGAGGAAGGGGGTGCCTTGGCCCCCTCTCAACTGCCCAGGTCTGGGACCCTTGAACTTAAGGGTCTCTAACTCCCCTGAGCCAGTCCCTAAAGGAACTCCTGTGTTCTGCTCCCCTCCATCTGTCCCTCATCTGATTCAGGCCCTCATCCCTCTTGCTGCCACTCAACAAGAACACCCATCATAGTTTTCAATAAAAGGCCATCCCTCTGCCTTTTCTTCTCTGACTGGACAAGTTCAGGGTCTCCCGTCCACTCTCTACTCTGCCCTCTACCATGACTCAGCTCGTCTGCTGGGCCTGGGATTCCAGCCAGAATTATTCCTGGTTTCGACAGGCAGCATTCAAGCTTCCTCTCCCACAAACGGCCAGGGGGAGCTCCTGTCCCCCCACCCTGCCCCGCCTCCTTCCCAAACTGTCGCCTTCCTTGAGAGATTGTTAAGGGCTAAGACTTCCTCACAGCCCAGCCTCAGGTTGCGGGTGCAGGAAGGATAGAAGGGGGGCAGTTCAAGGTCACCCCTGCACCTCCCTCTGATTCCGGGTTCATGCTGTCTAATCCTGGCCAGCACTAAGGTAACAGTCCTGCCTGCCCCAGAGCCTCCCTTCTTTCCCAACACAGATCCATGGGACTCTCCCTCTCCTGCATGATACAGCCTACATGACATGTCCTGAAGGGAGACGCATTAAAAATGTAGTGTCCTTTCCTACCAGCAGTAAAAACAAAGCATAAGCCAAGGATATAATGCCATAATAGTTAACACGTTTCTCACAAACTTTCTCTGAGAAAGAGAGGAGGGTGTTAGTACTTTTAATTCCAAGCTTGTGGGAAATATTTCTATTGTGAATAGCATTGGTTATTAATTATATTCGATTTTCATACTTATAGCGTGGTATTTTAGAGGACTGTTTTCTCACTTTGTGGGTCATTGTACTACTCTGGAACCGGAGGGATCTCTGGAGACCTTCTGCCCTAACCCCTTTCTTTTATAGCTAGGGAAATCCAGAGATGGGGGGTGATTTGCTCAAGGTCACACAGCAATTTAGCGGCAGGGCCAAGCCTAGAACTAAGGACACCAAGGGCCAGGGGCTGTTTCCGCTCCCTCCTGCTACCTGTCATTTTGTTGGTGTACCACCTTGCCTCTTGTTAAGCAGTAAGAGATGCTGCAACCTTCCCCAAAGAACCTCTTTCCCGCTATCTCCAAGAATATTAGAGCTTGGCCTGTGTCATCTTCAGTACACAGGGTGGGGCTCAGGGAGGTGAGAATGGAATGAACTGCCCTGGGCCTCTGAGCCAGACCTGGTCTTGCCTGCTGCAGCTGCTAGAGGTGGTCAGGGGCTGGGGAGGAGGGAGACAAGGAAGGGGGAGCAGAGGGCACAGTTGGTAGGTAAAGGCATCTCCTACCAGTTGTCCCCACAGCTGTCCCTGCCTTCAGCCCTGACACTGAGCTACTGAATCACTGGGGGGTGGGACTGGGAGTGGGGACAATGGGCACGTCCCATGCAAGAGTAAGTCTCAGATTCCTGGAGGCCAGGGATGTGCCGGGCTGGGGCGGGGTGGGGGGGTGGGGGGCATCAATTGTGGGAAGGCAATCAGGGGCCCTGGCAGGAATTACTGTCTGTCTTGTTTCTCTTGGGCTCCTTAAGTACTTACTGCTCAGCCCCCAGGGTTAGCTGTACCTTCTTCTTTCCGTTTGAATAAGAATGTGGACTTCAGGGTGTGGGGTGGGGGAAGAGATGACACCAGGAGCTCCCTCAGGTGAGGACTGGGGCCCAGGTACCCTCGAAGGCCTCCATCCCTGTTATCCTTATGTATCTGCCAAAGGGCACAGCCTCCTTGCAGATCCAGGTAGACAATTCCCATGACAGGTCCCAAGACAGTCTCAAGACAGGAATCACCAGCCTCCCTGAGCTCTGTCTCATGATCCATGGCCTGGCAGGGTCCTGGGTCTTTCCAGGTATGGGATGTGGCAAAGGCTATTGATCAAGTGTTAACAGGCCCTGCAGGACAGCAGAACATTAAGACAACACTGGTCCCAGAGCAGAATCTCCAGACTGCAGGAGTGCGCCTCAGTCGTCCCAACCCGCCTTCCAGATCCTCCAGCCTGTCCCCTAAGCTAGAGAAGGTTTAATGGTACGAGCACATAACTAAGAATCAGAAGGCCTGTGCTCAAGTCCTGACCTGTCACTCCCCTGCTGTGTGACAAGGCACAAGCCTCTACACCTCTCTGGCTTTTGCTTTTCTTATCCTGATGAGAGCTTGGATGAACCTGGGCCTGGCAGGTCCCTGCCTGTCCCAACCAGGGCCGCAAAAGGTGGGCAATTCAGGAAGTCGTTGAGCACCCAGGCCTTGTCTGTGGAGGAAGAGACGCTTCTGCTTTGTGGAGCTGGGATCTCCCCACTTCTGACTCAGCCTTCCTCCACCAGTTTCGCATGGGAAGACACAGACCCTGGCACCATCCCGCAGCCCAAGCCCATAACTCTAGACTCAACTCTAGAACTACTTGTGCATACTGCCTGTCAGGAGTCCCGGTTCCAGACCACGACCAGAACAACCTTAGGAAGGAGGTAGAAAAGGATCCCAGGATGCAGTGGGGAGCGGGGAGCAGAAGATGCAGACATTCAGGCCCCCATCCCTCCCTTTAAGACATCTGCTGTCTCCACCCTGTCTCTTGCTGTCTCTTGTAAAGCCACCAGGGTGGGAGAGAGGGGGGCAGCATCTGAGTCATCCACCCAGCTGTCCTGCTTGGGGCGGGGCCTAGTTCCAAGCCTGGACCCCAGGCAGGCCTTCCCTGATGCTTTCAACCTCCTCATTCTTCCCGCACTTAGGTGTCCAAATCCCTGGGGCTCCAGAATTGAGAGGATGTGTGTATGTGTTTGTGGGTGGGGGTAGTGTTTCTGCTTGCAGCCTGTAACCCAGCCTGATGAGAGGGTGCCCCAAACCCCTGGGTGTGGTCAAGGTACCCAGGCTGGGCCAGGAATCCCCACAAGATCTTACAGACAGCTCTGCATCCCAACCCAAAGCCTGGCCCTGAACTCTGAGCTCTAACTAAACATTAAACCAGGCAACACCTTCTCCCTAGGCTTTAGTGGGAGGAGTTAGGACAATGCCTTTCTTCCTCTCGCAAATTCTTCCTTCTACTCCGCACCTCACCCTGAGCACAGCAGACGCAAAAGGGAGCAACAAATCCTTGCTCCTCCCACTGGGGACACAGAACAGGACAGAAACCCCAACCTGAGCCCTCTTCGACTCCACGCTGCCTCCCATCAGCCTAGGATCCAGGTGTGCAAACCCGCCCCCCCCTTTTCCGGAAGTCCAGCCTCCCCAGCCAGGATGAGTGGGGCAGAGGAGAGGCAGGTGGCTAAATATAACAAGTACACACACCACCCCCGGCCCTGCCCCACATGCGTGCACACCCGCCTGGTGTCCTAGGCCCGACAGCTGCACCAGGAGGCAGAGGAGACAGACTGGCGTGGCTGGGTTAGCGAGAGACCATAGACTTCACTTGTTCTGTTCCCTGATCAATGCCTTCCCCAGAAAAAGATCTGCTAACAATGCCCTTCACAGGGATCTGCAAGGTAGCAGTTTGGTAGTTGCGTGGACTAGTTTAGAACACTAATTCTCTGGGACTCCCCTTAGCTTGCCTCCTGTCTGTCCTGCTAACTAAGTTACTCCTATCACTAGTGGACAATGACAGGAGTGATCCCTTTCAACAGAAATAAAGTCACCCTGAGTTCCCTGGTGGCCTAGTGGTTAGGATTCTGGGCTTTCACTGCCATGGCCCGGGTTCGATCCCTGGTCTGCCTGGAGAACTGAGATCCCCACAAGCCACAGCCAGAGTGCAGGGCAGCAGGCAAGTCACCCTGCCTCTCCACACAATTTCAATTTCCATCTAATCTTCACAAGGGGATGATGGATCTGCCACACTCACCATGCCTGGGGCTAGGGGCTCACGAAGGGGTATAAAGAGCACAGAATACACAGAGGTTCTGAGAAGAGCATGAGTCTGGAGAAGATGATGCCAAGGGAAAGAAGGAAAGTCAAACCATACCCCATCCCAACCAGGGATCTCCAAGCACCTTTAGTGCTCTTTGGCTGAGGCCTTCATAGAAAACAAATTCTTGGGGAGCTGAAGAGGGCCTAAACTTCCCAGCTCCAAAGGCCTTTTTAGAAAAGAGGGAGGAGCCAAGTAGGGTGCGGTAGAGTGGGGCAGGGATGGGTAAGGTAGGAGTGGCCTGAAGCTTCCAACGGCTGGATTTCAAAAATGTCACTATATTCTGGTAGTTGAACAAGGCAAAGAACAACAACAACAACAAAAAGTCAGCGGCTGAGAGGACTGGGCCAGAGCAAAGGCTGCTCAGCTTGGCTGGGAAAATGAAAGCGGCTCACCCCAAGGAGGGAGGCAGGGAGCGACAAGCCCCCAACCCTCCAAGACTCCAGGCAGAGGGTGAGGGTGGGATGGGGGAAGGTGGGGAAGCGGGGAGGCAGACCTGGGCATAGCACAACTTCCTGAGCTGGGAGCCTCTGCCCTCTGTCTCCCTCCCTCCCTTGCATTCCTGGGCCAAGCAGGCCAAGGGCTGTGAGAGCTGTGGGGAAGCCGCTCTCCTGGAGCTCTTTGGAGGGCCTGTCAAGAGTCCAGGGAAGGTCTCAGACAGGTAGGGAGTGAAGGAGAGCTTCCCAACTCTTAAGAGAGAACCCGGGTAAGGGTCGTGCTGAGGGGGCCATCACCATGCCCCTGCAGGGGAAAAAGGGGGTCACCCTGCTTTGGTGACCTCTCTCCAGCACCACTGGACATCTGCCAGCTTGGGAGCTCTGTCTTAGTGGGTGTCGTGTGTTCATAGCTAGGCTGGGCAAAGTTGGCACAGTGCCAAGCCTGCCAAGAAAGTTCTAACAGGAGCCTTTCACCCACTCCAAAGTGTCCTGGGTGCCCAGATTTCTTAGACCTGGCAGGGCCAGTTCCGCTTTGCCCAAGACTCTCCCCCAGGCCCCAAATGACTGTCAAATCCCACCCTGACAGAATGTGGACCTGCCACCAGCCCCTACTTGGCCCTGCTGCCCGCGCCGTTCCCTTATATATTCCACCCTCTCCCAGAGACCCCTCCCTTCTCTGTCCTGTCTTGACAATTTCCCTTGGCACTGCCAGTCACCCGCTGGGGGCGGTTCCGGTGAGGGAGGAGACTATAACGCTAAGTTATCAGCCGTCTGGAGCTCGGCAAGGGCGACAGTCCGCTCGCCCTCTCTGCGCCTCTCCCGGCCCCACGCCGCCACCTGGGCGCACTCACCGTGCCTTGAGCTCCTTGAACTCCTCGCGCACTTTGCTCAGCTCCAGCTGCAGGCGGGCGCGCTCCTTGGCCACCGAGTCGAGGGTTTTGCGGGCATCCCCGAGCTCTGCCTCGTAGGCGGCCTTGATGCCGGACACCTCGCGGCTGACCACTTCCTCGGACTCGGTGATGCGAAGGCGCAGACCTGCGTTCTCCGTCTCCAGCGAGCGCACACGGTCTATGTAGACCGCCAAGCGGTCATTGAGCTCCTGCAGGTCCTCCTTCTCCTGCAGCCGGGTGATGCGGGTGGGCGACAGCGGGGTGGAGCTGCCCTGCGCCCCACCGCGGGTGGCGCGCCGCTGGGACGGGGTCTCCATGGCCGGCAGGGTGGCAACGCTGCCCGCGGGGCAGAGGTCCCGGTAAGGGCAAGAGGCTCGGGCCGAAGGACAGAGACTGCTCGGGGTGGGAGCTCGCCGGCCGGCTGGCTGGCTCTCGTCTGGCTCCTGGCAGGCGTGGGGATCTGGGCCGGGCGCTGTCGGACCTCGGGATCTGGGTTGGCCGGTATGGATGCGGCGCTCCCGCGAACACTCTGAGTCACCGGCGCCGGAGCAAAGGCTCTAATAGGTCTAGGGAATTGGAGGAGGGGCCACTGCTCTTAAAGGGGCCGTCGCATACCCACGGGAGGTGGGGGGGGGCGGGAGGGCTGAGGGGGGGAGAGGACCACCCGGCAGTGGTGGCGGAGGAGGGCTCCACCCTCTCTCGCGCCCCCCCCCGCGT
>NW_006785665.1:1847461-1856549 GCF_000442215.2 Lipotes vexillifer
GGGCTGAGGAGGGGAGAGGACCACCCGGCAGTGGTGGCGGAGTAGGGCTCCACCCTCTCTCGCGCACCCCCCCGCGTGCCCGAGGCTTAGCTGAAGCTCGCGTCTAGGTCCCTCCTGCTCAGCGCTCCAAGCTGCAAGCTTGCCCCCACTGCCTCAGGCCTTCGTGGGTAGAGGGCAGAGCCAAGGGGTGAGGGTGGGTGGGCAAAGGGCGGGGGAGAGAGGGAAAGTGGGTGTAAAGCAAGGGAGGGTGCCAGGCAGGCAGATCCAGGAAAGTAGGGGGAGGGTTAAGGCTGGTGCCCATCAGGGTGACTCACTCTTCTTCCACCACTGGCTCCCCCTTTCCTCCCCATAGTGATAGTGAGTCACCCCTACCCCGCCACCCCCCACATGTGGGCAGTCCATTCAAAGTTGCATCTCAGGATGCCAGGGTGAGGTGGGGAAGAATGCCTGGGTTCCCTGGGGTGGTTGGAGGGAGGGCTGCAGCAAAGTTCTGGATCCTGAGTGCCTTTTACACCCTCAAACTTGGGGTGGGGACCAGGAGTTTGGAGTCGCTCTTTTCCTATCTTCTGCCCCAATTTAATCTGCCTTCAAAACCAACCATTGGGTCTTAGACCCAAGAAACAAGCCACAAGCCCCAGAGAAGGCCAAGAATTGGACCCAGGCACTGCCCATCTCCTGCCCCTTTCCTTTGGATTCAAGCAATTGGAAAAAGAGCCTGCCTTGGGTTCCTCCCCCTTCAGTCCCTTTCTACTCCTCACCCCACCCCACCAACTCCAGGACTGTACTTATTTTTTTTTCCAGGACTGTACTTATTTTAATGGATAATTTAAAACAGATACCAGAGCTGCGCATGCATTCATCACATTGCCAGGACACCAGGTCCCAGATTTTTGTGGTTCCCAGAGGGGCCTGAAAGGGGGAGCAGGGCTGGGGGCTGGACAGCCAATGTTGGGTCTCTATCCTGGTTTCAGCCAGAGAAGGGGTGGTGGGAGGTAGGGACAGCAAAGACTCCCACAACCTTGCTGGCTGCAGGGCCAGCACTGCACTTATCTCTACACTCCTCTCTGGCCAGGTCTGCTTTGCCACTGGCTCTGGGGAGGGGCCAGGATCTTCACACAAAACAGGATCACCCAAGTCCCCAGGCTTCCCCATCCCAGGCTCTGGGGCTTCCATCCCCAGGACTCACCAAAGACCCCTTTAGTCAGCCTTCTACTCCCCTCCCCTTATCCTGGCCCTGGCCCCACCAACCACCTCATCCTAAGAGGTGGCAGTGGCTGAGGCTCCAGAACCCATGTGCTTTCCTGCCCTGCCCCTGTGGCCTCCACAGCTTATTCTCTGATGAGCAACGGGGGAAATTAAATTATGTTGCTGACTCCTACAGCTCCAGGATATCAGGATGCGCAAGAGAAGCAGAGCTGGACAGGTCCTCTGTTCTGGGTTCTGGAGCTGGCTTCAGAGGGACAAGGGGCTGGAGTGGGATTAAGGCAGGGACTCTTGAGTATTCAGGGAGAGGAACCGGGAAGGGGATGCTTAGGTTCCCATCTCTAGGGGGGTGACTGGCAGTGTGGTGAGTATCCAGGATGCACCCGTTTGAAGGACTCAGGATATGGCTTCCCCCGCTTGCAGCCCTCTCCCCCAGGGCATGGCACTCACCTTCAGCTTCCCAGACAAAACAAAAAGCCTTGTTCTGTTTCTCCCTCTTGTACTCTCCAAACCAAAAGCAGAGGCGGGGTGGGTGTGCCAATGAAACGTGCGGGATACTGGCTGTTCCCACTGCCTTAGCCCCCACTCCACTGAGCGTCCCCCCGCCCCCCGGCCCCCCAGTCCCTGCCTGGCCTGGCTTCCCCTCCTGGCTGGGGAAGCAAAACCACATTTAACCCTTCCTAGCCCAGACCTCCCCATCTTTGGAGAAAAGACGCAGGAGAAAGAATGGGGGGAACTAGCCCTAAATTTCACTCTAGGTCCTTTCCAAAGGGTCCCCCCACCTTACCACCACCACAATGGCCTCAATCCTAAACGTGAACTTCGAAGGGACTTTATCTTGAATATTCAATCCTAACTCTGAATCCCAAATGTCATCATCTGCTCTCTTGCTGCCAGGTGTAGTCACCAGTCCCAGAAGAAGCAGGAGAAAGCAGGGAACGCCAGATCCAGAGGAGCGGAGCCTGCTGGGGGTGAGGGCTAGGGGGAGTTGTGACTGGGTGGAGATGTGACTGGGCGGAGACCAGGTTGCAGTCTTATCTCCCACTTGCTATGTGATGACAGGTCTGCTACTGAATTCTCTGGGCCTTGGTTCCCTCATCTGTAACATGGGTAGTGTGGCTACCAGAGACATGGGCGTTAAGCTACTCTGTTTGCTCTCAAGGGAGTTGCCCACTTGTAGGGAAAACAGAGGGAAAGGCAAAACCAGGCACAAGTGGTTAAAGAGCAGCATAGAACCCTTAACTGGATAATGAATTCCAAATGGATCCCAGAAGCTGGGAGCTGCAACATTAATAAGTGATGTCAGAATATAGTTGTTGAGTCCAAGGGGTGGTTTGGGCAGTGGAGGGGCACTTGTCTTGAAGACCAATGACCTTGAGGGGGACCCTCCTCTGGTCCCATAGCATCCTGGGCCTTCCTCTGACCCTGCCTCCCAAAAGTGCTGTGAGGGACAGGAGGGACCAAATCTTGGCCACCTGTGTCCCTAACATTTGGCCCGGAGCCTGGCATACAGGAGGTGTTCAGTGTTTCTTAAATGAACAAATGCATCTGGTCCTGCCACTTTTTCAGGTCACTGACTTTGGGCAAGTTATTTCTTCTCTTTCAGCCCCAGTTTCCCCATTGCAGCATGGGGATGCTGCAATGATTAAGTAACATGCATTTAAAGGGAGGCTCCTTGGAGGAGGTAGATTTCGGGCTTTACAGAAGTGCCTTATACATAGATAGTGAATTCACTCATCCAACAAACATTTATTGAACACCTACTGTGTGCCAGGCACTGAGCTAGACACTGGGAGACAGCAGTGAATAAAACAGACAAAAATCCCTACCCTCATGGAGCTGACATCCTAGTGGGGGGAGATGGTCCATAAATAAAAGACAAAATTATAGTTTGTTAGAAGGTGGTTAAGTGCTATGAAAATAAAATATAAAGTGGGATAATGCTCAACACACTGGGTAACTTACACTTTGACGCTCTTTATAGTTGCGTGTTTTCACATACATTCTCAATTTCGTTCCACAAAACCACCTTATGGGCTGGAGATTATTTCCCTGTTTCACAGCTGAGGCTGACTTTCCCAAAACTAAACAGTAATAGGCCAAGTTCAGAACTTGGACGAGGCAGCCAGGTCCAGGACTTCACTATCTTATGCCACTTTGGCAGGACTGTGGGAGGAGTAGGGGTGGACTGGTGCAGGGAGGAAGTCTGTGTAGAGGTGCTGAAGCGGGAAAGAGCTGAGGAGGGTGCACAGCTGAGCTGAGCAGGGAGACACTAGAGGTGAGGCAGGAAAGTGTGGGAGGAAAGTCAGGACCAGGACCAGAGAAGGGGGAGATGGAGGCAGCTGCCTGGTTCAGGGATGGGGCCTGCGAGAGAGGATTCTTGCTGCTTGATAAGCCTGGGGTCAAGAAGAAGAGAGGGGGACTTCCCTGGAGGTACAGTGGTTAAGACGCCACACCTCCAATGCAGGTGGCCCAGGTTCGATCCCTGATCAAGGAACTAGGTCCTGCATGCCGCAACTAAAAGAGCCCGCATGCCGCAACTAAAGAACCTCCACGCAGCAACGAAGATCCCGCGTGCCGCAACTACAACCCGGCACAGCCAAATAAATAATTTTTTTTTTTTTTTAAAGTCTTCAGATAGTGCCGATGTCCCTTGTGGGGCAAAATCACCACCAGTTGAGAACCACTTATCTAAGGTCATATGGTAAGTAGCAGAACTGGGATTGTAATACAGGTGGACCTGACTCTGAAAGCCAAGCACTTACCCACCAGGTTATAATCCTGGACAGGTAGGAGTGAGAGAGAGGAGGATTCAAATGGGTCCTAGGCCACTGGGGAGACAGTTCTATTCCCCCATAGGGGTGGGAAGAGGTAACTCTTTGGAGGAGGGTCTAGGGAGTGGGGGCTGATTTGGAGAGTCAAGGCCATGGTTTGAGGATTCGTTTATAGTGAGTTCTTGAGGGAGGGTCCCTGTCTTATTCATTCTTTGATCACAGGGTCTGGTACTAAACACCTGTTGAACTGCTGAGTCACTTGTGCACAGGTGATTATTATAACCTTGAGAGTGGAAGGACTTGCCTGTTCTTTAAGTGGCTGCCATGTACCAGGCACTGGGCTAGGGGCTGTGTGTGGGTGATCCCACTTAATCTTCACCTTAGCCTTACGAGGGAGGTATTATTATCTGCATTTTATCAATATATACCAAAACCTCAAAACTCCGAGAGGTTGACTAATTGACCTAAGGTAGCCCAGCCGACTAGACTGCCTTCTTCCTACCCAGACTCAGCTAGATGGAATGATGCAGGTTCAGGGCAATTAGCTTAGCTTAGTTCAGCCAGGAAGGCCCTTAGAAGGAGCGTATGTTTGACAGCCGTTTGGAAAGACAGAGAACCCCTCATTCGAATGAAATCTCACCCCAAAAGCCCAAGATACTAAATGACAGAGGCAGAGCCTCTCTAGTAGGGAGATTTGGGGACTCCTGCCTGATGATCCCTTGCGCCTCTCCCAAGAGGCCCCCCAGGGCTCTGGGGAATAAGCCCCTCTCTTTACAAGTGGCTTCTAAGGCCAGAGGAGGAAAGATTTGCCCAAGGTCACTCAGAACCCCCGAAATAGCACTCTGATCCCATCGCATGCTATCACAGGAGACAGGACAGCACCCCGGGCCTATTTGAGGGGCTAATCCACCTCAGGAGACCGGCATTAACCGTCACTGTGACATAGGGGTGCTGGCTGCTGAGCCAGAGCGCAGTTCTTTTCCTTCAGGGCTCCAGCCTGGCCAGAAGGGGCTGCTGGATAATGGACAAAGAACTAACCCTTTACACCTCATACCTGGCTGGGCAGGTCTCCCAGGTGTGATCCTTTCACAATTAGGATTACTACCGTAAACCCTTGCCAACCTCTTAGAGATGCAAAAAGCAAACACCATTACCCCCAAGATTGAGGCTTGGGCAGGTTAACTCATTTGCTCAAGGCCACACAGCAGACAGGTGTCAGAAGCAGGCCCCAAACCTCAGGTGTCTGCCTCCAGGTTGACTACATCCCACCTCTCTTCAGCCCAGGCCCCGAGGAGACCAATCCAACAGCAAAATCCGAAGAGTCTGCTGGGGAGGTCCTGCCCAACATTCCAAACCCCATCCCCCTCCCAACTGGGCCAAGAGAGCCGCCCCACCTCGTGAGTCTCAGGTTTCCGGAACTGCCACAGTACACACCACAATGTACAATACTGCCACAGTACACACCGGACTAGGGCGCAAAGAGGAATTAGGCAGTGACATCTTCCTCCCTCCTCTCCATCCCCCAGCTATGGCCCCTCCCCACCTGGTGAGGGTGGGGGAGGGGAGGTAGGAGTGAGAAGGGGCGGGGCACCGGAGACATGGGTGGAGACATGTGGAGCGGCAGATCAGTTGGGGCGGTAGTGTGACTCGGGCACCGACCGGGTTGTTCTTCCCGCCCCGCCCCGCCCCGCCCCGGCCCGGCCCGGCCCGGAGGCGGGCAGTGCTGACGGCTGGTGCTGACGCAGGCGCCTGCGTGTGGGCGGTTGCCTGTGAGTGTGAGAGTGTGTGTGTGTGTGTGTGTGTGTGTGTGGTTGCTGGGGCCTCCCAGGTCTCCTAAATGGGGGTTTCCTCTCCCTGTTGCCAAGGAAACAAACAGACGCTCCACAACTCCAGGACTGGGGCTGCAGAAAAGGGTCCCCAAGCCCTGCACACCCGTACACTTACAGAAAGTGAGGTAGAAAAGGATTCCCCGTCCCCCTCCCCTCATCCACGTAAGGACCAAACGTTAACAAATGTGGGGCCTGAAACTGGAGTGGCCACCCGTCCTGTTTGCAGAGCACTGAGGAGTTTCCTAAGACAAGGGACAAGGGACTTGCGGTGCTCAAACCAGGACAATTCCTGGCAAACCGGACAATCGGTCTCCCTAAGTGTTCATCCAATTTTTGTGAGGATGCTTTATTTTTAAAATATGAGAATATCTTTTACAGTTTTTACACAGAAATATGACCACGTGCAAACATGGGCAGACTCCTCTGAGGGTCCCGGAAAGGCCGGGAGGGCTCCCCGGCCTGCAACTGAGGGTCCCTGAGCTTCACCTTTGCTACCTTCACCATAAATCCCCCTGAGGCTCCAGCCCCTGCCACTCCTAAGCTCCTCAGGGCCCGCTTTGAAGTCTACCCCACCCCCCACCACCGTCCCCACCCCACCCCGGCACTCATACCAGGGGGGTCAACTGGGAAAGTGAACTCTCGAAAGGAGAATGGTGATTAATCTGCAAGAGATTTCCTGATGGGTGGACGGAGCAAAGGGCGCTTTCTGGAAAAGTGGCTGGGACTGCCCGCCAGGTGGGGCAGGTGGATGGGCAGCATCACTGCCAAGATCAGGAACTCCTGGAGGGAGGCCCATGGGATGGGGAGGGACTGCCTTGGGCCAGTGCTTCATCATTCTTTGCCTAGAAGCCAGAACTTCAGAGCTGGGAGGAGTTAGGACATCATGCAGACCAACCCCCCTCATTTCTAGACCTGCTTTGGTCCAACTTCCCAGATCCCCCTTCCCACTATCCCTAAGCCGCCCACAGGTCTGCCCCAGAGTAGTACCCCATTTGCCCTCTTTGTCCACGAAATCCAAAGCTCACAGGGCACCCTGAGAGCCCACCTCACTTTGGCCATCGACCCCTGAGGGGCTCTTCATCACAGTGATGGGTGATGGGGAAACCACTGGAGCAGGGGTGGGCAGCAGGGGACTGGCTGGGAGGGACAGGATGCATGGGCTGAGGCTGGTGTGCTCTCAGGCTGCCCAGGGAGGGGCCAAGGGGGCATCTGTTTCCTCTTGGCCAGGATTCCCTCCATGCCACCCCCAGAGGAGGTGAAAATGGCGCTGGCTTCCTGAAGCGGAGCTGCCTGGCCTGGGAATGGAGGACGGACAGGGTGTCCATCAAAACATCCCGCATCCCCTCTCCTCCCTCTGCCTGGAGCTTCGGGGAGCTCAGATAAGGTTTAGGGGTGGGGGCGTATTTTTTGCTAGAGCAGAGGAGATTAGGTCCTGGGGCTCAGTGAACACCAGCGATGTACCAGATGCGATAGCCAGGCTGGGCTCCAAGTGGGGTGTGGTGGGGTAGAGGCAAGGGACTTGTCTGGCTCAGAGGTGGGGCCTCACTTTAGCGGACCAGCGGTGGAGGATGGACCAGAGAGATCTGAGCACAGAGGGTAAGTGGGGGTGGGGGAGAGATAAGAGTGGGCAGAGGAAGGTTGGGGAAGAAGTCTACCGTGAGGGACGAAGAACTGAGCTTTGAGGTAAGTGTGGGGATCACATCTGGGGTCCAGGTCAGGGGGCCCGGGAGGAGCGGAGAGCTGGGCAGAGGGGAGGCCCAGGAACTGAGGAGAGGGGCAGCTGCCCGGGCTGACGCCAGCTCTCCAGCCACAGATCCTGGTGGGGCAAATATTTACCCAGCAACAGTTGCTAAGCAGGGAGGAAGGAGGAGGGAAGCCAGTAGCTAGAGGGCCTTCCAGGCTCCTCCCTGTCCCTCACAAAAGACAACTTAGAGAGGGTGAGCCATACAGTTCCCCTCAGCCCTCCACCCACTCCACGCAGGCTCGGCTATATCCCTCCATGCACACATATCTTGGAGTCACCTCTACCAATGTCGCCCCCGCCCCAGCCCCACGCTGGTAACAGGACAGAGGGCTGGGCTAGAGGCAACTTAATCCCTGGGCTGCCCGCCTTCCCCTTACCCTAGGACAGCTCTGGGGGCTCGAACCTTGCAAAATTCCCCTTCCCAATCTGTTGTTCAGTGGGGGCTGGAGAAGGAGGTGGTCCAAGCAGTCAGGATACAGTGAGGGAGGGGATGCTGAAGGATGGAGTCAAGATGTCCAGGGGGTGGAGGCTGGAAGAGAGGATGAGGAGGCTGAAAGGAGGGGAAGGAGTGACTCCCTTAGAGGCTGTGAAAGGGCAGGCAAGGAGGGCTGATGGATCCAGAGAAGAGAGGTTCTCAGGGGTCCTTCCTGATCTGGCGCCTGGGCAGAGGAGGGGGAGGGACAAAGGAGGGGAGGGTGTGCTCAAATGGAGCTAGATGTGGCCCATGTGACGTGGGCTGTTGCTGGCATGGGCACAGTGGGGGCAGGACATACAACTGCCGCCAGGAAGTATTAGTCAGAAGCTGGGAGGGGCAGGGGAGACGGACAGCTAGGCCAGGACCCCTGAAGCAGTGGATGGGAGCTTTGGGGGAGGGTAGAAGGGCTCCGGGCCTGCAAGAAGGGATTGAGATGACCTCCCCACCAGCCTTAAGGTTCCCATCCATTTCTCTGGCTGAGCCTCGGTTTCCATATGCAAAATGGACATCCTGACACCCCTTCCCAGGGCAGAAGATGTGCCCAGGGCCCAGCTCAGGGCCCAGCACACAAGAGGGGTTCTCTTCTTTACCCACCTCCTCAGGGTGAGGTCTTTGCTCTGCAGGGCTTCTCCCTGGGGGTCAGTGGGTTCTCACCCTCGGCCACAGGCCCTCTGGAAATCGGGGTGCAGAAATGGGAGGGAATGACACAAAGAGGAAGCTGCCACAGCAGAGAGGAGGTTCTTGGAGCCCAGGCTCCCTGGTGCTGATGGAGGTTCTTGAGGGCTGAAGGGTTGGCCAGAGTGGCTGCAGGCCCCATGGGTCCACCCTGAAATGGAGGTAGATGGAGGGCCATCACTGTGAAATGACAACAGAGGCGAGACTGAAGCTCCACACCAGGAGGGACTTCCCTGAGCCCGTCCACAGCATGAGCCGGCCCAGAGGGAGAAGGGGTTGGGATCCCAGGAAGCAAAGCAGACCTGAAGGGTGGGCCAGGGCACAGCCCTATAGAAACAGACCGAGGGACCCTTGGAGAGCCAGGTCCAAGCTGGCAACTGAAAGAGTG
>NW_006785665.1:1856564-1871214 GCF_000442215.2 Lipotes vexillifer
AAAGAGTGTTGCTTTCCAAACTCCCACTGGAAAGTTTGAAAAATACACACGGAAACATGACTCACTGCCCCCTCCCCATGGCCCCCCTTTCCTGGTTTCTGTGATTTTTCTCCCAAGAGTTAATTCAAATCACATTCTACAGAAACCACGTTTAATGAGGGAGGGCACAGAGCAGGCTGAAGAAGGCAGAGAGGCGCCGCAGGAGAGGGGTCTAGAAATGGAGATGAGCGCTGGGCCTGGGGCAGACGAGCGTGCAGTGATCCAGCCACTGGAAACACCTCGGGCCAGGGAGAATTCAGCTTCCAAACACTTAGATGCTCAAGTGAAGGGAGGAAGGAGAATTCATTCACACAACCACTGCGGAAACTACAGTGTGGCCGCTGCACCCTGCTGCCCTGTATAGCCCAAGCCCAGAGAGCTCACCTTCTGGCCTCCTCCTTGGAATCTGTTCCCAGGACCACAACGGAGGCCAGAGGCCTGGGGAGGTGGGATAGGAAGTGGAGCTCCCTGAACTCACTGCCTCCACTGCTCTCTCCCCAAAACATGTGTCCTGGAGCTGGCACATGGGCACCTCTCTCCCTTTGGGCTGGAGAGGATCCAGGCAGGCCTGCCCCAACATGGTGTCTCTGGGCCAGGAAGTCCCAGCCTGTCCTGGAGAGGCCAGCGAAAGGGGAGCCTGGCACTGGGCCATAGGTGAGGGGCCCTTCCACTCCAGAGAGTTCTTGGAAGAGGCCTCCAAGGATTCCCAGGTCAGGGGTGATTCCTGAGCTTCCACACTTGCCACCCCTCCCTGGATGTCCCAGATGGAGTTTTTCATGTCCCCCCAACACCACCCCAGCCCCACTCTGTTCCTCCTTCCTCAGCCTCACCCCCTCTGTCTCCCCTGGCCAGTGACCCCCCCCCCCACATTCTGTGGACCCAGGATCTCTCTCCATTCTGCCTCCAGCTCCGTGGTTCTTTTCATTTTGTTTTGTTTTGTTTTTTGGCCACACCACACGGCCTGTGGGATTTAGCTCCCCAACCAGGGATCGAACCCAGGCCCTCGGCAGTGAGAGCACGGAGTCCTAACCACCGGACCGCAAGGGAACCCCCCCAGCTCTGTGGCTCTGATTACCAACAGCCCTCGCCTGAGTAACTGCAGGAGCCTCCCAGCCGGTCTTCCTGCTTCCACCTTTGCCTCTGCTCTGATCCTTTCTCCTCCCTAAACCGCAGCCATCTTTCCAAAATGTAAACCTCAGCATGTTTCCACAAGACTTCAAACAAACAGTACTTCCCAAACTATATATGGGATAAAGTCCAAATTCCTTGAGCTGGCCTGTAAAGCCACGGGCCCAGCCGCTCCATGGCACGTGGGATCTTCCCGGACCGGGACACGAACCCGTGTCCCCTGCATCGGCAGGCGGACTCTCAACCACTGCGCCACCAGGGAAGCCCCAGTCCTATCACTCTTGAAACATTACCTCTGGACAGCACTGGGAGTTGAGCTGGGCAAGGTCATTATTCTCATTTTATGGAAGGGGACTTGGTCCAAGTGAGTGGAGAGAGACCGGCTTCTGGCCACACAGGTGGCTCTCAACCAAATGGCAGAAGCTCCAGGGCCATGCAGGGGGTCCTGTGTGGCACAGGACAGGGAGCCGCTGTCCAGAACAGGGGTGAGGGTGGGGTGGGATTTATTCGAGGGTTTTCAGGGGTCATGGCTGGGGGGAACCCTGTGGTCTCAACCCTCACTGGGCATCAAAATTGCTTGGGGGAGGGGGCTTTCAAAACTGCCAGCACCCAAAGTTTGGGTATTTTGCTTCAATAATTCATCTAGGGTGGGACCCTGGCGTTTTCCAGTAAACACTACTTCCGTCTGTCATTTAACAGATGGAGACGCTGAGGTTTGGAGTAGGGATTATAACAACAGCTAACACCGAGTGCTGACGATGCCAGCCACTCTTCTAAATAGAGCAGGTGCATTATTCACCTGATCCTCACTATGACCCTGTATGGGAAGGACTGTTATTATCAGCTCCATTTTACGGGTGATAAAACAAAGCACAGTGGGTCCAGGGTCACACAACCCATCAGTGGTGGAGCTGGGATTCAAACCCCAGAGACCTGGCTTGGAAGCTCACACTCTCAACCCCAAAGTTGCAAAGGAGCCAGTGGTGGAGCCAGGCCCAGCCAGATGCCATCTCCTCTAGACAGAAGTCAGAAAGCCAGTGAGAGTGGGTAAACCAAGGTCAGAGAAGCCACAGTCCAGGTGGGAGGCCTGAAAGATCCCGGCCCCTCCCTCACAGGAGCAGAAGGGGCTGGGTGGTAAGGGCCTGGGCAGTGAGGCAACTTCCCCATGGGACCACCGTTCCACCTGCCTGCCTCCCTCCCCTCGTGAAGGGGAGCCCTGACCAGCCCCAGCTGAACCATCACCCTCCCTGTGCTAATTGATGGAGCCTCCTAATTGCTGATCACAAGCAGGCAATTAAGTCCAATTAGGGAGTGAGAGCTAATTAGTCCTCAGCTCCCACAGCCTCTGGGCAACCCCAGGGTCTGCAGGAACCTGCTGCCCACCTCCCCCTGCCCCCAGGGAAGAGAATTGCTGCCTGTAGTGAGCATGTGGAAGGTTCATGTGGCTTCCTTGCTCTCCTAAGGATCAAGGGTCAAGCACCTCAGCTTATCCCCTACCTCTGCACTCCAGGGCAACTCTGTCTCCAGAGTTATACAGGACTTGCCTTCCCTGACAACCAAGAACATTCATGTCACCCCATAATTCATAAAAACTTGCCCACCATCCCATGCATCATCCCTAAAACCCTGGAGGTAGGGTACTCCACATTATCACTGGGGCTCAGAGAGGGTAAGTGATTTGCTAAAGATCACGCAGTCCACTTTGACCAAAGATCCTCTACCCCCTGACATACATATGTGATAAGTCTTTCTGATGATCCCCCCACTATCATTGCTGTTGTAACACGGTAGACAGGTGGGGCATGAGCTGTGTACCTTCTTTCCACGGGCTATATACTGTTAGGTTTTCCCATTTAATCTGCTGTCCTCCCTCTGTTCCTCTGCCTGACTCCAATCTAAGAACCCAGTGCCAAATTCAAGAAGGTTCTTTCTGGGATCACAGAACTTAGAAGACAGAGGATCTGGTTCTCTTTTCCATTAATTCGCTCTGTGACCTTGGAGAAATTGCTTCCTTTCTATGGGCCTCAGTTTCCTCATCTGCAAAACAAGTGGACTGGACTGGAAGATTTCCAAGGCACTTCCAACCTCCATCCCTTCTGCTGCAGGGGAAGAGATGGTGAAGAGCTACAGTTCCTTCTTGCATGTCATTAGGGGATGAGACAGGGATACCCCCTTTCATACTGAAATTGTGGTGGCCCCACGGCTACACAAGAATGAAACTGTCCTGACAATGACTGGAGGATGCTGGGAATTCCCAGGCTCTAGCAGGGGCTGGGAGTGGAGAGTAGGGGGTCAAACATGATCTAACTTCCATGCCCCTGTTCTTCTTTTTCTGCTTTCTGGGTCTTCACAGGATGGTTAGAGTCAGACTAGCCTGGGTTCCAATCCTGGCTCTACCACTCATGTCCTACTTTTGTCACCCTTGGCCAGCCTGACAATTTCCTCTTCTGTAAAATGGGGTAACACTAATTCCAGAGGGCCGTTGTGAGCAATAAGTGAAATGTGCATGTACGGAGAGGAGCACAAGGCCTGCCTCTTGTCAGGGCTCAGCGCCCCTCGCAGCATCTGAAAGAGCACAGGTTCAGGAGCTGTGGTTGGGAGAACACGTGCTGAGCACCAAGAAGGAATCACAGGGCATCCGGTCCCCAGCATACAGTCCCTCTGCAGCTTTCCTGTTCCTGTGGAGAATCACTGTTCACAGGCCCTGGGGTCCCAGGAGTCCCCAGCTTGCCACAAACACTACCATTGTCATAGAAACCGGACCTCCTCTTCCTCTCTCACTGATTGATTTCACCACATTGTTCCCCACACTGTGTCTGGTTCCTAGATCTCGGCTTTTGACTCACTGATTGAACAGCTTCTCATTTCATGTCCCCAGGATACCATCAACCTTGTCCCCACTTCAGGATCTGTGCCCACAGCCCCTCAGCAGGGCCCTCTTCCCCAGCGGCCTCCACTCCCTTCCCTGCCAAGTTAGTCTGGGCACCTCCTGGAAAAACGCCTGCCCGTGAGGGATGAGTGAACTTCAGCCCCGGCTGCCCCCGCGGGCCTCAGGACCCCACCTTTCCTGCCCATTTCAAATTCCGTCAGCGTGGGGTTGTAAAACCAGCGAGGGCAAGGGAGGTGGCCACGGATGGAGACTGACGGGCGCTGGCGCCACCTGCTGGCCCGGGGGTACCAGCCCCACCTCCTCCTTAAGGGTGGGCGTGTCCAGGCTAGCCCTGAGTGGCAGAAGGCCCTGGCTCTGTGTCCTGCCAGGGGAGACAGTCATTCACATCATTAGTTCATTCATTCATTCACAGATAGTTACCATCTGTGTGCTCCAAATAGCTCTTGTCCTCGCGGAACAAGCAATTAAACTGTCATGAGTGCCTCAAAAGGCGCTGCTGGGGATGCGAGGGCTGGCGGGGGCAGAGAACCAGGCACCTAACGCAGGCTGCGGTTCCCCAGAGCAAGGGGTGACTAAGCTAAGTCCTGAATAATAATCACCAACATTTATTAAGCACTTTCTGTGTACTAGACGCTATGTCAGTACTTTACATGCCTCTTGCCACTATCACATAACAATCCCATGAGGTAATTGCTACCCTTATCTTCATTTTATAGATGGGGAAAACAAATTCAGAGACAGTAAGTCATTTGCATAGAGCTCACCAGTAATAGGCCACCTGCCCACCTGTAGCCCAGGTGCGGAGGACACTACGGGCTCCCACTTGAATAGCTGGGCAGAAAGGGAGAAGAGAGTGTGTTCCAGGTGGAGGAAATTACAGGCCTGGAAATCACTGGCCCTGTGGAAACAGGGGCAGAGACGGGCAAAGGAAACTGAAAAGGAGCACCGAGGGAGGTAGGAGAAAAGCCGGGGAGGAAATAAAGGGTATAGAGAAGGAAGGAGGGGCCAGCAGGGTCAGAGGTCAGAGGTCCAGCAAGATAAAAACTGAGACTGGACTCAGCCCCTTCTCTAAGGGAGCCCATCAGTGTGGGAAGGTGGGACCCAGAAACACCGGGAGAGCAGGGTAGGTGATCCCTCTGCACAGGTCTGATGTCAGGGCTTGGACCAACCAACAGGCCTGGAGCAGTCTGGGAAGGCTGCCTGGGAGAGACATGTATAGTTACCCACCTGGAATGGGCATGGATGTGCTTCTAGAAAACTGGCAATAAGGGTATAACTGGCAGCCTGGGTATAAGTACAACTGGGAAACAGCCTGACCTCCCTCAGGCTCTGGAGAAGGGGCCTTGTGCAAGGATGTTGGAATGAGAAAGTGCCTTGAAGTCCCTCTGGCCCAAGCCACCCCATCTGTAGTCCTGAGCTGGAGGTAGCTTAAGCCTGCTGGTAAGAACCCACTGTTCACATTGAAGTCAGCCATGGTGAGAGAATTTACACCTTGGAAATTGACAACTGCCGCAAACCAGGACTTCCCCCCACCCCACCCCTGTTATTAAACATGTACAAGCACACCTCTGTTCTACCCTCTCGTGTCCCTACTTCACAGAAGAGGAAACTGAGGCCCAAAGATGGGGAGTGACTTGTTCAGTATCACACAGTAACTTTCTTCCTCTTACTCATTCAATTAATCATTCACTTAATAAATTTTTATTGAGTGCCCCCTCCGCTAGGCTTTGGCAAGACATGTCCCTTGTCCTGGGGGAGCTTGAAGTCTGGAGTAGCATACAGAACATGTACACTGGCTGTGACGGCACTGTGGGCCACGGCAGACCCAGGAGGAGCACTGAAGTCCATGAGCACGGTCAGGAAGGCCTCTCAGAGGACATGACTCCTGAGCTCAGCTCTGAAGGATGAGCGGGAGATAGACAAGATGATGGGGGAGAGAGGGTTGGAGGCAGAGAGAATAGCACCTGCAAAGGCGTAGGGGGATGAGAGGACCTGGCAGGAGCACATCAACATGATCTATGTGTACTTCTTTGCACTCTCAAGGGCCTACTGGGTCCAAGACTCCTTTTACCAGCAGTGACTGAGGGGAGGGGTTTACATGCTTAGAGATCCCTTCTGAGCCATCAGTCAGAAGTTACACCAGTGAATTAGCACCATTATGGAGTTCCTGCTGTGAATGAGTTCCGGACTAGGCGTTGTCGAGAGGAGGACTCCTGGTTCCAACCCAGTGAAGGTATATGCCAAGCATCATGCAAAAGGCACCCCTCTGGAGATCAGATGAGGGATGGCTGTGAGGGCCCAGGGGTGGGGCTTGGGAGGGGAGGGGAGAGATGCAGCTGGGTGTGGAGGGTGGGAGGTATGGTGGAAAAGCAGAGTGAGAAGTTGAATATTTGGTGGGGTGTGGGGGTCAAGGGAAGAGGCTGTTCAAGAGGGAAGTATGGATGAGCACGCACACGCAGCTTCCAAGCAGCAAACATTGAGCACCTACTGTGTGCCGGCACAGGTGCTGGGAATACAGGAGTGGACTAGAGCCAGTCCCTGTCCTCAAGGGGCTCCCAGGTACTTGGGGAGACAGAAGTGTAAACGGACAGTTACAATACAGTGTGATGAATGGTAAGAGATCTCCAAAGATGACAGGGAGAGATTTCCCAGGGAAAGTGACATGGAATTTAAGTCCCACAAGATGAACTAGCATGAGCCAGGTGAAGGGTGAGGGAACAGCAGATGGGACAGCACAGGCCAAAGCTGGATGATGGGCAGAACATGGTGTGCTCAAAGCCCTGAAAGAGGGCTCATGTAGCTGGAGTGGAGGGTGAGAGGGAGGGCAGGATCAGCTGACCGCTGGGCAAGGGCCAGAATGTGAAGGATATTCTAAATCACACTAAGGAGTTCGGCCTTGGATCTAATGACAATGGGGAGCCAATACAGTGTTTTAAGAAGGAGAGTTTCATGATCATATTTGGTTTTTAAAAATTATCTCTTGGCCACCATGTGGAGAATGGATTGGAGGGGGCAGGGGAGACAAGAATGGAGGAGAGAGACCAGCTAGAGACTATTGCAGGCAGGAGAGGATGATGGCTTAGATCAGGAGAGTAGCAGTGGAGGTGGGAAGTTGATGGATTTGAGAAATGTTTTGAGGTGTAGTTGACAGAATTGGTTGATGGACTAGATGGGAGGAAGTTAGGGAAAAGGCAGGGATGACAGATAGCTCCAGATTTCTGGCTTGAGCAACCAGGTGGAAGGTGATGTCATTTACCAGAAGCAGGGGAGGGGAGAGCCAGTTTGGACTGTTGTGGCAGAGCCAGGACTAAAAACTCAGGACTCCTGGTTCCAAGCCAGCACCTGTTTTCCCTGGGGGGACTACTGGGAAAAGGCAGGGAGAATGTGAGACAGAGGCCAGGGAACATGGGGATGGAGAAGGGCGGAAGCAAAGGGAACAAAATAATAGTAACAATTGCTAACTCAATGCCAGGCACTGTGCTTTATATATGTCCAGTTAAATTCTGACAACATGACCATTCTTTCTAAATTAACCATCTCACACCTTTCTACCCCCAAATCCTGCTTTGTTTTTCCTCACAGCGATTACCACTACCATAAATTACATGATCTACTTGTTTACTCTGTCTCCCCTCCCCCACAGAATATCAGGTCCATGAGAGTAAGGACTTTGTCATGTTCAATGATGTATCTCCAATGCCTGGAACAGTGCCTGACACAGCAAGTGTTCAATATGTGTTTATTGGATGAAAACTTTTTAACTCCTTATTAGGTAGGTTTTATTATTATTCTGCTTCAGACCCAGGTCGGTTGTACTCAAATGTCTGTTTGGTTAGCCTGGCCCCGATCAGTGTCTGCCAGGGACTCAGGAGGGCAACTGGACATTAACCAGTCTTAAGCAGCTGGAGGGGGCTCAGGATGACCTGGAGAGCTGGTCAGACCATAGGGATGCCCAGGTCACAGCCACCTGGGTTTTTGTCCTTAGTCAGGAATAGACTGGTAGTCTCCTCGTCTCCCACTTGGTGGATGCCCCTCCAGAAAAGGGAAAGGTGGAAGCTTGAGATGACACTTGAGGAGGCAGGACTGGGCGTGGATCCCTAACTGGCAGGGAAGAAACCTCTGGGTCCTAGCGTGCAAGCCCACGCTGGAGCAGCTCCCAGTAACTGGCCTGCAGCGCCACCTCGTGGCCAAAGTTCAAAGGTGCTTTTCCTCCACCTGTCCCTGGAGCTCCTCAGGATCCAGGCAAGCAGGCCACTTTCCCAACCAGCAAGCCTCCTGGGCACCTCTGACATCAATCTCCAGTCCTCTCCCTTTGCACGAACCTCACTCATCCTTCAGGGACTCCAGATCCAGGAAGCCTCTCCTGGTCCAACTTCAGTGATCACTCTCTCCTCGGCCTCCAGACTACTCACTGGGTATCACTGTTCACTTCTGGGGTCCTAGGCTCTGGAGTCAGACAGATCTGTCTTTGAACACTGGAGTGTCCATTTACCAGCTGTGTGACCTGAGCAAGTTACTTAACCTCTCTGAACCTTAGGTCCCTGAGGTTAAGCAGAGATGGCAATTCCAGCCTCACAGAGTTGTAAGAGGATTAAATGAGATCAAGTCTGTAAACACCAAGAAGAGAGCCTGGAAATAAGGAAACTCAGGAATTGGAAAGTCCCTCTTCCCACTCCTCTCTCTCTAACTTCCTCTTCCCTTTCCTGAAAAAGGAAGCATGATGGAACAGAAAGCACAAGAGAGTCATAGGACTTGAGTTCTCTGGGCCTCAATCTTCCTCTCTGTAAAACAAGGCCACTAGATAACTGGCGAATCTATTCATTCATTCATTCAGTTTCTAGTCCACCTATGACATTCTATACAGTCTTTTATATCCATTAATTCACCTGTGCCAGATTGTGTCTTATGCTTCAGTATCCCCTGTTAGTACCCAGTACAGTGCCTGGCACAGAGAGGGCACTGGAAAAATCCCTCCCCAACAACCTAGCAAGGGCATGTTTACTGCCTCCTTCTCCCTGCCCCAAGAGAACACCCAGCCCTGCCTGGCACCAGGTGCCCCTCCCCCTCCCTTGCCTCAGCCCGAAACCAGAGCTGGCGCCACTGGGTGAGGAATCTGGGGACCAACTGTCACAGCTCTGGTATCACCTGCCTCCCGGACACCTGGGTCCGGCCCTGAATCCCAGAGGGGCCCTGCCAGCCAGCTGTCCTGGGGGACCCTAGTTCTGCCCCAGCCCCTCGGAGCTGCTCTCCCTAGGGAAATCAGAGAGTGCAGGGGACCTGCTAGGGGGAGTGCTGGAGTGGTCTCAGGGGAGGAGCAGAGAGGAGTTTGTCTGTCCAGGTCCAAAGCCCTTGGAGATTGGGCCCACAACCATGGAAGGACCCAGAGAGACCGCCTCTCTTCTCCAACCTCTGTAGCCCTCCAAGTACCAAAGACTGTTTTGCCCTCACATTTAATCCTGTTTATCCATGTTCTCTGGGTCATGTAGGCTAGTTTCTGTGTCTTGCTAAGGGCAGAGATCAAGTCTGTTACTTCTTTTGTGTGTCCTAGAGAATTTTACCCAATACATTCTCACTGATTGAAATTAATAAGTTGAGGGGAATTCCCTGGTGGTCCAGTGGTTAACTCTGTGTTTTCACTGCCTCACAGCCAATGGCCTGGGTTCAATCCCTGGTCGGGGAACTAAGATCCTACAAGCCGTGTGGTGTGGCCGGAAAGAAAGAAAGAAAAGAAAGAAAGAAAGGGAGAGAGGGAGAGAAAGAAAGCAAGAAAGAAAAAGAAAGGGAGAGAGAGAGAGGGAGAGAAAGAAAGAAAGGAGGGAAGGAGGGAAGGAAGCAAGGAAGAAAGAAGGAAAGAAATTAATGAGTTGAGTGTATTCGAGCAACAGAGAGAAAACTGGCTGCACTCTCAGCAGGACGAATGGTGTTTAGATCACAAGGTAGACTTCCCATAGGGAGGGGTATTAAGAAAAGAAAACATAAACCCCATAAAGTACAGGAGAGGAGGCCTAGCTGATTAAGACAGATGGAGAAGGCATCCCGAGGAGTAGGGAGATGGATGAGATAACCTCTATAAGGGCCAGCCAGCTTGCTAGGGCAACCTTGATGGTAGCCTCCTGTGTCTGCCTCCCTCCCTGGGGGCTCTGAGAATAGGGCAGGGGAGAGGCAGGTGTTAGGTTTGTGCCCCATCCCTTGGTACGTGACAGCAATAATAGGCGCCCAGGTTTGCTGGAAGAAGAAAAGGGACACAGCTCCACACACAGATAAGCACAGTCTGGATCACCCATCCCACTCCTGTCTTTCAGCCTCCACTCGAGTTCTGGGCCATCCCACTCTCAACTGGGTCACCTTTCCTGCCTTGCAGCCAGACCTGTGTACACACACACACACACACACACAGATACACTTGCACATAGACACACACGCTCATACAGCCAACTCAACAACTCCACAGGGTCCTTTGTTCCTCAGGCCTGAGGCTGTGTGTGTGCTAGAGACATATAGAGTTCACCTGCACTCCAGTGCTCAACAGGAATTATTTTTGGATTTATCTGCTGTTTGTTTGGGATGATCTTATCTCTGCAAGTCTAGATCTAGAACTATCTTCAAACGACTCACAGTGGGTCAGGACCTCCTCCAGTGCCTGGCACATCCTAAGAGCTCAACAGGAAGTAGTTAGCTGAATGAATGAATTAAAATTAATTAATGAAGACCACAGTCTAGGTAAAGTCAATTGCCAGGGGAGAGCAACCAGGGCCCCCAAACTAACATTGATTGAACACCTTAAATGAGCCAGGCACTGTGCTAGGAACTTGGCTTATTATTTCCATTTGAGAGATGAGGAAATCGAGGCTCAGCAGTAATTGACTGCTCAAGGGGCAGAACTAACACCCAGCATGTTTGGCTCCAGAGGTCTGCTCCTTCCTCCTACATCATGAAGCTTGGAATGCGCAGTTACACTCACTACACCCTTACTGAGCTTCTGCTCTGGGCAGGGCCGTGTGCTAGGTACTGAGGGACCAGGGTAGGAGACAATGACAAAGATGAGACACACAGGGCTTCCCTGGTGGCGCAGTGGCTGGGAGTCCGCCTGCCGATGCAGGGGACATGGGTTCGAGCCCCGGTCCGGGAAGATCCCACATGCCATGGAGCGGCTTGGCCCGTGAGCCATGGCCGCTGGGCCTGCGCGTCCGGAGCCTGTGCTCTGCAACGGGAGAGGCCACAACAGTGAGGGGCCTGCATACCGCCAAAAAAAAAAAAAAGATGAGACACACAGTCCTGTCCTCCAAGGTCCTGAAGGGGAGAGATATGCCACCTACACACCTTTCTGGTCATGGGCAGAGTGAGGGCTGGGGTGGGGCGGGCATAGCTGCTACTGCCAAGCAAAATTGTTTAAGTAAGGCCTTCAGCCCTCATGGGCCTAATTCTAGAATGGGCAGGCAGGGGGAGAGAGGAAAAGGAGGGCCCCTGGACAGAAACTCAGCTTGGCCAACACAAATGTCAGTGGAGGAGGGGAGTCCCCTGAACAAAGGCGGGCACCAGCCTCTGGGAGTGAGGGAAGGACTCATCAAAACCCCTCCCGAGGGAATTCCCTGGCAGTCCAGTGGTTAGGACTCGAGCTTTCACTGCCAAGGGCATGGGTTCAATCCCTGGCCAGGGAACTAAGATCCTGCAGCCAAAAAAAAAAAAAAACCTCCTGAGAACCTGGCTCCTCAAGGTGCCCATGGCCAGGCTCCGCTGCCACTGGGCACTCTGGCAGGCCCCCCTGTGGGTGGACGTACCCCGCACAATCTGCAGGCACATGCCTCTATGTGCACGGCCAAGCCCCAGACCTAAGTGTGCTCACACACACATCCTGCCCTCCAGGTGTCAGGTTCACGTTTGCCTCTCTCACCTTGGATATTTGGAATCAGTGGGAGCCTGAGGGTGGACCCATGGTACATGAACACACCCAGGGGGGCTGATTAGTCCTTGTTGGATCAGTGAGCGGGGGTCCAGCAGGGACTGCCCCTTCCCCTACCCTGCCCCTTAGTCTGTCCCTTCCCATTCAGCAGCTGTCCCCTCCCCACTCACACACACTTGTTTCTGTCCTTTGTTTTCCTCCCTGGCCAAACCCCCAAGGCTTCTTTGGTCCTTAAACTCCTGCTTTAATTAGCTTAGTGGGGAGGAAAGTGGAAGCAGGGCAAGTTCAGGGGTGGGTGTCTAGGGGGAATCTCATTTCAGAGGGGACAGGAAGGCTCAGACCGGCTGGTGACAAAAAGGCCTGGCACACAATCAGTCCTATGCAACTGTTTGCGATTTCTGTTCATGTGAAAAACAGTCACCTGGTCCACAGAGTAGGAGGCTTTCCCCATAGCCCCTGGTTCCCCCAATCCAAGTTCCTGGGGCAGAAGGAGAGGGGACATGAGCAGGAAACAGCCACTCCCACAGGGCCGTGTCTCTCCAATTCTTCCTCGCCCACTATTGCTTAGAGGCGGGAGCGCCCAATCCAAGAAGGTCTGTTGTTAACTTTATGTAAAATCCTCGATCCAGAGGGCACCCCTCTCCAATTCCGGGGGCTTCCGGGGTTTCTCAGTCATGGCTCCCCTTCCCTGCATCTTCTGCCGGGCAAAGAAGCAAGAGCCCTGCAGTGTGCCAACCCCCAACCCCTCCTGAGACCCTCCACGCTGGCTCCCACCCTCCCATTGGTGTGCAAATTTACTCTCTCCAAGAATCAATTTAGGGAACTGGGCTTGCAGCTCAGCCCTCACGGCCTCACAGTGCCTGGTCTATGAGGTCATCTCCTCTGTTCCCCTGCCTCCAAGCAGGACTTTACCTCACAAACTAGTTCAGATTTTTGGTTTCCAAGGCACTCCAGAAAAGGACACCTCACCACTGTAGCTCACCCACCCATTCTTATAAAACTCTTTTGGGAAGTTCTTTAAAGTCTGACCTCAAGCCCTCAAGCTGCAGTGCCATCCCTTCTCCTACTGGGAAAGACCTAGGCATAAAAAGGGTAACAAAAGAAATGTTGAAGCTATGGGGTAAGGGGAGAAAAGATTGCATTACACTCCAACTTCCACAAACTCCCCTAAAAGTGCCCAACTGTCCAATTCATGCCTTAAAAACTGATTTTTACTTTCACCAAATCTTCAGAGTCAAAGGAGCTGAATTAATGGATTTTCACTGGGGGAGAGGTGGGATGATGGTGAAGGCTAAATAACAGATCACCCGCAAGCTACATATATGGCCCAGGCCTGAAGAAGTCTGGGTTTCCATTCCATCCAGACTCTCTTTCCTCCTTCTGTCGCACCCAAAGCTCCTGGCTCTCACCCGAAACTGTTAAGTCACATCATGCCTTTAAGACTTCCCTTGCCTCCTCACTCTCTGTCCCCCCACTTCTCTCCTCTCCCTCCACCCCTTCATCCTCCTCACTTCATCTCGCCACAGCCCTCCCAGCTCCCCTCTACTGATCAGAAGGATGTTAACTAACTCACCTCCCAGTCGGTGCCTCTCAGATCTCCGAGACTGGGGGAGCGGGAGAGGACGAGGGGGGATGGCTTGCCACTTGGAGATGAGGGGACCCCGTCTTTTACCAAGGGGTCCCACCCTCCAACCCGGCACCCCATCCCGGACCCCCCAGCGCGCCCAGCCGTGTTCTCCCCGCATCGCGGCTGCGGGCTTTGTCTGCTCTGCGGAGAACCTCTCCCCGCGGCCCAGAGCCGGGATCGACTCTGGGAGAGCGGGAGGGGGGAGCTGAGAGCGGAGAGGGAGCGCGGCAGGGAGGGGGAAGAGGGGAGAGAGAGCGAGAGCGAGAGAGAGCGAGCGACAGAAAGCCGCAGTGACCCAGCCGGGACCGCTCCCCGCCCTCTCGCCCCCCCCTCATTACCATAAGAAAGAGGGACCAAAGACCTGCCCGGATCGGGAAGGAGCCCGCCTTGGGAGGGGGGCACATTCCATTAGCCTTTTTTCAACACGTTCCGTTTCTGTACACTGACTCCTCTCCCGGTACCCGCCTCATGGAAAAATGAGGGACCTTGGCTTCCATCCCACCCCCAGCTTCGCCTCCCAGCCGCGAGTAAAGACCGAAGGCACATCCATATCCTCCTCGGGTCAAGGAATTCGTCCCCGCGCCCCCGAGGGCGGGAAACTACAACTCCCGGCATGCCCCGGGCGCCCCCGGCGCGCCCCCCTCCCGTCAGTTCCATGCTGCTCCATCCAGTTCATTTAAAACAAAAGAGTTTGAGCGCTGGAAGGGGCTGGGCTCTATTGGGGGCCACTGAGCGCCGCTCCTGGACTGGGGCTCGGTGCGGGAGCCTAAGGGGGGCATCTGGACGGTGGGGTCTAGAGACTCCCGGGACCGAGGCGGGAGGGGTGGGGGCAGAAATCCCGCAGCCCCCCGCCCCCCGTCACCCGCGGAGAGGAGAGGAGATCTTTCTTGGCTTTGCTTCTTTTTCCCCCCACCCCCACCCTGGGGGCTGGGGCGAGGGGAGTCGGGTTACAGGGTGTTTGGGGAGGGGGGCTTAGGGGGAGGGTCTATCTTTCTATCTCGCTTTCTTCCCCCCTCCCCAGTTCTTTGTTCCCCCCTCCCCACACCCCCCCCTCCTCTCCTCTCCC
>NW_006785665.1:1874771-1885725 GCF_000442215.2 Lipotes vexillifer
CCCGGGCGGGGGGGGGGGGGGGAGGTGGGGGGGGCGGCGCCCCCGCGCAGCCGGCCGCCCCCCCGCAGCCGGCCCCGCCGCCGCCGCCCGCGGCGCCCCCGGCCGCCCCGACGGCGGCCCCCGCGGCGCAGACGCCCCAACCCCCCACCGCCCCCAAAGGGGCCAGCGACGCCAAGCTCTGCGCTCTCTACAAAGAGGCCGAGCTGCGCCTGAAGGGCAGCAGCAACACCACCGAGTGTGTACCCGTGCCCACCTCCGAGCACGTGGCCGAGATCGTGGGCAGGCAAGGTAAGCGGGCGCCGGGACCGCGGAGAGGGATTGGAGTGGGGGGCACCCCATCCCTTCCACGGAAAGTTCATTTCCTCCCTTCTTGCCCGCCTCTGGCTCTGTCCCTTCCCCACAAAGGGGGACCCGCCCCCTACCCTGATTTCCAAGTGCCACAAAGTTCCCTGCTACCCCCCCCCCCAGTTGGGCCTGTTCTCCAGATCCTTCCTCCCCCAGGGCTCTGCCCTTAGACAAAGAAATATCCTCTCGTGGAGAGAGGGAAAAGGGAGGGGGATCGGTCTTCCAATCCGGGGAGGCTGTCCGGAGGGGGTGTCCTCTCGTAGACAGAAAAACTGGTGGAATGTGCAAAGAGTTACTCAGAAGCCCCAACTCCAGCATTTGCTAGTGGTTTTGGGGAGGGGGCACCCCTGGGACCCCCAGCTGCCTGGAGTTACAGACTTTGGGGGAGACCTGGCCTGGGAAGCCAGACTGAGTATCTATCTCTTTGTTGGGCTGAGTGTAGGAATGGAAGGGGGTGTGGCTCATGGGAGGGTCCCAGCCTGGGGGTGAGGTGGGAAAGGGGGGCTGCTGGGAGGAGGGAGTCCTGTGGTCACCCACACACCAAAGTTGAATGGCCTATGGGGTTTTGGAAGGGGCGCCTCCAATGAAGTGCCACGTCCTGGTGTGGACCTCTCCTCCTCCCTCTCAGGCTTTTGTTCTGGGCTGGCCACGGCAAGGGGCCAGAGGCCTGGAGAGGGGTCTCTGGTAGTGAGAGAGTAGGACGGAGTGGGTGAGGGCATGCTGGGGGGTAAGAAACCTTCACCTGGAGATTTGGTGGAGGGCATGTGTCTGGGTGTGTTGTTGGGGGGAGGGGGGTGTGGGTGTAGAATTAATCCAGTGTAGTATGTCTGATACCACACCCTCCTCCGCTCTAGCATCCCTGGGCGGGTGGGGGTGGGAGTGTTGGTGAGGGTCCAGATTGAGCAGACGGGATCCTGGGGACCCTTCCCTCTCCCAGTTTCCCAAAGGGGAGTTGGGGGGTGGGATTTGGAAATTGCAAGGGGGCTGGGCTGGGGAGGTGCGGGGTGGGGGAGGAGCAGGGGAGGAGCTGTCCCACAGTGGGGAACAATAGAGGAGCTGCATTCCGGCTGGGAGTGAGGGAGGAGGCCGGCTGCTGGCCGGGGAAGAGGGGAGGCAAGCCAGGAGGGCCCCTACTCCACATCTCACCTCATCTACCAGAAGTGTGGGGGGTTGGGGGGATTTTGCAGGGAGATCCAGAATGGAGGAGGGGAAGATGCCACTCCCAGGCATAGCCCTCATCCTCCTGGGCACTCCATCTCTTGAGATTTCTGGTTTTAAAAGTTGGATTTCCTCTTGTTGCCAGAAACTAGGGACCCAGAGCCCTGGAATTGGGTGGGGACACTGATATCTTTTCTTGGGTGCGGGGGTGGTCTTGGGAGGCCCCGGAATTTCATAGAGTCATTCTTTCCTCTTCTGCCTCCGCATCAGATGGGCCTGTCTCTCATAAAAGTAGGGGATTTCTCCTATTCAGAGAAGATAAGCCTCTCCCTCATTCCTTTAGTAAATGGAAGTCCTTTCTCTTGTCTAACCTCCCTCCTCCTGCTGCAGTGTCAGTGCTCCTCTATTTGACCTCTAGGAAGGTGAAGCCAACTGGGTCTTCCCTTCAAGAGATGCTTCTTCAGGGTTGTGAAACCCAGGACGAGGTCCACCACCAGTTCCGCACCTCCAGGCCTCTAGCTTTTCTCCTTAGTTTTATACCCGGCCTGTCCTCCTGACCCTAACTCCAGTCCCTAAAGACGCCTAGCTCTCGTGTAAGTTTATGGGCTCAAAACTTAGAGCCAGAACCCCGATGCCTATCAGATGCCATGCGATTAGAAGTTGTAGGAGAAGGGGCTTCACTGTTCCTTAACCCTCCATGCCTCACAAATAGAACAATCATTTACTGACTGACATTAAAGCAGCAAGGATGTGGGCTGGACAACAGGTAGGACTTCTCAGCTGCCAAGAGGTCTGAAGACAAAAAGGGAGGAGCAAATTCTCCTTCCTGAGGTCTCTTGAAGGTGAGGAGAGCTGCCCCCAACCCACTCTCTCCTCCCACATGCCAATCTGGAGAAGAAGCCATCTGGAGTGGAGGAAGGAGAGGGAAAAAAAGATGAGCTCACCCCAGGCCTGTGGTTGGAGGGCTGGGGCAGAATCAGAAAACTAGGACCATTGGCGTTGGTTGGGGAGTGAGGAAGGGAATGGTGAATGTGTATCTGGAGAGGGGTGCGAACGTGTCTAAATGTGAATGGGGACCAAAGTTGTGGGCAGGTGTGTATAGGAATGTGCTGCTTGTGTGCTGGGAGTGATGGGGATGGAAGAGTGGGATGGATGAAAGGTTGAAACGCAGGGAATCTGTGTGTATGGGAGAGAGGGGTATGTGAAAGTGTACATTAGGTTTGCACCACAAGTATCACTTAGATAAAGGCACACTGCATCACGGCTCCTAGGTCCGTGTGTGTGTGCGCACGCGCAAACTCACACATGTAGCATGTGTGCTTCGAGAAAGCATGTGAGTCTCTGAGGTTCTGTGTGAAGCTAGGGGCAGAGAGAGGAAAGTGGGAGAGGAGGAGAGAGGCTTGTTCACTCAGCCATCAAGGTCTGCCACCTTTAAACTGCAGTGTGGCCACCCCAGCCTCCCTCACTTTTCTCTTTCCCCTTCTCCCTCTTTGTCTTTGTCTGGGCCTTTCTCCTTTCTCTTTCTGCCTCTCTCCCCAACCTCCCACCTTGAACCCACTCCTTCAAAGCAAGAGTACAGGTCCAGAACACCTTCCCCACCCTACTCAGCTCCCAGCCCATCTTGGCTCTCCTGCCCCCAGGGGACAGGGTGGCAGGAGTGTCCATGGGGTCAGGCACCACACATCATTATCCTCCTTTCCCTCTTGAAACTCTGATTCTCAGACCCTTCCCAGTCTCCCACACTCCACTAGTTGCTGAAAACTTGCTATGAATTTGGGACCCACTGAGAGACACTCATGGTGGAAGGCATGGGAGCAGCTGGGGGTCAGTGGTCCCAGAGTAGACTGGAGGACACTTTTAAGGTATGGAGATCAAGTGAGGAGTAGATTGTGGGTTGCTGGGTCCATTGCAGTTCTGAGGAAAGATCAAGGTCAGTGACAGATCGGAGATTGCAGTTGCAGGGCAGGGTGGGGTGATTAAGTGATTTGGAAGTTTGAGTAGCCAGAAATCAGTAGAGAAATTGTGGGAACAGCTCGCGGTTGGAGAGGAGTTAGTGAGTAGGTTTGAGGTTAGCACCTTGTCTGGAGGGTCAGTGATTTTTTTCAGGATTTCAAAGAGTGTGTGAATTTGGAGGTCCTGAATGGAATTCAAGGGAAAGTTGGGACATTTGGCCATCTGTGGTTGATAGAGACGTTGGGTAGATTTAAGATACAATGAGTGAATTGTTTCGGTTAGGGTGGATTGGGGGGGCGGGGTTCAAAGGGTAGACAGAGGTTCCTGGGGGGCTGAGTATCTGAGTAGGAGCAGGAGCTTGTTGGACTCAGCACAAACCTTCTTGCCCGGTGAGTTTCTTTTTCTCTCTTCCCTTCCCTTCCCTACCTATCCCAGGCTGCAAGATTAAGGCTCTGAGGGCCAAGACCAACACCTACATCAAGACGCCGGTGCGAGGCGAGGAGCCAGTGTTCATGGTGACCGGGCGGCGGGAGGACGTGGCCACAGCCCGACGCGAAATCATCTCAGCAGCTGAGCACTTCTCCATGATCCGGGCCTCCCGCAACAAGTCGGGCGCCGCCTTTGGCGTGGCGCCTGCTCTGCCCGGCCAAGTGACTATTCGTGTGCGGGTGCCCTACCGCGTGGTGGGGCTGGTGGTGGGCCCCAAGGGGGCAACCATCAAACGCATCCAGCAGCAGACCAACACGTACATTATCACGCCAAGCCGGGACCGAGACCCGGTGTTCGAGATCACCGGTGCCCCGGGCAACGTGGAGCGTGCGCGCGAGGAGATCGAGACGCACATCGCGGTCCGCACAGGCAAGATCCTCGAGTACAACAATGAAAACGACTTCCTGGCTGGGAGCCCCGACGCCGCGCTTGATAGCCGCTACTCCGAGGCCTGGCGGGTGCACCCGCCTGGCTGCAAGCCCCTCTCCACCTTCAGGCAGAACAGTCTGGGCTGCATCGGCGAGTGTGGAGTGGACTCTGGTTTTGAGGCCCCGCGCCTGGGCGAGCAGGGAGGGGACTTTGGCTACGGCGGGTACCTGTTTCCCGGCTACGGCGTGGGCAAGCAGGACGTGTATTACGGGGTGGCGGAGACTAGCCCCCCTCTCTGGGCGGGCCAGGAGAACGCCACGCCCACCTCGGTGCTCTTCTCTTCCGCCTCTTCCTCCTCCTCCTCTTCCGCCAAGGCCCGCGCTGGGCCCCCGGGCGTGCACCGCTCTCCTGCTGCCTCTGCGGGGCCTGAGCTGGCAGGACTCCCGAGACGCCCGCCGGGAGAGCCGCTCCAGGGCTTCTCTAAACTTGGTGGGGGCGGCCTGCGGAGCCCCGGCGGCGGGCGGGATTGCATGGTGTGCTTCGAGAGTGAGGTGACTGCCGCACTAGTGCCCTGCGGACACAACCTGTTCTGCATGGAGTGTGCAGTACGCATCTGCGAGAGGACGGACCCTGAGTGTCCCGTCTGCCACATCACAGCCACGCAAGCCATCCGAATATTTTCCTAAGCCCCCTGCCCCTTGCCTCCTGGGGCCACCTCCCAGGGGCCCTTCTTGGAGCTGTGTTCCACTAGGGCCTTTTGGAAATCATTGATTTGAGGGGCAAGGTGCTTAGAGATACTCGCTCTCTGGGGAGGGGGGAGGGGAGGCGATGGTGGTTGGAGGGTGGACCACTTTCAGAGCCTCTGGTCATCCTGTCCTGGAAAGGTTGGGAGGGGGCCAGGCCGGAAATTTTACTAGAGTTACAACTCTGATACCTCAACACACCCTTCAGTCTGGAAGCAGCTAAGAGAAACTTTTGTTTTGCCAGAGGTGGCCGCTAAGGTATCCTGACCCCCTCTCCACCTACCCTTATGTGTGTCACACTACCCTTTCCTCTGTGGAGGGGATGGGGAGAGGGAGAGGGAGAATTACCGTCTGTATCTAGAGGTGCTCTAACAATCCCCAAGCCCTCTGGTCCTGACCTCTGACCTCCAACCACGACCCTTTAGACCCTCCACCGCCATATCCTGTTTGGGAATCCGTTCCTGGGTTTCCAGCAGTATAAGGGGGTTGGGGCCCTTTCGGAAGTCGGGATAGATTTTCTAAGGGGGAACGGGAGGAAGTATGTCAACCAATAAAGGGCTCAGAACTCATCTATCCCCACAAAGCTGGGCTAGAGGAATCTGGAGAGGGGGTGCTCCTCTCTGCCTCTTGCAGCTTTTCCCTCCACTCTCTCCTCCCCATCTTTCTTGCCTTTGGGTTTTCCTCACTCCTTTGTTCTCTCCCCCAGCTCTCCTCTTTGCTTCCCCTTGCTGGCTGTGACAGCCAGCCCTGTCTTGCTCTTTCTCTTTCTTCCCTTCTCCCCCCTCCCTCCTGCTCCTTCCAGCCCAGCTTCGGGGACACCATCCCCCTGGGGAGAAGTAGGGGGAAGAACAATTTGATGGTCCCCCCTAATTCCTCTTCTGGCATCCGGAGGCCCTCTCTCCTACTCCTCCAAAGAAACACCTCAAATTCTTGATGGAATGTATCCCCGTTCTCAGTGAAAATTTGAGGAGGGGACCAATACTGGGTTACATAAAGGGTCAAACCTCCACCTTTATCATCTTGGGGCATTACATTTAGGGAACAGTTCTTGGGCTGGATTTTCTGGTGGTGGGAGGGGGAGAGCCAGGGTAGTGTGTCTGCAGTTTTGAGCAGGAAAGGGCCTGAGGCCATAGGAGAGGCTGCTGGGGGGAGGGGCTGCTCCTCCTCCCCTGCAGTGCCCCACTCCGTGCGCCCCTCTCTGGACCTGACCTGAACCCTTATTAGCACGCTAATCATGAAGTCCGTGTCTCACTCATTGTGGTTGAGGAGAGAGACCAGGTCTTCAGACGGGTCAATCCAGAGCCAAGCAGGATTGGGGTATAGCAGGGCCTGTTCTGAGAATCATGTATGATTTTAGGCCTTGTACCCCCTTTGCTGCTTCCCTACTGCTCATCTGGGGCAGCCACCAGCCTCCCGCCCTCCTGGGTTCCGCTGGCCGGGCCAGGAGAGGATGGGGGATGGGAGTCCCAGGGGGTGTCCTAGGAGATTCTTGTATATAGTAGGGTGGGACTCTTCTAAGTGATCTCTGAGCACTTAAGCTCCGGAGTCCCATTCTTCCTGGATGGAGAGGGGGTGCAGGGATGGGGGTACAGAGGGGATTTCCTCCTCTCCTTCCTCCTGTTGTGAATTAACTCACCTCTCCTCAGCCTTCCCCTCCAGACCACCAGCCAGGGAGGGGAGCGGAAGGAGGTCACAGCCAGGAACACTGGCCTGTGACAACTTCCCTCCTTCCCGCCAATGTGAGCCATCCTGAGATGTCTGTACAATAGAAACCAAACCAAATGGGCACCCCTCGGTCGCTGAGGGGGGGTGGGGAGGGGGGTGGGAAGATGGGATGTCTGTCTGTCGATCCCCCTCCCCCTCTCCACTCTACCCACAAAGGCAGAAGACTGTTAACACTAGGGGGCTCGGAAAATTCAATCCCACTCTTACTAATTGAGCCAAACCTAGAAACAAACGCAAAACACATAGTGAGAGACAAGATAGAGGAGAGAAAGAGAGCGTGAGAGGGAGCGAGATAGGTGACCAACACAGGAGAGAAAACAAAAATAGCAAAAAAAAAACAAAAAAAAACAAAAAAACAGTTCTTTATAATTTAATATTCTATTTTAATAAAGGCGTTTATTACCGTATAAATGTAGCAAAGAACCTGGGCTAATATGAAAAAAGACTTTTTATTAGGTAATTTATTATATGAAAAGGATATTTTATTTTATGATAAAGTGATCCTTAAAAAAAATAAAAAAACTTTAGAAGGTTTAGAATATATGTAGGGAGAGAAAAAAAAATACATTTGTATTCAGAGTTAAATCTTAAAAAAGTGTTTTTAATATATGTTCGGGTTTACGTTCCTTTTTCCCCCCACTTTTTTTTTGGGGAGGAATGTCATTTGCTTTTCCGGGGGAGCATCCTGGGATGGATCGTGGAGACAGGGGCTAGGGGAACTTGGTCCCTCTGGGGCCCTGCAAGTAGATTGGATTTCACTCCCGGGGCTCCCTCTCCCCTCTACCCCTCCCCCTCGGGGGAGCCGGCAGAGCCAAACAAAGAAAGGGATTAAGAAGAAAGGAAGAAGCTGGAGGACTGAGGACTGAGGATCCTGGGGTGTCCCCCCCTTCCCCTGCCCTGTCCCAGGGGCGAGTGAGAAGGGGAAGTCCAGAACTGAGGCCTAGCAGGCCTACGGGAACCCTCAGAGAGGTGTGAGATTTAAGAGAAATAGTTTTGTTTGTTTGTTTGTTTTTTTAACCAAAAATGAGAGAGAGAGAAGAAAAAGAAAGAAACCGAGGGGTTTAAAAGAAAAGAATACTACAAAATAATAATTATAATAATAATAATAATTCAAATTTATTTCATATAATCCTAGAGAAAAAGAGAAAGAATTACTAGTTACTTAGTAGATGATATTCAGATAGCTTAAAGTTTAGTAGCATTGAGGGCCCCTGGGTCCAGTAGAATGTATAAAAGTCATAACGAAAAGGAAAATAGAGGAGGGAAGTGGCTGAGTCCACCCTGAGCCGCTCCATCTTCAGATATCAGGGTGGGAGCAGGTTGCTAGGTAAGGTTAGGAGCTTCCTTCCAGTCTGCTGGGGTTGATTCTGAGAATCCTTGGATTTTTAAATTATAGGACAAATAGATGAGGGGCTCAGTTCCCAGGGTCTTTGAAAGGATGAACAGTGGTCATTTCAACCAGAGGAGGGATTGGGCTGGGCTAGGGACAGCAGAGGAGGGAGAGCACATTCACCTGCACCCCTGCTCTGCACCCCAGTACCTGAGGGCCTGGCCATCCTGGCCTTCCCTGTCTGTTGGGCAGCCCTTATTCCGAATATGTCCTCTTGGGGTTCTCTGGGAGGATGGAGACTGCCCAGCTCCAACCCTCCTGAGGCAACTTCTCCCGGGCCTAACCGAGGAAGTCCTTCTTGCAGTATAACCTCAATCCACTCCACCTCAGGTTGATTCAGGAGCCTGGTAGGTCATTTCACCAACAGACACACATGCACACGCTTCCTTCTCAGAGCTTCAAGGGGACTGAGGGGGTGGTCTGTCCCCCTTCCTTGTTCCCACCCAATATTCTACTTAGCTTCCGACCTCCATGGCAGCAGGTGGAGGAACCAACTCAATAATCGTTCTCCTTTAAAGCTGCACTGTGCTTTACAGGTTTGCAAAAGTGCTTCATTATCTCATAGAAGTTAGATTCCAAGAAGGACTTCCCACCCACTGGGGTAGAGCAGAGATGCTGCCCTTAAAGGCCTGGGAGAACTGGTCCCCAAGGGTACAAAGGCAGGGGGAGGGCAGCAGCGACTTTGGGTGACCCTGACCCTAATGCTCTGTTCTAGTCCACCTCCATCTGTAAGTGTTCAGGTAGGGGTCGTCCACTGTGCCCTGGTCCCAGGGCACATCGCCCTCCCCACAGAAAACTGGGGAGCTTGGCTTTTGCTTGTGAGAAATCAACTTGTTTTTTAAGCACTTGCCTTCTACCAACCCCAGCTTACAATCAGGTCGGGCCTCTCCCTCCTATCCAAGGGGGAGTGGAGGCCCCTTGGTTCTTGGCAAGAAGAGCCTGCTCCATGACACCAATGACTGTCATGCCCCTCCCTGGCCCTAGACCCCAAACACACATCTCCCTCTCCCCAGTTTACTCTTCTCACCCCACCTAGGGACAGATATACCCCCTGCTCTTTTTGTCCTAGAAACCCCGCTAGTTTGGGAAGGTAGCGTCTGGGGTGGGGAGGGCTTCCCCTTCCCCGCGCGAGGGTACGGGTGGGGTAGGGTGGGTGGGGGGAGACAGCCCTGGGGCAGGGGGAGTGGTCTCTCCACTGTAGAAAGTAGAGTAGGATTGTGGTCAGACTTAATTTGAGGCATCTAGTGAAGACACGTTACAAATCCACCAAGGAAAAACGTTTCAAAAGCAAAATAAAGGCGGGAAAAAAACGGACCCATGAATAATCAAGTCAAAGTGATGTTGCACAAAACACAGAGAAACCAAGAAGGGGGAGGGTTAATGTATTAAATGTGCTATTAAGAACTTAATTTTATTAAAAGTATTATTACTTAAGGCTCTGGCCTCTTTTCTCTGCATGTGAGTCTGAACTACCTTGGGGTGAGTGGGGTTTTCTCTGGTGTGATTCTGGGTGACCCTGCTCACCTTGCAGGAAGTGGACGGCTCCTGTCTGCTCTCCACAGTTCCCTACTTGCGTCTCCAAGTGCTCAACCTCTCTTTTTTCTCCCCATTTACCGCCTTCTGTTCCTTGGGGGTGCCAGCAGATCTCCTTCCACTCTGCCCTGCATAACAGGGCAAGGCGAGGCTGGGTGACCTCGACGCTCCCCGGACAGCCAGCTCGTGGACTCGATGGAGAAGGGGCAGAGAGCTGAGAGCCCAACACTCCCCGCTCATCACCACCAGGTTCAATCCATCCCTACATACCACACCCCCTCTTCGGGGTCAGGCAGAAACCTGGAAGAACACTTAGACCCACCACCTCCCAGGCTTAAAACCCCTTCCCCAGCACACACAGACAGGGCTAGCCCTGACTCCCACCTCCTCCCCTCACCCCTGGCATTGGAGTGCCCTCAGTTCTTGGCACCGGGGCCCGGGGCACCAGATGGTACCCACCGATGGTTTCCTTTTGTCTTGCCTTCCAGATACCCCCTCTCTGCCATGCTGTCCTCCCTCCCCTACCTGCCCTGGGGGTTGGCAGAGGGAAGGGCGGGCCCCTCCCACCCCCTTGGCACTGTCCCCGGACTACAGGACTCCAGAGGCAGCTGGCCCTGGGGGGCAGTGTATGGTGGGGAGGAGGGAGGGAGGGGGAGGGGGAGGGGAACTGGGCCAGAGATGAAGGGGAGGCACCAGGAAGCAGCAGGATGTCCAGGTCTTGATACAAAACACAGCTTTATTGGGGGGCCCTAGTCTGTGAGGGGGTGACCGATAATAGAGATATGTGGGGAGGAGGGGCAGTGCATGAAGACCTTAGAGCTCTGAGGGGCTGCGAACAAGGACTGGCCACTCTGACATCTGGAACCACAGGGCAGGGAAAGCTCCTGGGTCTGGGGTGGGAATGGGGGACACCAGAGCGCCAGCAGGGGCAGGTCAGAGGCTGATGCAACAGGTCCTCTTCTCACCAGGGCCCGGCTCACTGCCCAGGGTGAGGGCATTGGTCCGGGTGCTGTTCTGCCTCTGCTTGGACACCTTGGCGAAGATCTCTGTGAGAGCAGAGGGCAGTGGTCAGGTCAGATGAAGATTTAGAGCCCGCCCTCCACATACACACTGTACGTGCCCCTTTCTGAACACCGGGGGTTCTGCTAGAAGGAAGAGGGGTTTGGGCACCTGGGTCCCTTCTACTTACGTGGGTGGAGAAGGGCTAAGACTCAGCTCCCTGGTAAGTGTGGCCCTTCTGCTTCTTTCC
>NW_006785665.1:1886250-1903025 GCF_000442215.2 Lipotes vexillifer
CCAGCTGAGGGGGTGGGGGGCATACTAGGGAGGCTCTGAGAAGGCTGGGGGCCCACAGAGGGGCTGAGGAATCAGCTGGGGCGGGCGAGGGCTGGGTGTCTGCGTTCCTCACACTGTCCACAGAAGGCTCACGGATGGGATGGGGTGCCTGCCGAATGGCAGGGGCTCTACCTTTGAGGACAGTCTCAAAGGCCAGCTCGACGTTGGTGGAATCCAGGGCCGAGGTCTCCAAGAATAGCAGCCCATTGTTTTCTGACAGGAAGGGAAGCACACCATTAGCTGTGGAGGGCCAACGCGATAATAATAATATTTACTTCATGCTTACCATGTACATCTGCTATGCACTAAACCCTTGGCATGTGTAGCTCGTATAAAACTTAAAACAACCTGTGAGGTAGGTTTGAATACTAACCCTTTCTTATAGAAGAGGAAACTGAAGCCCAGAAACAGAGAGAATGAATAAAGAACTTGCTTGGTGTCCCACAGCTAGTCATTGGCCAAGAGATGTGAAGCTGGGCCATGGGACTCCACAGCCTACACCCTTAACCACTGTATCTTGCTGCCTCTAAACCCCAGAAAGCCTGGGGAAAGTGTGACGGCAGGGGGTCAAGGGGAGCCCACCTGCTACACTTAAGATCTCTGAGCATCGCAGGGTGGGCTGTCCTAAAACCAACTATGAATAATTGCCCATAAAGACAATCTCAGGGCAAGTGGTGGGACATAAAGAGGGACACAGGGTCACAGAAGGGAGGGTCTAGGAGATTCTGAGGAAGATGGGATAGAGGTAGGGGATCCTGCGGAGGACGTCCAGGCCGGAGCCCTACGGTGGGAGCAGGGGCTGAGGAGGTGGGATCTGGGATTGCATTGGCAGGGCTGGAGGGGTCAGGCTGGGTCATGGTTGGCTCTCACCAGCGAACATGCGGGCCTCGTCAGTAGGCACCTCTCGGGCCTGGCTGAGGTCACTCTTGTTACCAACGAGCATAACGACGATCGTGGCCTCGGCGTGGTCGTAGAGCTCCTTCAGCCAGCGCTCCACCACGGCATAGGTCTGGTGCTTGGTTAGGTCAAACACCAGTAGGGCCCCCACCGCACCACGATAGTACCTGGGTGGGGGGTAGTGGGGTGGACAGAGGCAAGGTCAGGGCCATCAGGCCCAGCCTCAGAGCAGAGCCCTCAAGCCAAAAGCCAGAGATGAGTACCAGAGATGGGGAAATATGAAAACTAGAGTCCAGAGACCCAAACCACACAGGGCAGCCCAAGGCTCCCATGTCTGAAGCTGAGCACCCTCCAGGGATACTGGTCTTGGAGGCTCCGAAGACTCACCTCCCTTCTCCAAAACCACTGGCTCCCTCCTCCTTCCTAGCCCTTCTGCTTCTCCAGGTCTTTTTTTCTGATTTTAGCCCCTGCTATTCACCAATGTATACCAGGGCTCTGGTCAAGACAGCCTCCTAGATGTCCCACCTCTAATATCTTGACCCACATTGTCTTCTCTCTCATGGTCATCTTTCTAGGACTAGCTAAATCTCCCCTATCATCTGAGGCATCCTTGCAAGCATCCAGTCTCACTCTTGGAGTTAGATGGATCTTCTTCAGACTGGTGGTATCTCATTACTCCCATTTTATTGAAGAGTCAGCTGAGGCTCGTAAGAGTCAGGTGACCAGGACTTCCCTGGTGGCGCAGTGGTTAAGAATCCACCTGCCAATGCAGGGGACACAGGTTTGAGCCCTGGCCCGGGAAGATCCCACATGCTGCGGATCAACTAAGCCCGTGCTCCACAGCTACTGAACCTGCGCTCTAAAGCCCGTGAGCCGCAACTACTGAAGCCCTCGCGCCTACAGCCCGTGCTCCGCAACAAGAGAAGCCACCGCAATGAGAAGCCCGCGCACCGCAACGAAGTGTAGCCCCCGCTCACTGCAACTAGAGAAAGCCCGTGTGCAGCAACGAAGACCCAACACAGCCAAAAATAAATAAATAAAATAAACGTTTTAAAAACAGAGTCAGGTGACCAGTCCAAGAGTAATGGGTATGTATAAACAAAGCCCCTGACTCCTGTGCTGTCCCCCACCACACACACACACACACACACACACACACCACCTTTGGCCTAACGCTGACTGGGAGACACTCTGTGTCTGGTCAGGAGACCTATGTTCCTCTGTGTCCTCTGAGTCTTTGTAAAATGCAGCTGAGGGGTCCAGCCCTTCACCTTGCGGTTAGACAGTGAAGGCTGCCAAGTGCAAAGCACTGTGCAGAAGTGAGGGGGTGCTCTTGATCGTGGAACCTGCCCCCATCCCAGCTGCACCCTGATTTCATCTGCTTGAGACTCAAACTTCTCATATTTAAAGGGGAATTAATGATAGCACCCTACTCCTGTGGTACTTTGAGGATTACATAAAATGCCCAATGTAAAGTGCCTTGTACCTACCTGGGCACATAGCAAAGACTTAAGTAAGTGGCGGCAATGACCCTTGTGTTTAGTTCCAGCAGTCAGTATCACTGCAGCCTGTCTCAGACTGTTCGTAGCTCACAGTACTCACGTCTCCTGACTCGGGCGCAGTGGCCTGTGGTCCCATTCAGGGAACTTGCTGCCAAGTGTCCTTGCCTCCTTCTCCTCTTCCACCTCTCCTCCAGAGGTGTGCCCTGACTTCCCCAGCACCCCCGCGCCCCAGGAGACCCCCAGCCCCAGCTCACGCCGAGGTGATGGCTCGGTACCGCTCCAGGCCAGCCGTGTCCCAGATCTGAGCCTTGACAGCGGCGGTGCCCAGCATGACAGTGCGGGTGGAGAACTCAACCCCGATGGTGGTACGGCTGTCGTGGCTGAACTCATTGCGAGTGAATCGGGATAGCAGATTGGTCTTCCCCACGCCTGACTCGCCGATCAGCACCACTGAAGGAGTGGAGAGATAAGGGCTGAGCTTAGAGGGTCTGCCCATCCGAAAAGGGGAGCTTAGCTCAGAAAACTGAGGAGGGAGCCAGGTCTCCTGGCAGAGGCCAGGGTCTGCAACTCTACATGAATGCATCCATCCGGGGGCAGAAGGGCTGAGAATTTGAAACAGGCCATTTAAGAGTTCTAGGCCTGGTGTGTTGTGACGTGGCTGCAGAGTCAACCTGCGAATATGGTGATGGAGTGACGTCTATGGGCTGTTTGTGGGTATTGGCATTCAGGGTTGTGAGGTAAGAGGGAGGGTAGGGGCCTTGGGGGAGGTTGCACATTTCTGGGTGGGGGAGTATGAGAACATTGTGCGTGTTTCTATGTATAAGAGCTGAAAGGACAAGTGGGAGGTTTGTGTGTCTCTGCGTGGGGAGCAGAGGTGTGAACAGAAATGTGGGTGAGGAGAAAGTTTGGCAGGTGACACGTCTGTGGGTGGGGGAAAGGTATGGACGTATGTGTACAAGAAGTTAGGATCCAGTTGTCCCCAAGAAGGGGCAGTCTTGTATAGTTAAGACCATGGGACTGGGTGTGGGACCAGCTATGTGTGTCCTTCAGCAAGCTATTATCCTCTCTGACCTCTTTCTTATGAAAAAGTGGTAATAACAATAGCATCTATCTTATGGATTGTTGCAAGAAGTAAATGAGATATTGCCCAGGATATAGTGAGTGTGCAAAACTGTTACTGTCGTTATTGTTGTTGGTAGAACAGTGCTTTTACCTTTAGGTTTTCAGGGACAAGGATCCACCAGTGGGGCCGTGAAGAGCCTTTAGGCTGGAGGGCAGCATCCAGGGCCCAGCCTTACCCACCATGGGTGAGTTGGGACTGGGGTTAAAATGTGGGGCTGCTGTAAGTACAGCTCATAATCGCACTGGCCCTGAGCTACCCAGGGTGGTTCTGGAAAGGCAGGCAGGCACCCCAGGACTGGAAACCACATATTCTGGGTGCTGGTCCCCACTCAGCCTCTGACTAGCTGTGTGACCCTGAACAAGTGGCTCACCTTTTCTGGGTCTCAGTTTCCCTGTTTATAAAACCTATAAAGGCCCCCTCCAACTTAAAAAATTCCCTATTTGTTTAGTGCCGGAAAGAGCTGGGAGCTATATGGGTGTGTGTGGATAAGAGGTTGTATGGACGTGTGTGTGTGTGTGTGTGTGTGTGTGTGTGTGTTCGTGCCTCCCCCCTACTGGGAACCTCATCCCCATCTCATCCCTCCCAGTGGGTGTGCTCTGAGCCCTATCCACAGGCCCCAAAGGGGCTCAGGGCAAGGGCTTTGGAGTCAGACAGACTTGGGTTTGAGTACTGACTTAGTGACCTTTTGTAAGCTATTTGCTCTGTGTCTCATCCTCATCTGTAAAATGGTTAACATTTATTGAGCACCTACTGTGTGCCAGGCACCATCCTGAAGGCTTTACACATATTAACTCATTTAATCCTCACAACAATGCCATAAGGCAAGTACCATTATTAGTATCACCCCATTTTCACAGGGGGGTTAAATGATTTCCACAAGATGGCACAGCTAGTGTGGTAAACACGAGCTGTGCTGCTCAGATGAGCCTTCTAGGAAGGACTTGCCCCCCGCCGCAGGGAGTGCAGTCAGCACACAGCCTTCAGCTGTTGGCTCCTTCAGCATCTGCTTCTGATGCAGAGGGCAGCCTCACCTGAGGTCATACCTTTCCTGGGCAGTCTGCACGCAGCGCCCGAGCAAGGCGAGGGGAACCCAGAGCTGCCTGCCCTCGGCCAAGGCTTTGTGATCTTGCCTTGTAGTGTGACTTCTCCCTCTGCCCAATCCTGCGTCCTGCCTCTTCCTTTCACTGCTGTTGAGCCACGATAAACATCTTACGCCCCAAACTTCTCAGTGTCTGCTTCTAGTGACCCCAACCTGTAATAACTTGTAAACGGCAGGGCTGAGATCTGAACTCATGCTTTCAAAGTGAAAGATAATTTTGGGGTTGTTATGGTGATTAATGAGCCAGTGGCTGGCACATAGCAAGGGTTCAATAAACGATAGGAGTAGTATTGCCCCAGTCTACTGCTAACCCTTACTCTGTCTCTCTTCCTGGGAAAGATGCTGGGAGTACAGGTTCCCCAACCCCTGGTCGACTGACAGTCCCAGCTCAAGTGAGGGCGGGGCCGAGGCTGGGAGAGGCAGTGGGGTGGGGTGGCTGGAGAGGGAACCATAGGGCAGCCAGTCCACCCTGCCCTGAAGGAGGTGTGCAGGTGGGGGTGGGGAACACTAGACTGACCAAACACAGGGGCGAGATAAAGGAGCAGGAAAGATACATGCGGGCTTCCAGGGACAGCCAAGTTGAACTCAGCTCCTGGTATTTGAGCCCAAGGGGCAGACAGACAAAGCCATGGCACTGGGGGTCCTCCAGGTTCTATTAGACCCTTCTCCCAATCATTACATCTTCCCTATGGCTTTCTCCAGCGCTATGACGGGATAGATCTATCCTATCTCTCCTTTCCTGTACAGCTGCCTAGAAAGGTGACTTTCTTCTTAAGACGGCTTGTTTCCCTTTCTTCTCAGGAGGGAATCCTCCATCTCTGGTGCTGCAGTGGCTGACTATTCCTAGGGGTTTGGGCTTCCATTAGGAACAGGGCAGAGGAGCCTAACTCGGCACCATTAAGGGGTGATCAGCATTATTTACTACAGCATTCTGGCAGCGCCAGTAAACAGACCCTCCCCCACTCCTTAGGCTTTCTTTCTTATCCAAAGGAATGATGAGCCCTAGGAGGTAGGTCCTGCTAAGTGATTAAAAAGCAGGAAGGGGCCTCTGGCTCTGTTGTGCTCTTCCTGGGTCTCTCTCAGGCGTTCCTCTTTCTCTACGGACCCCGACTCACCCTTGAAGACAAAGTTATAATCTTCCTCGTTTCTGTTCCCCATCTTGGCTCCACATGGAGGGCACAAGTGTCTTCGAGGGCAGAGGTGACGGGTCTGTGCGTTGGCTCAATGCCCTCAACCCTCAGCTCTCAAGAGACCTGGATCCGCCCTTCCTCTCATCGGGAGTAAAGAGACTTCTGCAGCCAGAGGGATCGAGGGCCGACTTCAGGCTAGCCAGGGCCTAGGGGGGCTCAGCTCTGGCAGGTGGCGGTGCTCTAAGGAAGCTGAGAGGACGGAAGCTGAAAACAGGAACAGTGAGCGGCTGGAGACCTGGGGCCCAGGTGGGTGGAGAGACAATGACGTCAGACAGGTTAGACAGGTTGGGTGTCTGCTCTCAGCCTGGGCTCCTGCAAGCAGGCGAGCAGGCTCAAGGGAATGACAATGTGGGCAGCTAGGACAGGGACAGGACCTTCACAGAACCAGCTGAGAGGACAGAATTCGCGTTGCTAGGTTCCTGGGACCTGTGGCCATGGGGGGCCCAGCCACCAGTGAGTGAGAAATAGTCCCTTGGGGAGCAGTAAGCTACTCGGCCTCCCGCTTTTCCGCAGAGCCTGTGGTGAGGGGTAACTGGGGGCACAAGAGGAAGGGCTGTCGTGAGGAGGGGCTGGGGTCACCCTGCTGCAGTGCAGAGCTCTGGGAGGTGCATCTTAGATATAGATATAGCAACTTCTGCCGCTCCCTGACAGCCCAGGGCCTGGGATGGGCAGTTTCTCATCCTGGGTGAAGCTGGAACTTGCAACCTACCTGCTTGACTGGGATGGGTCCCTTCCTACAGCACTAGGAAAGGGGCTGGTAGCTCCCCGTCCAGCCTTGTTCTAAGGACACTGGATAGGGGGAGACCTGGGGCAGAAACAGCAGATGAGGTGAGGGGTCTGAGTGCAGGGACAGGATCTCTGGATTTTTTCTACTCCTTCCCCAGGACCTGAGGCTTCAGAGCGAAGCCCTCCTGTCTGCAAAGGGCTTCCTGATCTGGAGAAGGTCTGTGTGAGCTTGTGAATGCCTGGAGAAGAGGGAAGGGGTGGCCCTTGTAGGCCGCTAGGGGGCACCCTCCCAACCAAGAGTAGAAAAGGTGTCCCCCAAGGGACTTCAGGACTGAAGGACACTGAACTCCCACGCCCTGTTCTCTCTCTGTCCAACATGACCCCCACCAGCCCGTTGTTCCTCTCAGCTCACTCCCAAGGTTTCCTCCCCCGCCCCCGGCACGCGGGCCTCTCAGTGTTGTGGCCCCTCCCATTGCGGAGCGCAGGCTCCAGACGCGCAGGCTTAGGAGCCGTGGCTCACGGGCCCAGCCGCTCCGCCACATGTGGGATCTTCCCGGACCGGGACACGAACCCTTGTCCCCTGCATCGGCAGGCGGACTCTCAACCATTGCGCCACCAAGGAAGCCCACTCCCAAGGTTTTGCCAACAGGTGGGTAAGATTCTTCCAGCAGCCAGGTGAGGTCACACCACTGGAGAGGCCAAGGGACCTGAGGCATCACTGCCAATAACCTTTTGGTGTTGGAGGTCGTGGAGAAGGAGTGAGTGGGAAGCCCCTCACTTGCAAAACATGAAGAACCTTATAAGCAATCCCTGCTCCTTCCTATCTCCTCTGATTCCCCCCATCCAAGAAAGCAGCCAAGACACAAGACAGGAGTTGAAGTTTATTCTTGGGAAGAACAAAGTCCCCCCAACCCTCCACATCCAGGAAGGCTTCCCCAGGGGGCCCTGCCCCTCCAAAAGGTCATCTCTCTTTTCTGTACCCCTGCTTCCACCAACACCGATTACGATGCTGCTACTTGGGTGAGAGGCTCCTCCAGATACTGCACCAAGGCCTGGGCCTGCGAGAAAGGGAGGAGAAACCAGTCCTACAAAAGGCCTGCCACTGGAGGGATCTTAAATTCAGGTCTACTCCTAATGCCGAGCCCCCAGCCCCCAGCCTCCAGTGTTAGCCCGCACCAGACATGGATTGGGTGAAACAAGAATGACTCCGGGAAGGTGGTGGGGATGGGAGTGGACACAATGATGCAGCATGAAGGCTGGGCCCAGGGTTTTACAGGGATGGGCACATACACACCTTGGCCTTGAGCATTCCGAAGCCAACAGTCTCCTTGGCATACATGCACAGTAGAAGGTTGGCCACTCGAGTGATGGCTACACGGCCCTCCTGGTGGGGGTGATATCAGGGGATGTGATGTTCTGCTTGTACCCTTGGCCCCTCTTTCCCCATGGGCTCTTCTTGAGAGAGACTGTATCTTCCTTCCATGTCCTGGGCACAGCAGGAGCTTCTGCTGGGGGACTTTGGCCACAGACCTGGACGTGAAGTTCTGAGGCCATTCCAGCCTCAGCACAGCCACCTACTAACCAAGTTGCCCTGGGAAACTCAATCTCCCAGAAGCTCGGTTACTCTTTCTGTAACCCGTACCTCACTCCAGTTGGTGAAGATGCTAATACACAGGAAGGAGTTTTGTCTCTGCAAAGGGCTGTCCAGATGGGTGATGTTATTATTATGGCTTATTATACAGTTATGATCATTATGGTAAGGGGAGAGCAGTAACCCAACTTATACTTCTCCTCACTTCCCAACGTAATGTTTTTCAGACTGTAGGTTTGGCCCCAGGGTTAACTGACCCCAGATCAATTAAGAAGTGGATCAGCATTAAAAGAAGAAGAAGAGGAATTCCGTGGTCCAGTGGTTAGGACTCGGCGCCATCACTGCTGGAGCCCAGGTTCAATTCCTGGTCAGGGAACTAAGATCCCGCAAGCTGTGCGGCGCGGCCAAAAAAGAGAAGAGAAATGAGGTATGTGCATATAGTAAGGAAAGTACTGTTTCATGAAACTTTCGTTTTACTGGACTCTGACTTAAAATATATTTCTTATGGCTGGCTTGTGGTCAGAACATTTGAAAGCTATCGCCCTTATAGCACCAGCTCTAGGGTAGGCACCCTAGGCATCATCAGTGGAACTTGTATCCTTGGTTAAGGAGGGAGTGAGGAAGAGGTAGGTGGCTGAGTTACAGTGGAAATCCTTCCTGGAGAGTTCACTCTTGGGGCTTTTTCAATTTGATTCAGCAAACTTTCACTAAGCAACCACTGTGTGCTTGGAACCAGGTGCTGCACCCCCTGCCTCTCTGGGTACCTCATCTACTAACCTCTCCCATTCTCATGCTACTCCAGCCACTTCAACTTCGTTGATCTCTAACCAGGCATCATTCTGCCTCAGGGCGTTTGCACTTACTGTTCTCTCTATCAGAAATGTTCTTGGACTTCCATGGTGGCGCAGTTGTTAAGAATCCACCTGCCAATGCAGGGGACACAGGTTTGAGCCCTGGTCCAGGAAGATCCCACATGCTGCGGAGCAACTAAGCCCACGAGCCACAGCTACTGAGCCTGCGCTCTAAAGCCCCCGAGCCACAACTACTGAAGCCTGAGTGCCTAGAGCCTGTGCTCCGCAACAAGAGAAGCCACCGCAATGAGAAGCCTGTGCACCTCAACAAAGAGTAGCCCCCTCTCACTGCAACTAGAGAAAGCCCGTGCGCAGCAACGAAGATCCAATGCAGCCAAAAATAAATAAATAAATTTTTTTTAAAAAAAGAAATGTTCTTAACCCAGAGAGCCACATGGCTTACCAACTTCCTTTACATCTTTTAGATCTTTGATGAGATGTCACCTTTTCAGTGAGACAGTCCTTGACACAAACATCCTATCTCACTTCCTTTTTGCTTTTTCTCCACAGCATTTTCAATACCTAACATACTACTTTTTACACTTACATACATATGTTACAAAACATATTTACGAACTTATTTTATGAACATACATATTTTACTTAATTTAAGGCATATGTAAGACTGTAAGCTGCATTAGGGCTGTAGTTTTTGTCTGTCTTGTTTGCTACTTTTCCCCCAGTCCTGAGAACACTGCAGGGATCTAAAAATTTGTTGACTGAACAGATAGAAAGGTGAATGAGACAGCTTCTGTTTCCAAGAAGTTCACAGTCTAATGGCCACTTCCCCTTTCTGTACTGCATCGCATTTCTCTGAAAACTGAAAGGACTGGACTAGGGTCTGGAGACTCTGCCATGCTTCTGAGTCTGTGACTCTCGGATGACAACACTTTGTGTCTGCATATCACTCTACAGTTTATATCCACCCTTTCATTTGATCACAACAACCCTGTGTGCATGGTGTGGTGATGGGGATTATTGTTTTCACCTTGGAGGTGTGGTAAGAAAGCTCAGAGAGGTTAAGTGACTTACCCAAGGTTCCACAAATGATAAGTGGCTGGCTGAGACCAGAACCCCAGCCAGACCTCAGGTCCAGGACTCCTTTCTCATCACCACTTGATGCATAGGGTCCTGCCTATTATAAATGCTGCTGCAGACCGACTCTTAGTAATCTTCCAGAGATCCTGTCCCTGCCCCTCCAACCATTCAGGATGGGGTCCAGGTCGCCCCTTGGGGATGCCCTTAGAGAAAGAGGAAGTGGCTCCCTTCTCCATACCATGCAGTCCATGAGGATGAATTTGAGATTGTCTTCATTAAACGCTTGGTTGCCGTTCCGGTCGTAGGCCGCCCAGATGTTACTGGCGATGGCAGCGGTGACCCGGGCGTCCGTATCCCCGTAACCGGAGTAGGCCAACAGAGATCCCTCGTTATTCAGCAGCCTGGCGAAGGATCAGGAGGGATATCAACGTGCTCAGGACGGGGAGTCAAACGCCTGGGCTCCCATCCTAACTCCCGCCACTGGCCCTTCTAGAAAGCAAGCGTCTGGGCTGAGTGTGTGCTACAACATGCCCCGAGCACCCAGTACGTCGGTTTCTCTTTTCGAGAGGGGCCCTCCGGCCGGTTCACCTAGCTGCTGCCCCCTCTGCCACCTCCTCCCTTCCCCACCCCTCCCTCGGAGAGTCGCGCGCTGCCCCACGCCAGTGCTCGCCACTCGGGTTCTCGGTCCTCACTCACAGGGTGCTCTGGACGCCTCCAGTGTTGGCCTGGCTTAGCACCTGAGTCAAAGCCTTGGGACGCAGCATGCCTGCGGCTCCTAACCCTGGGCTTTTGCACCCAGATCCCCGAGTTTCCTACTGCTGCCCTCCGCCTGCCGCTTCCCGTAGTCCAGCTGCCCTGCTCCGGAACGCCCTGGGAGTTGTAGTTTTCTAGCCTGGCTTTGTGGTTCTGACTCAACCCCGCCCCACCGCCGAGTGCCCTGGGAATTGTAGTTCTTTGCGATTTCGCGAGGCACCCTGGGAACTACAGTTCGCTTTTCCAGTGCGACCACGCGGTTATGGGGGAAAAGAGCGGGAGAAAAAGGACAGAGGCAGTACTGGAAGGACATTTAACCCCCTCGGGCAGAGAAGAGTCATATCCGCTGCACAATTCACGATTCAGTAGTTAAAAGAAAATAAAATCCCTATATTTGTCGGGCACACCTTTGGTTACTTTTCAAAGTAAATTTCTACACTATGCACAGTTCTGTGAGATGAGGCGACAGATACTATTGAGGAAACCAGGGCTCCGAAGGGCCTCGCAGGCAAAATTCAGGTCTCTAGAACTGTACTTAACAGACTTAGGGCAGGCCACTACTCTCAGGGGAATAAAGTCAATCCTAGAGACAAGGTTTTAGGTGGACCTCCAGAAGTGGGAAAATTCAACTTCAAAGTCGGGAGAGGTCTCAGGCCTAGAAAGAATTTGGGCTTCCCGAGAAAGACCAGTTATCACAGGGAACGGAGATAAAGCGGCGACACAGAAAGTCCTTTGTCCTGGAGCGGGACTTAACCCGCGGAGGGGCGGGGGCAGCTTTGGGCCCGGGTGGACTTCAACTCGGCTCGGGCGGGCTAGTTCGGCCCTCGTCCCGCAGTGACGGACACGCCCCGCCTCCGCCCCGAACCCCTCGGGGGCCGCAGCCCAGCAAGGCCCTGTCCAAGCTGCCGGACCCCGGGCTCAGTCCTGGGCGGACCCCGCTGCAGTGGCCCCCCCGGTCCGCCCGGGGCGCTGTGGCTGAGGCTGGTCCGGAGGGGGCGGTGAAACCTTGGGAAGGGGAGGGGAGAGGGGAGTGTTGGAGGCGCTGGAGCCGAGCCCGGACGGCCGGCCGGGCGGGGAGAAGGAGGAGCCGGGGCGGGCTGGCGGGCGGCCGGGTGGCGGCAGCGGCATGGCGGAGCCGAGCGGGGCCGAGACGAGGCCCCCCATTCGGGTCACCGTCAAGACCCCCAAGGACAAGGAGGAAATTGTGATCTGCGATCGAGCCTCGGTCAAAGAGGTAGTACGGGTGGCGGGGGTGGGGGTGAGCGCGGAGGAGGGGTCTGCGAAGAGGGGGGTGGCTCTGAGACGGTGGGGCGTACGGGAGGGCCGGGGAGAGGAGGGCGGGGGCCCAGCACGCACTCGGAGGAGCGGAAGGGAAGGGCAGGAGGGTACGGGGCGTCCTGCGGGGGTGCTCTGGGGGAGCGTGGCGCGTGTTGGGGAAGGGAGGCCGGGGATTTGCCTTGTGGCCTGGGCTGGGGGCGTGGTGGAGAGTGCGAAGAGGACACCTTGCACAGGGAAGGGGGAAGGACCCTGGGTTTGAGGGGAGTATTCGCCCCAGTTACTGGTCGGGGTTCGAGGCGCCGAGTCAGAGTGGGGGCCGAGTAAGGAGCTGAGCGGGCGGGAGGCGCAGGTTGGGGGAGAGCTCCGGGCTCCTACTGTGCGCCTCAGAGAACGCCCAGCATTCTCACGCCCGGCCAGGGGGTAGGATTTCCCTCTGCCCGGATGTTTCCTACTCTTTCCAATCAAGGTGGTTACATTTGATTCTCAGCCCCTCTGGGATTTACACAGTGTGCAGTAGGTGCTCAATAAAAATGTGTCGAATGAGTGAATGAGGGAATATTGCCTGTGTTCACCACCCCTCTGTGGCTGCTCCAGAATTTCACAGAGGCGGGGCTTAAGATAGGCGTCTGGTTGGAAGGGAGGGATCTGGAAGCTGCCTTTGCTTAACAAGTGCACTCTTTTTACTTAGAGTGTGGGTTTGATTTGGTTGGGTTGATAAGGATGTTGCTGATAGATTTGGGAAGTCTAACTCTCCCCAAGCCAGCCTTTAGTGCCGTCATTGCCCCTCCCCCCACCTTATAAAATGACTACATTCCAGAATTTAAATAATTTTTGCCTGCAAAGCTGAATTTGAAATCAGCCCTAATTGAGTGGCCCCATGTGTTTGGTTAAGAGCCTGGGATTTGATGTCAAGACCTGAGTTCCAGTGTGCCCAGAGCAAGTTACCTAACTGTTCTGATCCTCAGTTTTCTCATCTTTAAAACGGAGATAATAATTAACATGTATCTCATGGGACTTAGACTCTTAAGTAGTGAATAGTTAGTGCTGTTATAAATGGGATCTATTTGTTGTAGTTGTTACAAGAACACTGGGAATAAAGAGAGGAAAGAGAAGGCTGAAGGGAGATAGGGCCTGGGCCCAAGGCTGTTGAAGGAGTTGGGATGGAGAGAACTGCCCAGGTAGTATGCTCACAGGGAACTGGGTGGATGGACTGAAGAAGGAGTGGCAGATAGAAGCAAGGGCTTTCTAGGGTGGGAGACCCTGGGGTAGAGCTGAGAGGAGCTTCTCACTGGTCCACCTCCTTGGTTAAGAAAGGAGCTGCTTATTGCAGCTGGAGGGATGCAGTCAGGACTGCTGAAAGGACTTCCCACGACTAGAGATGGGGGCAAGGGAATGCAGAAGCTTTGAAGAAGAGGCAGGGTCCCTGGTTGGAGGAGCCCAGGCAGCCTCCACAGTGACCTTTGCCTCTTGATCACAGTTCAAAGAGGAAATCTCCAGGAGATTTAAGGCTCAGCAGGATCAGCTGGTCCTGATCTTCGCAGGCAAGATCCTCAAGGATGGGGACACACTGAACCAGCATGGGATCAAGGATGGGCTCACTGTCCATCTGGTCATCAAGACCCCTCAGAAGTAAGTTCAGGAGAGGAGCAGGTTCAGCTTCGGATTGGGCATTTTTTTCCCCATCTGATACTTTCTCACCCATTGTTCAACTGTACATCTAAAGCCTATGCCAAGGCCCAGGAAGGTGGCTCTTGGATGGATTGCCAGGAAGCCCTGTGATCTCATCTGCAGGGGAAGGGAACCTGATTTACCTCTCCCTGAATACCCTGAAGATAGAGGATACTCGCTCCTCTCTTCCTCTGTCTGATTTACTGACTGCCCCCAGCATCACCCTGCCCCAGCTTCAAGGTTGCTTAGGAGGTGGCTTGGGTTAGGGCTGTACCGGCACAGCAAACATAGAAATCATTGTCTTCCCTTTTGTGTTCACTTCAACTAGGATTTTTCTTTCTGTCCTCAGGGTTCAAGATCCGGCTACTGCCACTGCTTCTTCCCCTTCCACTCCAGACCCAGCCTCAGCGCCCTCCACCACGCCTGCTTCACCCGCCACTTCTGCCCAGCCCTCCACTTCTGGCAGTGCCACTTCGGATACTGGCAGTGGTAGCCGAAGGAGCAGTGGGGGGGGTACCTCCCCAGGGACTGGGGAGGGACCTCCCAGTGCCACTGGATCCATACTCTGTAAGCCTTTAGGGTGGAAGGCACTGTCCTGTTTTGGGCTGTGGAGTGTGGGAGAGCCAAGAAGAGGGGAAAATATGGTCCCTGCTCCTGATTTGATGGGGATTGGGGACCCCTGGACATAGGGGTCCAGACATTGGTACTTGAGCCAAGAGGGGGAAGAAACCAGTTTGTGAGGGCTTCCCAGAAGAGGAGAGCATGGCAAAATGTTAAGAGTGAGGGGAGAAATGGGGCTGGGGATGTGGGGAACCCTGGGTAAAGATATTGGAGTTTGGGAAAAAGGTGGGTCCAACAGTAGCCAGTTGGGGAATATTTATTTGCTCATTCAGTAGGCCATCACTGGTTACCTTCTCTGTGCTCAGTATTGTGCCTGCCTGTCAGCCTTGGCCATCAAAGAGGTCTCAGTCTAGTAGGCTCACATCTCTTTGCCAGCAGTGGATCAGGGCTGGGGCTGTGGAAATGATTGGAAAAGGGAGATGTGAGAAGCAGAAGGGGCCCATCCTGGAGACTTGACTTCAGTGGCTCTGGCCAGGTAGGGGAAGAGTCTTGTGACAGACTGTGACCCTGCCCCCTCCCCCCAGCTGGCTTTGGGGGCATCCTGGGCCTGGGTAGCCTGGGCCTGGGCTCTGCCAACTTCATGGAGCTGCAGCAGCAGATGCAGAGGCAGCTGATGTCCAATCCTGAGATGCTGTCGCAGATCATGGAGAACCCCCTGGTCCAGGACATGATGTCTAACCCCGACCTGATGCGCCACATGATCATGGCCAACCCCCAGATGCAGCAGCTGATGGAGCGGAACCCCGAGATCAGCCACATGCTCAACAACCCTGAGCTCATGAGACAGGTGGGTCTGAGAGAAGGTTGGGATTGTGGAGGGCACCTGGTGCCCAGCTGTGCCCTGCCTGGCCTTTTCCCACCTTGTCCTACCTTGACTTGTTCATTCATTCATTCATTCAGCAGCCATGTTTTGAGCCCTGGGGATACAGTGATGAAAAGACATAGGCCTAGCTTTCCAGGAACTTCTGGTCTCCAAGGGAAGTGGGACAAGTAAGCAGGCTGTTATAATAAAATGTGGCCAATGCTATTATAGAGATAGTCACAGTATCCCCTAGAAGCACACAGAAGGGCTCCTGATCCTACCTGGGGCTCAGAGGAGGCCCTAAAGGAAGTGTCACCCAAGCAGAGACCCAAAAGAGGAAGAATGAACCAGAGGAAGAAAAAGATAAGAGTATTTAGGGCTGAGGGGCAGCAAGTACCAAGGCCTGGGAATGAAAGATAATAGGAGGATTGGGGAGCATTGTGTCTGGACAGGGCCTGGTGGGTAAGGGAGACCCAGAGGAGGTGGTTTGGTGTTGGTCTTTGGGAGCTTCATCTCGTGGCCATCCACCAGGGGATGGGACGAGGATAGACGATCTCAGCAGAGCTGTGGACACTAGTGCTAGACTCACCAGAAGATAAGTTCCAGAAGGGCAAGGATTTGCAAGTGTTTTGTTCACTGTCTAGAACAGTGCCTGGTATATAGTAGTCACTCAATAAGTACTTATTAAATGAATGAATTGTGGGATAAGAGATCAGAATCTTATCATAGACATAAAAGTGTCTTAGAAGAGGCAAGTGTGGAGCAAACTTGGGAAGAAGGACAGGGAAGGCATTGCAAGTTGGATGGGAACAAGAAGCAGCTATGCTCATTTTATCTGTTATATACTGCTGTCTCCTAGAGCTGACATAGGTCACCCCCTCCTTATTGAAAGTGAGCCATTGGTTCCCAAGAGAAAGTCCCCATCCTGTTTCTCAAGATTCAGTGAGGCTAAAGACCTGGGGTGAGATCTAGAAGGTGTTGGTAGCATTGTCCCAGCTTGAATCCTTTCCCTCCCCAACTTGTCATTTACCAGAAGCCATAGTCTGGTCTCGGTCAGACAGACCAATCTGGCCTTGAACCCTGTCTCCACCACTAACTGGCTATGTGTCCCAGGCAGTGAGTCTCTGAGCCTATTTTCTCATCTGCTAAACAGGGACAGAAATACCTACACAGGATGGTTATGGTGGGTATTAAATGATTTGAATTCTGTAAAGTACTTAGCCCAGTGCCTGTATGTCGTAACTGCTCAGTAGATGTTAATTTTCTCTTTTGCTTCTTCTTCTTTCTCATGTCCTTTCTTATTCAACTTCCTTGTGCTCCCTGACACTTCTGGGGATCCTCTGAACCTGAGGGAGGGAAGCTGCTGCCCTCACCCCATCTGGGATCATTGTACCCCCAGAAGTCAACCAGAATACCCATAGGGAGACAGGGTTAGAGCCAAGGTGACGGTAGAGGAAGTCCAGTTCACCCTACTCCCTGCCACTATGGGTCAGTTCCTAGGTCCTGGACCCTGGTCCTGATGCAGACCTCCTCATCAAGGCCCACTCTTTTCCAAGCTTGGTGATCCCCTGGTTCCAGGGCCATTCTCTCTCTTTCC
>NW_006785665.1:1903110-1904142 GCF_000442215.2 Lipotes vexillifer
CTCCTCCTTCCCCTTTCCCCCCACACGATGGAGCTTGCTCGGAATCTCCAGCCATGGCAGGAGATGATGCGGAACCAGGACCGGGCCCTAAGCAACCTGGAGAGCATCCCTGGAGGGTATAATGCCCTCCGCCGCATGTACACGGACATCCAGGAGCCCATGTTTAGTGCTGCCCGGGAACAGGTGGGGCCAGGGGCTGGGCTGTGGGAGGGCAGTCTGGACTCAGGATTACCTACCCCAGACCCAGGCAAGACTGAGGTGCTGTTTGCTCCTTTTTCTCTCCCTAGCCCCCTGAGGGTGGGCCTTGGCTTAAAAGTGGTTCTCACGCTGCATAGCCAGGGATGGTCCAACTTGGCATGGGACTTAGGCACTAGGGCAGAAGATAGCAGAGTTCCCTAGGGAAGTGGGCAATGGGTAGTATCCAAGGGATTTGACATTGTTCTGACAAACTTCTTGCACCAGAGGTTGTGGGGCAGGCCTGGGGTCAAACAGCCAGCCCTAGCACAGTGTGTCTCAAGTGTGGTCCACAGATCACCTGCATCAGAATCACCTGGGGAGCCTGTTAACCATGAGATTCTTGGTCCCCACCTTTGAGCTACTTATTGAATCAATCTCTGGAATCGAGTCCTGGGAATACACACTTTAAAAAAGGCTTTAAGAATTCTTTCCAAAATACAAAAAGTATAGCATTCTCTTGTATTCCTTGTGGCCCTAAAATGTTGCCATATATAGTTTCAGTGCCTTTTTGGGTTCTTTTTTTAAAGTTTAGCTTACACTAAATACAGTATACATTTACCTGTTTCAAAACTCAAAAGTTACACAAAGTAAACAAAAGGGTATTTAAAAAGTATAGAAAGGTATACAAGCTCAACAAAAGTATACATAAGGGATCCTGCTATTTCCATCTCCCAGCCACCTCTTTAGTAGTATTTTGTATGTTTTGCTAGATGTATTAAACATTAGCAAATAAGATATTACACGTAGAATTGCAGCCTTCACATACCCCTCCCCCATCTTATACCTCTCTTTCCC
>NW_006785665.1:1904628-1933225 GCF_000442215.2 Lipotes vexillifer
TCTTTCCCTCTCCGGAGCTAACTACCACCCTGAAGTTGGTGTTTGTCATTTCGATTCTTTTAATTACCTATGTATGAATCCATAAACAATCTCTGGCCTCGTTTTGCATATTTTCAACCTTATAGAAGTGGTATCATGCTGTTCATATAATTTTAAACTTGTTTTTTAAATAAATCTAAAAATGTTTTATGGAAGAATAATATAGTTGCAGAAAGGTGCACATATCATAAGTGTACAGCTTGATGGACTTTCACAGACTGAACGCCCTGCCATCCCCAACCAGCACCCAAATGGGAGGGTGGGGCCTCACATGCCTTCTTCTTTGTGGAAAGGAAAAAGCACCATATCCTGAGTGGCCCGTGCTATCCCAGCAAATTCCTTGTTCATGCCGTCTCTGTCCTACACCAAGTCTCCACAGATGAGTGTGCCTTGTTGACCCTGTCCCTACGATGGTGCCACATTGTCTTAATTAAGTCTGGGCATCAGGTAGGGTGAACCTCCCCTCCCCCCTTCCAGCTTATACTTGACCATCATCTTGGTTATTCTTGGCATTGCTCTTTAAAATTTTAGAAAGTGCTATAGGGATCAACTGTGAGTTTTTAAAGAAATTAATTTATTTTAAGTTTAAGTTTATATAAGTATTTAATTAAAAATGTATATCAAAGTAATGTATGTACCTGGTTAAAAAAAAATTCAGGTAGTTGAGCAAGGCTTTATAACAAGCACCCAGCTAATTCTGATGTACTCTAAGGTGTGTGAACCACTGGTTCAGCTAAAAGAACATAACGTTTGGCATCAACAAACCTGGATTCAAATACCTGCTCCATCATACTTCAGTGGTGTGATCTTAAGTGAGTTGCTTAACCTCCCTGAGTCTTCACTTCCTTATTTGCAAAATGGAGACAATGTGTTATAGCAGTATTCTCAATCATTTTGGTCTCTGGACCCCTTTATTTATTTTTTGTTTAATTTAAAAAAAATTTTTTTTTTTTTTTGGCCACACCGTGTGGAATGCGGGGGTCTTAGTTCCCCAATCAGGAATTGAACCCGAGCCCCCTGCAGTGGAAGCTCGGAGTCCTAACCACTAGACCGCTAGGGAATTCCCCTCTGAACCCCTTTATATACTTAAAAATTATTGAGGGCCCCAGAAGCTTTTGTTTTTGTGGGTTAGGCCTATTGATATTCACTGTATCTGAAATTAAAACTGAGAAGTAAAAAAAAATTTATTAACTCATTTAAAAATAACAATAAATCCATTACACATTAACATAAATAGCATATTCTTTTGAAAAATAACTTTATTTTCCAAAACAAAACTTTAGAGGAAAGAATGGCCTTGTTTGACTTTTTTGCAGATCCCTTGAATATCTGGCTTACTACAAGACAGCTGGATTCTCAGATCTGCTTCTGCATTCAGTCCGTTGCAATGTCACATGTTACATAGCCTTTGGAAAACTCCACTGAATACTTATGAGAGAATGAGAGTGAAAAAAGCAAATAACATCTTAGGATTATAAAAATGGTTTTTAAACCTTGCAGGGGTCCTAGGACCACACTTTGAGAACTGGTGTATTAGAGGGATATTGTAAACATTAGAATAAATGGGTCAGGCACATAGTAGGTGCTCAATAAATGGCGGCTATTATCACTTTTGGGAGTTCAGGGAAAGAAATTCAGGCCTTAGAGTGTATGGGGAAGAGCAAAGCAGAACCCAGAACTAGGTGGGTTTGGGTGCTAGGCAAGTTACCTGAACAGGAAATCTGAAACGTTGACAAAGACTGAAACTGTGGTGCGTGAACCCTGGCCTGCAAGCCCTGTTATCTGAACAGGTATCCAGTAGGGTGAAGGAACCACAGCTCAGAGCAGGAGGGTCCTTGGTCAGCCCTGGTCCCCATGACCCACTTTGAATAAACAGGAAAAGTGACTGGATACGAAACTCCATGGTGGGGAGGGGCTGAGGCTGCTCAGGTACCTCCTGCGTGGGTGTTGGCGGGTCCAGAGGGAGGCCAGGTGGGTACTGCTGTGGGCAGCCTACCATATGGTGGGGTGCAGACCATGAGATGATCCTGGATAACATAGTTGGGGGCCTGGTGCTGAGGGGGACTGTTTAGCTGAAGCAGCCAGTCTGAGGAGATAGGCTGTGGGGAGGGAGGGGAAGGAGGAGATTACATGGAGGAAGCAACGGAAGGAGACCTAGGGAGGTGCTTAGCCAGAGGTGTGCCCACTAAGGGGCTCCATTGTGGTGTGCCTGGATGGACAGAATGCCACGTGCGGGACCTGGGGGTGAGGGAGAGGGTTCGGTGGAGTTAGTCTTAGACCAAGGTGGCTGGAAAAGGGAGAGCTAGAGGCAGATCGGGGTCGAAGTAGAGAGCCAGCTCCCAACAAGCCAATAATTATCTATTGAGCACCTACTAGTGTCAGGGGCCAGGGGTGCAAGGGTGAATCTGACATTGTCTCTGCCCCTTAAGAGCTAAGGCAAACAAATATCTCACTACACAATGGGAAAGGTGTGTGTAAAGTATTGATACTATAGAGCACAGAGGAGATTAGATACCAAATATTTAGAGCCACCAGGGGAGATGTGACGTTTCCAGTTATCTGAGGGGTTCAGTTATCCCATCATCAGCATCAGGCAGCTCCCACCCTGCAGGATGAGGGTGAAGTTGCCCATTGTGGGGCTAGAAATTGACCTGAGGACCTCCAAGGTTTTAGATCTCTCTCCCTTTCCTGGGGAAGGGGAGGCTATTAGGTGAGAAGAAGGAAAGGGCCTAGCCCTTAAGGATTTGTTTCAGTCCTTAACCCAAAACCTTTCCCTCCTCCCAGTTTGGCAACAATCCCTTCTCTTCCCTGGCCGGGAACTCCGACAGCTCATCCTCCCAGCCTCTGCGGACTGAGAATCGAGAGCCCCTCCCTAACCCCTGGAGCCCCTCGCCCCCCACCTCCCAGGCCCCCGGGTCCGGTGGGGAGGGCACCGGAGGATCGGGGACCAGCCAGGTGCACCCGACAGTCTCGAACCCCTTTGGGATCAATGCGGCTAGCCTGGGGTCAGGTATGTCCTAGGGTGGAAGGAGCTTAGTGGGGTCACCAGGGCAGTCCCTCTGCCCCAGGACTGAATGGGGTTCACACTGCTCCAGAATATTGAAGACAGAGGTGAGACTGTATTGAAGCCAGGGTGCTCTGTAGCCTGGAGTAGTGGCTCGACCCCTCAGGGTAAGGGTTGGTTCTGGCCCTGTCCTGATGTCCCTAGGAGTGACCTAAGTAAAAGCTTATGAGTAAACCAGGCCCCACTTCCTAAGCTCTTTCAACACTGCTGGTACTATCCAGAGTAAATGGGTCAGACTGGGAATGGGGTGTGGGAGAGGAATCAGGGGGCAGGTAGATGTGGGCTGGGGGAGAGGGATGTGCAGAGCTGCCTTGTACAGAGGTGCAGTTTTTGCACTGCACAACTCTGGGAGATGCCCCATTTGTCTGGACTATGACTATACATATGGCTCTAGGGATGTGTGGTAGATGCTCTGATTTCTCTGTACCCTGGGGAGCATCTTGATTGGGAAAGTCCCTTCCCCTCTATGTGCTTATTTCATAAATAAGGTACTTGAACCTGATCCATGGTTTTAAAATTGTACTTCTGAGTCTTGAGGGCTCTGGCCCATCTCCAGGATGAGGGAAGACCAAAAGCGAAAGGCTCCAGGCCTCCTGCCCCAGCTCCAACCAGACCACTGACATACTTGGTTTCCAAGTGAGATTTGGTTTGAGGAAACGGTCTCTGCTGCTAAGACAAGTTTGAAAACCATTGAACTGGATGATCTTTAGTCAAATCCTTTCCAACCCTGACATCTGACCTGTGGCAGGAACAGTCCAGAGGGACATGAATCAGATCCAGTTTGCAACTGGCTTGTCCTTAGCAGAGTAGTTGGGGAAGGGGCCAGGACAAAGCCGGGCGAGATGACCTCGGAGTCGAGAGAGACTTGGACCCACGCCCCAGTACTTGGGTGCCCATTTGACCGTTGCCTCTCCGAGTTTTGTAAACACTCAGTGCCTGAAGTAATGTAGATGGAAGTGAGGCATCTGGTTTCCATCTGGACCCCTTTTCTCTTGTTTTTTCCTTCTTGTCCTAGGGATGTTCAACAGCCCGGAAATGCAGGCCCTCCTCCAGCAGATCTCTGAGAACCCCCAGCTGATGCAGAATGTGATCTCAGCCCCCTACATGCGCAGCATGATGCAAACGCTTGCCCAGAACCCCGACTTTGCTGCTCAGGTATGGAACTGGCACGAGGGGATTGTGTTGGGGGCTGTTGCTTGTGATGATCAAAATGCTCTGGAGCCAGACCGCCTGGGTTTCTGTATTGAGCTCTGCCACTTCGTAGCTGCGTGAGCCAAGCAAGTTATTTAACCCCATTTTCCTCCTCTGTAAAATGGTAATAACAATAGTTCCTGCCTCAGAGAGTTGTGAGGGTTGAGTTAATACCATAAAGTGTTTAGAACATGGCATGGCACGTAGTAAGCCCTACGTACTCGGAAATGTTAGCTGTCATCATCCTCATCAGACCGGCTCCTGACTCTCGTCCTCGTCCAGAGTATAGTTCCATTTCCTCTCACTGTCCCACTTAGGCCTTCAGGATACTTTGAGAGCCTTGGAAAAGCTGGCCAGATTTCCTGCAGTGGAGGGGGTGCCAAGGGAGATGAGGCCGTGGGGGCATTCTGGGGGTGGGTAGGCCCAGGCCTCCCCTACTGCCTTCACCCTGGCAGATGATGGTGAACGTGCCGCTCTTCGCGGGGAACCCCCAGCTGCAGGAGCAGCTCCGCCTGCAGCTCCCAGTCTTCCTGCAGCAGGTGAGTGAGGAGGAGCCTAGACGGGTGGAGGTTGAGGGCCGGGGTAGACCCCGAGGCCCAGTGGGTGGAACTTAAAGGAGGGGCCGCGCTTGGCTCTGGACTGAGGGTCTAGGCTGCCTCCTGTCTCCTGGTACCTCCTGTTGCCTTTCTCTGCTGTTTCCCACCAGATGCAGAACCCGGAGTCACTCTCCATTCTTACCAATCCCCGAGCCATGCAGGCGCTGCTGCAGATCCAGCAGGGACTGCAGACCTTGCAGACCGAGGCTCCTGGACTGGTACCCAGGTGAGGGTCGGTGGCAGGTGGGCAGCAAGGTTCTGGCTACTCCTCCCCCTCAACCCCTTTCTCTGCCACTCTCTGAGCAGCCCTTGTGTCTCTGAGGGTCTGTTTTCCTGTTCCTTCCAACTGCTTTTCCTTGTGGATCTCACATTGCCATCCCTTTCTCAGAGGCCATCTCCCACCTCTTGGTCTCTCCTGCCTGCAGCCTTGGCTCTTTTGGGATGTCCCGGACCCCAGCCTCCTCTACAGGCAGCAACACTGGGTCTGCACCTGAGGCCCCCGCCTCCTTGCCAGCCCCGCCAGCCACATCCTCTCCAACAGGGGCCTCCAGTGCTCAGCAGCAGCTCATGCAGCAGATGATCCAGCTTTTGGCTGGAAGTGGAAACTCACAGGTACATGGGGCAGTGGGGCTGGCCCTGGGACCCTGCAGTGTTAAGGGTGGCAGTAGAATGGAGACAGCAGAGCAGGCTTTGGAGTCAGCCAGACCTGGCTTTGGTTCCTGGTCTGCTACTTTCTAGCCTTGGGCAAGTTACCGATCTTCGTAAGTTTAGTTTCCACAGCTGTGAAATGGAGATGAGACTAGTGATGGCGCTTACTGGGTCAGCTGGGTATTGGTCTGTGTGCCTTATATATAAAAGCTCATTTACTTTATTCTCCACAACAGCCTTGCCAGGAAGCTATTATTATTATTATTTCTGTGTTACAAAAGGGGAAAACTAAAGCCCAGAGAGGTTAAGTGGCTTGCTCAGAGTCACGTATCTAGTAAGTAATGGAGCTAAAATTCAAACTGAGGCATGCTGGCTCCAGAATTTACACTTTAACTACTGATACACCATTTCTGCTTATATCAGAGGACCCTTTTGATAATTAAAGTAGCCTCCCTCTCTGAGACAAGAGAGGAGGATTCTGGGAGGTGAGGTGACCAGAGCCCTGGGCCACATAGTCAAGGCCTGCGGTTTGAGGGAGGAGCAGGGATGAGCCCCTTAACCCTTCTATGGCCTCTGTGACTCATCTGGGAAAAGCCTTTCAACAGGAATATAAGTGTGCCCAGCTCTGTGCAAGGCACTGAGGGGGCTGGATGAAGGGATCCCCAAGGCCCAGTCCAGCTTAAATTGTGTGGACCGTGATGAAAAACAGCACGGGGCATTGGAAACGGCTCTTGTACTGCGTGTTGGGGGCCTCTGTGATTGCTGTGCTCCTTTCAGCTCTGAGTTTTCTGTTCATGATCTAGGCTAGTGCCTCCTAAACGTGCCTTGGGGAAAACATTTCCAGGGGATGTTTATAGGAGTGCCAAAAACGAAAAGCCTTCTCTTTCGTAAATAACCGTGTTTGTTGATTGGTTAAACACAATTAGCAGGTTCTTGCTTTCCTGGGGCCCTTTTCTGACCTTTACTATGGCCGTGTGTGTGTTGACTGCCAGGAAGGAGGGGGTTTGGAGGTGGTATTTATCAACCACAGAACATTTGGCTTTTGGATTGCCTGTTAACATCTCCAGAGTGTTGATGGAAAGCAGTTGGGAATATCGGCTGATCTAGGCCTATCCATTACTTCGAAATCTTAAGAAAGATGCCCCCCATCTTATGATGACACAGTTGTTTAGTGACTTGGGACGCCGGCTCCTTGGCCTCTGTTTGCAGCTCACCGACCCCTGCCCCATTGGTTGACTCTGAGGATGTCTTCTTCTCACCATTATAAACGCTCAGAATCAGATAGGCCCCCTGGCGTTGGTCCTGTGCCTGCTTCAAAAGGCCTGTCCCCTCCAGGTGCAGACACCAGAAGTGAGATTTCAGCAGCAGCTGGAGCAGCTCAACTCCATGGGCTTCATCAATCGTGAGGCCAACCTGCAGGCCCTGATCGCCACAGGAGGGGACATCAACGCAGCTATCGAGAGACTCCTGGGCTCTCAGCTGTCCTAATCCCTCGGCCCGTGCCTCCTGCCTGTCCTGTCCCTCGATGCCAGCATTTGGTTCTGACCCTCTGCAGCTTGTCATCCCTTCTGTCTTCTCCCTTGTCCTCTCCAGACGGCAGGGTGACTTTAGAGGCGTGGGCCCCAGCCCCGTACCTCTGAGAATTCCAGTTTTACTTCTGCACCTCTTGTAGAGCCTTCTCTCCTGGTCCTGCTCTAGCAGAGCTATTTAAACAGTTCTCACAGTTTTGTTGATTGGCCCCTCCTCCTTGGCCCTCCCCCACTTCACCTTTGCAACCTTCAGACTTCTCAGTGGCAGTACAGAGCTGAAGGAGGAACCGACTCTGCTTTACTGGAACAGGGTCTTCCGTCTGTACCACTAGGGTTTTGCTTGTCTTATGTTTACTTTTGGTAACTCTTCCTTCTTTCTCTCCCTCATCCCCTCCCACCTCTAGCCTAACCAATGCTAGATTTCCATGCTCTGAAGGAGGGGCAGGTGAAACAGGCTGTGATTTTCCTCCTCACCCCCTGTTCTGTTCACTTCACCCAGCACTTTTTCATGGGGTCTGTTGGGACTTCCAGAGGAAGGAAGATGCCTGTTCTCCCCGTCTGAAGGGAGAGGTGAGACACAGCCCTTTGGAGCACGAATTAACAGGCCCTGGACCAGCCCAATGAGGGGAGGAGGGAATGAGATTTTCTGGAGGAAGGCAGTCAGGGAAATAGCCTGAGTAGAGGACTTGGAAGTTGGAACTGACAGTTAGGGAATGGAAGCACTAATAGTTCTTTTAGGCCGGAGAGTCCAGGCTCAGGCCTGGCAAAGGAGACTTAAGAGATATTAACGGAATTTGAGTGGAAGAAAAGGGCTCAATGAAGCTAAACAATAAGGCTCACAAGGGGTTATGTTGGTTCCGTTTCCGCAAACACACATGCTTATATATATACACACACATTTCCATGAACCCAGGACCTGTCTGTGTCTCCAGGTACCAGTAATTTAATCTCCCCTCAAAAGACATGAAGAGGATTGGGGTCTGTCTTAGCAGTGGGTGTGTGTGGGGGTGGGTGGGTGCATGCATGGATGCATGCACGCACACATGTGCATGTGAGTTGAGTGGGAGGGTGGATCCCTTGTTGATTTCTGGTCTAGAGTTTTCTCCCACCAGAGAGAAGTAGGCAAAAGGGCCAGTCTAGGTCAGGAATAAATATAGCCTGGAGAGCTAGATCCCCTGGGCTTCTGGATGCTGGGTAACCCAAGGGTAGTGTGGGTACCTCTTCTGAAGCTGTCAGGGCTGTGACCAGCACCCTTATTACCCCTCCCCTCATAGCTTCGGGGAATAGTAGGGGAGGAGTCTTTCCCTCTAGAACCCCTGGCCTTTGGCGTCTTAGCTCCTGCCCTTTGAGTTTTCACTATTTCCCTCCAGGCCAGAAAGTTCTATTTGAGGAAGGAAAGGAGAGGGCAGCAATGATGCCTTTGATCTGGAATTGGACATTGCTCTATTGGAGCACAGAGGAGGCTCATATCACCTCCTCTATCTGCTACTTAGCCCAGCTGCTTGGAGGACCCATTGCTGGGAATATGGAGGCAAGAGGAACAGAATTTTCTCCAAGTGGGAGAGGGTCTCAAGCAGTCCAGAGAGGATGTCTGTGTGGCTTTCCCTCCCTACCTCCCCCAACTCCCACACTGGCCTTTGTAAATAAATGGTGTGGTCTTTGTTGTGAGGGTGTCTTGGTGTTTGTTTTCTGGGGGAGAGGAGGCTGGCTGAAGACAACTTCTAGGCTTTAGAGGGCTTTTGTAAAGTGGGATCTAGAGGAATTTGAAGTTGGGTTCGGTTACCACAGGTGTTCAGAAACATCGAAGATAAAGGGATAACTGATCGTGGGGATATCTATAATCTGTAGTTTAGGAATGGGAAGGATTGCTTTCTTCTGCTCCCCATCGCCAGACATAAGTTATCAAATCCCACCCCTGCTCCCCCATAGGTCAGGGCTGGGAGAAGTTGAATATGGCTAAGTCCTTACTTCCATCCTCTGATCTTTTGGCAAGACTGCCCTCTCCTTCTCCCCTTACTGGGAAAAAGGTCAAAACAAGAGAAACCCTTGTATCCAGACCTAATGCAAGTGGAGTTTAACAGTTATTAGTCTTGAGCTCTGAGGCTAAGCCTAGCTCTACCACTAAATATGTGAATTTAAGGAAGTCTTTTCATATGTATGCGGTTTTATCTTTTGTGTAGTGAGGTTATGGATTAGAGATCTGTGATATCAGAATAAAGCGAGTGGGAGGTTCCACTTCTGATAGTGGTAGGCTGGATGTTTCAGACCAGCACTCTCAGAAATTTTAAATATGAAAACTTTCAAAAAATCAAAGGGTTAACAAGATTGGCTGGGAATCCAGAGACAAAAGAAGGCCCTAAAGGCTGCCTTTGCCCAGGGGGCTTTTCCAGTTGGGAAAAGGCTGCTGAGAGGCTAAGCTGTGGTTTTGAGGGCCTTGAAGGATTAGGAGCTAGAGGAACAAAAAATTGGAATCTGGGAACAGCTAAAGATAGGGATGCTGGTAAAGATCCACTTGGACTAGGAACCCCTAAGGATGAATCAGAAGTAAACCAGTCCTCATATTCTGCAGGCTAGTGTCCCAACATTCTGGGTGGTCCAGAAATTCTCAAGTCTCAAACTTGGAATAAGATGATCCCAGATTGCTAGCATCTCCAGATGCTTGGTAGAAGCAAGCAGAAATCTCAAGGAACTTAACAACAACCTAGGCCTTAAAAGTATTGTAATTAATAATTTTTCAAATATAACATCAGCCACAATAAGAATTAGTCAATTAGTCGAGCTCTTGAAGAAATAAGGCAATGAAAACGAAAGCAAGCAAATGACAGACCAAAAAAAAGGAAATGAGAGGCAACAAATAGACAATTCCATATATTGGGGTTATACAGAAATGAAAACAACTGCTTAGTATTTCAAGAAGATAAAAGCGAGGCTTGGAAATTTCAGCAGAGACCTGAAACAACACAAACAGACATAGCACAATTGGAAAAGGACCAAATAGAAATTTTAGCTAGAAAAATAAAATAAATGAAACTAAGGTCTCAATAGATGGGTTTAATAGCAGATTAGACATAGCTAAGGAGAGAATTGGTCAATTATAGAAACAGAATGAACCTTGGAAAAATAAGAGGATGGAAAATACAGAAGAGACAGTAAGTTGGGCTACATTATGCTTAATTGGAGTCCAAGGAGAAGAGAGAAAGGGGGAAAAGGGATCTGAAGAAAGAGGGTCAGAATTATCTATAACTGATGAAAACCATCAAGTCACAGATTCAGGAAGCCCAATGAATTAAACTTGCACTCTGCAAAAAGGCAAAAGAAAATATTTTAAAGCACCTAAGGAATAAAGATAGTTTATCCTCAGAGGAGTAACAGACTACTGCTTACATCTCAACAGCAAAACTGGAAGACAGAGGAGGGAATGCTATCTTCCCTATGCTTAAAGAAGGTAGCTGCCCAGTGAAAATATCTTTCAAAAATGAAAGTGAAATAAAGATATTTTCAGACAAAAACAGTTCACCACCAGCAGTCTCACATTAAGGGAAATTCCAAAGGGTAATTAATCTTCAGTCATAATAAGAAGGAAAAAATAAATTAAAGGAAGAACAATGAAAGTGGTAAATATGTATGTAAATCTAAATAAACATTGGCTGTAAAACAAAGATGATAATGTCTCATGTTGTTAAAATGTATAGACAAGGAATTAAAGTGCGTGACATAGGAGTCAGAAAGGCAGTGGTAAATGGAGTTGGAGTATACTAAGGTCTTTGCATTGTGCTGGTAGAAAGTAAAGTGTCAGTTAATGTTAGGCATTGGTAAGGCAAGGATGAATGTTTTGCTAAACCACTAAACAGAAAAACAATGTATAACTACCAAACTAATACGGGGGAAAATAAGATAAAAATTACCTTTCAAAAACAAGACAAGGGGAAAAAAAAACCCCAAACATGTCAAGAAGTACAAGAGATTTTCTAGGATGGTGAGACTATTCTGTATGATCCTGTAATGTTGGATACCCAACAATATGCATTTGCCAAAACCCATAGAAATTTACTACACAAAGAGTAAACATTAATATATGCAAACTAAAAAAAAACATATAGGACTTCCCTGGTGGTCCAGGGCTTAAGACTCCGAGCTTCCACTGCAGGGGGCTTGGGTTCAATCTCTGGTCGGGGATGTTCCACATGCCGCATGGTGAGGCCAAAAAAAAAAAAAAAAAAAGAAGTCAGGGGATCCCAGGATGAAATGAATGTAACCAGAGAATCTAACTATACTACAAATTCATGGAATAACTTCACTGAAGGATGGGTGGTAAGTTGTTACCTAAGTAACTTGGAAATTAGTGGAATCTATAAGACTAAAGGCAAAAGAAACTACATAAGCAGGGTACGCAGCAATGAAGACCCAACATAGCCAAAAAATAAATAAATAAAATTTATTAAAAAAAAAAAAGTCAAAGATTGTCAGCCTGGATCAATAAAATAAAAATCTAACTACAAGGCTCTGAAGATCTTGCAAATGGAGGCTCTGATGTGAGCCTGCAGGACAGCCCAATCCACACCCCACCCTACATCTACTGGGGACCCAGAAGCCAAATCCAGGAGGCCCTGGGCCCACTGGTGGCCCACCTCTGGAAGGAGGTGAGGCGCTGAGCCTGCCCTGAGCCTGAGCAGGGGTCAAGACACCCCAGAGGCACTCACAGGGGCCATGGTGGGTGGGTCACAGGCCAGCTGCTTTGTGCTTTTTGGTCCCAGAGACCTCGCCACCTCCTGGGTCATAGCCCTGTCTGCAGAGTGATGGGGGAGGAGGGTTATGGCCCACCCTCAAAGAGAAGCTGGTGTCCCAGAGAAGCATGGCAAAGGGCTAGTTTTAATCACTCGCTTTTAAGTGAAACATTCTGAATTCCTCAGTGGGTGGAGCTGGGGGTGAGGGCAACAGCCTAACAGTATGCTGACAATAGGACATTTACAGAACATAAGAAAACAGAAAGATTGAAAGTAAAAGTTTGGAAAAAGATAAACTGTACAAACACAAACCAGAAGAAAACTAGGATAGCTATATTAATAATAGACCAGCTAGAATTTCAGGCAGAAATTAACACTAAGAGATAAAGAGTTGGGCTTCCCTGGTGGTGCAGTGGTTAAGAATCTGCCTGCCAATGCAGGGGACACGGGTTCGGGCCCTGGTCCAGGAAGATCCCACATACCGCAGAGCAAGGAAGCCCATGCACCGCAACTACTGAGCCTGCACTCTAGAGCTCGCGTGCCACAACTACTGAGCCTGCGTGCCACAACTACTGAAGCCTGCGCACCTAGAGCCCGTGCTCCGCAACAAGAGAAGCCACCGCAGTGAGAAGCCCGCACACCACAACGAAGAGTAACCCCCACTCACCGCAACTAGAGAAAGCCCGCGTGCAGCAACAAAGACCCAACACAGCCATAAATAAAAATTTAAAATAAATAAAAATTTTAAAAAAGAGATAGAGTTAATTCATAATGATAAAAGGTAAAATTCACCAGAAAATATAATAATCCTAAATATTTATGCATCTAATAACATGGCCTCAATATATAAAAAGAAAAAAATTGAGAGCACTTTGAAGAGAATTAGAAAAACCCTCAATTGCAGATTTGACTATACCTCTCTCTGTAATTGATAGAATAGGCAGGGAAAAAATATCGATGTTAATTCATTCTAAGATACAGTTTTTTTTCACATTTTAACAACTCTGAAAGGAAGTTTTGTTTTGTTTTTTAATCTGTTGGTTTCCTGGTATTGAGTCATAGTTTAATTGGCAGCATGTTAAAACTTTTTGATAATAAGTAAAGTAACAGTGTGTTATAGGTTGGATTGTGTCCCTCAAAAATTCATGTTAAAGTCCTAACCCTCAGTACCTTAGAATGTAACCTTATGTGGAAAGAGGGTCATTGCAGATGAAATTAATTAATTAAGATGAGGTTATACTGGAGTGGGGTGGGCCCCTAACCCAATTAGACTTGTCCCTTTTTAAAAAGGGGACTTTTGGACAGAGACAGGCAAACAGGAAGAACATCGTCTGAAGATGAAGGTAGGGTGATGTTTGTAGAGGCAAAGGAACACCAAAAATTACCAGCAAACCACCAGATGCTAGGGAAGAAGCATGGAACATATTTTTCCTCCAGCCCTCGGAAGGCACCAAGCCTGCCAACACCTTGGTCTCATACTTCTAACCTCCAGAACTGTGAGATGATAAATTCCTATTGTTTAAGCCACCTGGTTTGTGGTACTTTTTAAAGGCAACCCTAGCAAAAAAATATTGGGTGCATCTTAGTTTCAGTGAAAAACAATACATATGATGCTGCATCCAATAAAGTATAGAATATATATATTTTTTTCAAGCATACATGGAACACCTACAAACATTAAATATATGCTGGAAAAAAGAGAGCAATTTTCAATGAATTTGAAAGGACAGAAATAATACAAAGTATGACCTCTAATCATAATGCAGTTTTCTAGAACCCAAGATTTTTGGAAATAAGGATATATACTAATAAGTAAACCATGGGTCAAAAAAGAAATAACAATGTAAATTATAAAATATTTAGAAAATAAATAATAAAAAATTACCTGTAAAAACTGATGGGAGGCAGTTAAACCAGTATGTGGAGAAAATTTTGTAGCCTTAAATGCATATATTGGAAAAGAAGAAAGTTTGAAAAGTAATGGGTTGAGCAGCCAGCTCAGAAAGTTTAAAAAAGAATAGCAAAGTAAACCCAAAGAATGTAGAAGGATGGAAAAATAAGGAGAAGAGCAAAAATTAATGAAATAGGTGGTCCAGTGGGTAAGACTCCACGCTCCCAATGCGGGAGGCTCAGGATAGATCCCTGGTCGGAGAACTAGATCGCTTGTGCATGCCACAACTAAGAGTCCACATGCTGCAACTAAAGATCCCGTGTGCCACAACTAAAACCCAGTACAGACAAAATAAATAAATAATAAATATTTTAAAAAATCTCACCACTAACTCATGAGGTTGTATACTATTATAAAAAAATTAGTGAAATAAAAACCACAGCAAATCATATATCTGATGAGGGATATAGAATATATAGAAATATATATAGAATATGTAGAAAACTCCTAAAACTCAACAACAGTGAAACATACAACCCAATTCAAAAATGGGCAAAGGACTTGAATTGACATTTCTCAAAAGAGGATAATACAGATGGCTAATAAACATGTGATGACTAATTATTAGGGAAATGCAAAGTAAAACTACAGTGAGATACCACCTCACACCCATTAGGATGGCTACTATAAAACAAAAACAAAAACAAAAAAACAGAAAACAACAAGTGTTGACAAAGATGTGGAGAAACTGGAACTCTGTGCACTGTTGGTGGGAATTTGAACTGGTACAGCTGCTATGGAAAAGAGTATGGTGGTGGTTTGTCAAAAAATTAAAAACAGAATTACCACTATGATCCAGCAATTCTACTTCTGGGTATATACCCAAAAGAATTGAAAGCAGGGTCATAAAGAGATACTAGTACACCTATGTTCATAGCAGCATTATTCACAATAGCTAAAATGCGGAAGTAACCCAAGTGTCCACTGATGGATGAATGGATATGCAAAATGTTGTATATACATACAATGGAATATTATTCAGCCTTAAAAAGGAAGGAAATTCTGTAATATGCTACAGCATGGATGAAACTTGAAGATATTATGCTGTGAAATAAACCAGTCACAAGAAAAGACAAATACTGTATGATTGTATGAGGTACTTAGAGTAGTCAAACTCATAAAGACCTAAAGTATAATGGTGGTTGCCAGGGGCTGGAGGGAGAGGAAAATGGAGAGTTATTGTTTAATGAGTATAGTTTCAGTTTTACAAGATGAAAAGAGTTCTGGAAATGGGGGTAGTGATGGTTGTACAACAACGTGAATGTATTCAATACTGCTAAACTGTGCACTTAAAATTAGTTAAGATGGGCTTCCCTGGTGGTGCAGTGGTTGAAAGTCCGCCTGCCGATGTAGGGGACACGGGTTTGTGCCCCGGTCCGGGAAGATCCCACATGCCGCGGAGCGGCTGAGCCCGTGAGCCATGGCCGCTGAGCCTGCGCGTCCGGAGCCTGTGCCCCACGACGGGAGAGGCCACAACAGTGAGAGGCCCGCGTAAAGGTTAAGATGGTGAATTTTATGTTTGTATATTTTACCGCAATAAATTTAATTAATGAAATAAAAAATAAATACAACAAAGCAAACAGGGAAACACAAACGAATATATGGTCTATGGTTTCATGTATATAACTCTCCAAAACAGGCGACATTAAACTTTACTTTTTAAGGATGGTTGCCTGGAAGGAAAATCTGTAATGCAAAGCAAGGAAGTAATTACCATAAAAGTCACCATAGTGGTTACCTGTATGGGAAGAAAGTAGTTGTGATTCAGAAGAAGGACATGTGGGATAATTCAGGGGTACTGATAATGTTCATTTCTTGACCTGAGCAGTGGCTACTATAATTTCTTAGAGTGAGCATTTATTTATTTAATGTTTTGTTTTGAAATAATTTTGCACTTACAGAAAAGTTGCAAAAGTAGAACAAACAGTTCCCATGTGTTCTGCACCCAGTTTATCCTATTGTTAGTATCTTGCATAACCACAGTACAATTATCAAAACGAATTAACACTGGTACGATAACATGAGCTATACTACAGACTTCATTTGAATTTTACCACTTTGTCTATTAATGGCCTTTTTTCTGTTCCAGGATCCAATCCAGAATCCCACATTGCATTTAATTGTCATGTCTCCTTAGTCTCCTTTAATATGTGACAGTTCCTCAGTCTTTCCAAAGTCTTTTACAGCCTTTCTTTTCGGTAAATATATATTTTTAAATTTTATTTATTTTTTGGCTGCGTTGGGTCTTCCTTGTTGTGCACTTGCTTTCTCTAGTTGCAGAGAGCGAGGGCTACCCTTCCACCGCTTCTCATTGCGGTGGCTTCTCTTCTTGTGGAGCACAGGCTCTAGGCGCCTGGGCTTCAGTAGTTGTGGTGCGCGGGCTCAGTAGTTGTGGCGTGCAGGCTCAGTAGTTGTGGTGCACGGGCTTAGTTGCTCCACGGCATGTGGGATCTTCCTGGACCAGGGATCGAACCCGTGTACCCTGCATTGGCAAGCGGATTCTTAACCACTGCACCACCAGGGAAGTCCCCCTTGGTGAATGTTTTTATTTTTAAGTAATTAATTAAAATTTATTTGATTGAAGTATAGTTGATTTACAATGTTGAGTTAGTTTCTGCTGTACAGCAGAGTGATTCAGTTATACATATATATATATTCTTTTTCATACTCTTTTCCATTATGGTTTATCACAGGATACTGAATATAGTTCCCTGTGCTATACAGTAGGATCTTGTTGTTTATCCATTCTATATATAATAGTTTGCATCTGCTAACCCCAAACGATCCAGCAATTCTACTTCTGGGTATATACCCAAAAGAATTGAAAGCAGGGTCATAAAGAGATACTAGTACACCTATGTTCATAGCAGCATTATTCACAATAGCTAAAATGCGGAAGTAACCCAAGTGTCCACTGATGGATGAATGGATATGCAAAATGTTGTATATACATACAATGGAATATTATTCAGCCTTAAAAAGGAAGGAAATTCTGTAATATGCTACAGCATGGATGAAACTTGAAGATATTATGCTGTGAAATAAACCAGTCACAAGAAAAGACAAATACTGTATGATTGTATGAGGTACTTAGAGTAGTCAAACTCATAAAGACCTAAAGTATAATGGTGGTTGCCAGGGGCTGGAGGGAGAGGAAAATGGAGAGTTATTGTTTAATGAGTATAGTTTCAGTTTTACAAGATGAAAAGAGTTCTGGAAATGGGGGTAGTGATGGTTGTACAACAACGTGAATGTATTCAATACTGCTAAACTGTGCACTTAAAATTAGTTAAGATGGGCTTCCCTGGTGGTGCAGTGGTTGAAAGTCCGCCTGCCGATGTAGGGGACACGGGTTTGTGCCCCGGTCCGGGAAGATCCCACATGCCGCGGAGCGGCTGAGCCCGTGAGCCATGGCCGCTGAGCCTGCGCGTCCGGAGCCTGTGCCCCACGACGGGAGAGGCCACAACAGTGAGAGGCCCGCGTAAAGGTTAAGATGGTGAATTTTATGTTTGTATATTTTACCGCAATAAATTTAATTAATGAAATAAAAAATAAATACAACAAAGCAAACAGGGAAACACAAACGAATATATGGTCTATGGTTTCATGTATATAACTCTCCAAAACAGGCGACATTAAACTTTACTTTTTAAGGATGGTTGCCTGGAAGGAAAATCTGTAATGCAAAGCAAGGAAGTAATTACCATAAAAGTCACCATAGTGGTTACCTGTATGGGAAGAAAGTAGTTGTGATTCAGAAGAAGGACATGTGGGATAATTCAGGGGTACTGATAATGTTCATTTCTTGACCTGAGCAGTGGCTACTATAATTTCTTAGAGTGAGCATTTATTTATTTAATGTTTTGTTTTGAAATAATTTTGCACTTACAGAAAAGTTGCAAAAGTAGAACAAACAGTTCCCATGTGTTCTGCACCCAGTTTATCCTATTGTTAGTATCTTGCATAACCACAGTACAATTATCAAAACGAATTAACACTGGTACGATAACATGAGCTATACTACAGACTTCATTTGAATTTTACCACTTTGTCTATTAATGGCCTTTTTTCTGTTCCAGGATCCAATCCAGAATCCCACATTGCATTTAATTGTCATGTCTCCTTAGTCTCCTTTAATATGTGACAGTTCCTCAGTCTTTCCAAAGTCTTTTACAGCCTTTCTTTTCGGTAAATATATATTTTTAAATTTTATTTATTTTTTGGCTGCGTTGGGTCTTCCTTGTTGTGCACTTGCTTTCTCTAGTTGCAGAGAGCGAGGGCTACCCTTCCACCGCTTCTCATTGCGGTGGCTTCTCTTCTTGTGGAGCACAGGCTCTAGGCGCCTGGGCTTCAGTAGTTGTGGTGCGCGGGCTCAGTAGTTGTGGCGTGCAGGCTCAGTAGTTGTGGTGCACGGGCTTAGTTGCTCCACGGCATGTGGGATCTTCCTGGACCAGGGATCGAACCCGTGTACCCTGCATTGGCAAGCGGATTCTTAACCACTGCACCACCAGGGAAGTCCCCCTTGGTGAATGTTTTTATTTTTAAGTAATTAATTAAAATTTATTTGATTGAACCCTGCATTGGCAAGCGGATTCTTAACCACTGCACCACCAGGGAAGTCCCCCTTGGTGAATGTTTTTATTTTTAAGTAATTAATTAAAATTTATTTGATTGAAGTATAGTTGATTTACAATGTTGAGTTAGTTTCTGCTGTACAGCAGAGTGATTCAGTTATACATATATATATATTCTTTTTCATACTCTTTTCCATTATGGTTTATCACAGGATACTGAATATAGTTCCCTGTGCTATACAGTAGGATCTTGTTGTTTATCCATTCTATATATAATAGTTTGCATCTGCTAACCCCAAACTCCCACTCCATCCCTCCCTCACCACCACGCCCCCCCACCCACAGCAACCACAAGTCTGTTCAAGCCTTGGCAATTTTGAAGAGTACTGGTCAATCATTTTGTACAATATCCCTCAATTTGGGTTTGTCTGATATTTCTTATGCTTAAAGGGAGGTTATGCATTTTGACATGAGTGCCTTCTCAGCACAACATATCAGGGATACACAATATCACTGTGTCTTATTAATGGTAACATTAACCTTGATAACTTAGTTAAAAGGGTATGGGGTCTGCTGGGTTTCCCCCTGTAAAGTTATTATTTTTACCTATGTAATTAATAAATATCTCGAAGGAGATACTTTGAGACTGTACAAGTATCCTGTTTCTCCTCAGATTTTCACCCACTAATTTCACCCTCCGGTCGGGTCTTGCTCCAACAATTATGACTCTGGTGTTTTAATAGTGGTTTTCTGTCTCCTGCATTTCTTCTACATGTGTTTGTTGCAGTTCTTCTGTAAGGAAGAGCCGTCCTTTCTCCCCCATTTTTATGTTAACTTTTATGCACTTTACTGGAATACGCTTTTCAAGTGCACCTGGGACATTTACAAAAATTAAATATATACTAGGAAATACATGAATCTCAATGAATTATAGAGTTGCCCTGCCCAGATTCCCTTTATGGGCCACACACCCATTCCCAGCTACGGTGGGGCTGATTGCTAACAGCTAAACAGCCCCTTCACCGGAGAACTGCCCTCATTCAATAGGGAAGCTGCTTCACTGGAGAACCTAGGGCAGCCCGCAGTGATTGACTGATATGGGCTTACAAAAGGCCAACCCCTTGCCTCAAAAGTGCAACCAATTTTGTGATGTAACTCAGGCTTCAGAGTTCCTTGGGATCAGGCGGAGGCAGACTTAACTGTTAACAACCCTGCTTAGCTTTCTTCCCCTGCCCTATCCTGCTTCCCTCACTCCCTTTCCTTCTCCTGAGAGCATTCTCTCAATAAAATCCTCACACAAGAACCTCCATCTCAGGCTCAGCTTCTAGGGAACCTGCCCTAAGACAGGTTTCCTGATTTCTAAGATTCCTTCTGAATGATTAGTGTGTATGTGGGCAAGGGGGGTGGGCTTGGGGAGGCTCTGGAGGGTAAGGGTTCCTATTCTCCTTTGCTCAAGCTGAGAAAGGAAAAGTGAGATAGCAATATAAATTTGGGAGCTAGCCTTAAACTTTGTTGCCGGGAACGATCACGATCTTAAAAATGACTTCTAAGTTCCCTCTGGGCAGTTTTTGTTCCAGTCTTTTTGTTTGCTACAAGCTCAAAAGCTTTGCTGTACAGAGCTAAGGGTTACGAAGAAGGAAATGAGACAAATCTGGAGTGGAAACCTGGAAGATTAGACCTTGAAGCCTCCCTCATGAATTACATCAAGATTCTTTCTCAGGCTTCCCTGGTGGCGCAGTGGTTAAGAATCCGCCTGCCAATGCAGGGGACACGGGTTCAATCCCTGGTCTGGGAAGATCCCACATGCCGCGGAGCAACTAAGCCCATGCGCAACTACTGAGCCTGCGCTCTAGAGCCCGCGAGCCACAACTACTGAGCCCATGTGCCACAACTGCCACAACTACTGAAGCCCGCATGCCTAGAGCCCGTGCTCCACAACAAGAGAAGCCACCGCAATGAGAAGCCTGGGCACCACGACAAAGAGTGCCCCTGCTAGCCGCAACTAAAGAAAGGCCGCGCGCAGCAACCGAAGCAACCAAAAAAAGAAAAAAAAAAAGACTCTTTCTTTTCAGGTTTTTTTTCACCTTCTTGGGTTGCAGGCCAGAAGGGTTTCTAAAGCCTTCTCATACCTCTCAAGGTCTCACCCATCCATATGCTAGCCCCACATCTTAGAGACAGAAATTCATATAAAATTAGAAAGGATGAGAAGATGTTCAGAGAGTTAAAAGGGGGGAGGGGGGAGGAAGAAAGTCAATACATCGACCAAAAAAATTAAGAAAGATAAAAACCTGGGATCATCAATCAGGCTCATACATGCCATCCACAAAAATAAAATTTGTTTTATTTACAAGCTGAAGGATTACATTCTCCATTCTCCTGGCTTTTGCCCAGACCTTCCCTTGGAGTTCCCCCAGGAGCCTGTTGTCTCTCTCGCTCATTAATGGAACCTGTGACTCCATCCTCATTTTCATTTGGGTCTCTACTTTCTTTGGAGTCCGATGCCTTGTTTTCCTCCATTGATTTCTGCTTATCATGGCAACACATACACAAGTATTGACGGAACTTGGTCATACTCCAGCGGAATGACTTGTTCTTGGAGGTGGGCGTGCTTAAGCTACCTTCCAAGATGCTCAAGTGCTCCTTTTGCCTCAGTTGGCGGGTCTTGGAGTATGAGTGTTGCTTCCGTCTCACCCCAGGAGAGTGCTCTGCCTCGTCCTCCTCATCATCGTCATTCTCATCTTCCTCCCTCACCTTATTTCTCCTCATCCTCACAATGGCAACTTTATTCCGCTTCTGACTCTTGGCTCAATCAAGGTTGGGATCTTCTTCCTTGGGGAATCCGAGAGCAAGGAATGAAGCATGCTCTCCACTGACCCATCCCATTACACGTCTGATGGGGGGAAGTGAGGCAGAGAAGGACTGAGATCAGAGGGAAAGGTTAAGCCAAGCACCCACCTGAGAGTACAGAGTGGGCAGCACAGATGACAAAAGACTGCCCTGCCCAGGGCAGACATGCACTTAAAATTACCAAAGGGGGGCTTCCCTGGTGGCGCAGTGGTTGGGAGTCCGCCTGCCAATTCAGGGGACATGGGTTCGAGCCCTGGTCCGGGAAGATCCCACATGCCGCGGAGCAACTAAGCCCGTGCGCCACAGCTACTGAGCGTGTGCTCTGCAACAAGAGAAGCCACCGCAATGAGAAGCCCGCGCACCGCAACGAAGAGTAGCCCCCGCTCGCTGCAACTAGAGAAAGCCCATGTGCAGCAACGAAGACCCAACGCAGCCAAAAATAAATAAATAAATTTATTTTTTTAAAAATTACCAAAGAGAAGTTACAAATCAGTGTCAGCAAAGGACATGCAGGTGTATTCTGAATGCGTTAGAAGAGAGCTCATTATTTTAAAAGGATCCTAATGCAAATACTTTGGTTAAATAAAGACTCATTTTAGAAGTCAGGTAATAACCCTCCAATTTATTCTAGAAATCCTGGTTGTTCATATTTGGGGGTGATGGATATGTTTATTATCTTGATTGTGGTGATGGTTTCATGAGTATAAATATATGTCAAAACATCAAATTGTACACTTTAAATATGTACAGTTTATTGTGTGTAAACAAGCAAATAAGTTCACATATCATGTGTGTTTAACAGCATGTGAATGTTGAAAGGATACCTTGGAGGACTCATAAAAATGGGGTAGCTAACTGGGAGGCAGCTCTGTGTGTGAGATCTTGAGTCAGACAAACTGAGCTCAAACTCTAGCATCTCTGCTTCCAACTTATGTGATCCTGGGAGAGTTACTTAACTTGCTCACGTCTCTGCTTCTTCATCTGAAAAATGGGGACAATAATAGTATTGAGCTTACCGGGTTCTAATGAGGTTTAAATGAGATATAAATTCTTACAAGTGGCATGTAGTACTCAGTAGATGTAAGCTGTGACTACTATTACTGTTGGCATTTTTTTTCTGGAAGGAGTAAATTTGAGCCATGTTTAGTAAAGATGTGAATTGGAAGGATGTAGAGAAGACATGGAAGGTTGCCACAGGACATCTTAGGGGAGGTCAACGAGTTAAGATGCCGACATGGTGGTAGAGCAAGGGGTGAGAGACCCCAGAGGAGGGAGAAATACAAAGTAGGGTATTCACACTGGTTAGGTCCTGGCTGCCTTGATAGCCTAGGTCATCATTGAAGCTGTAGATGGGTGTCAAGGATACATCAATGGTGTTAAAGGAGGGATTTTCTGCCCCTGAGGATGCCCAAGCTTCTCTGGTCTCCTAAGGGGGAGAAGGAGAGGTTAGTTAGAAGCGGAGCCCCTCACACCAGGCAGAACTTCAGGAGTCACCCTACCCTTGCTCCTGCCTGTGTCCCATCCTGCCCTGCTACTTTGAGACTTGAAGCTAGAGACACATTACCTGTCTTCTTCATTATCATAAAGTTCTATGATCACTAATGCCATGAGACTCTGGTGTGTCCCCTCCCTCCCTAACCCCACACTCACAATTCTTTAGTCCCCATGTCCTCATGGAAGTGGTTGTCATAGCAACAGGAGGGTGGGGTCCCAGGCCCATGGGTTCAAGGAGGGCTTCTTTGTGGGATGTGAGAGGGTGCACGTGTGCGCACACACACACACACACACACACACACACACACAGCCCTCCTTCTCGTTCACTTTCAGCAAGAGGAGGCTGGATCTGCTCATCTCCCTCCCCTGGCCCCCACCAGTGATCAGAATAAGAAGACTGGGCTTAAAAAGAGACACTGTGACCAAATTCTAAAAAATGGGACAAAACCCCAAAGGGCACCACCTAGACATGGCAGGTACAGATTCCAGAATCCACCTAGGAATCCACACATGCTGGAGAGAAATTTGGCATGAAGCAGACAATAGTCCATAACCAACTTTGGGTAGCCAGGTCTGTCTGAGATCTTCAAGGGATCCAAAGACTTAGAAGGGACACTTCAGTGTCTGTTTCAAGAGCCTGAGCTCTGTCTGAGCCTTCTCTTCCCTTTTTCCTCCCGTCCTCTCAGTCTGGGGAGGTAGTAATCAAGGCTGTATCCTCCATGCATTTTTTTTTCTCTCCACACTCTCTCTGAGAGAAACTCATTTTGTTGAATCGGCACTCATCAAAGGCAATGCTGCAATGTATGATCATTGATAGGATCCTAGATTTTTTTTTTTTTTTTTTTGCGGTACGCGGCCTCTCACTGCTGTGGCCTCTCCCGTTGCGGAGCACAGGCTCAGCAGCCATGGCTCACGGGCCCAGCTGCTCTGCAGCATGTGGGATCTTCCCGGAATGGGGCACGAACCCATGTCCCCTGCATCGGCAGGCGGACTCTCAACCACTGCGCCACCAGGAAAGCCCTAAGTTTTTTTTTTAATTAATTAATTAATTTATTTTGGCTGCACTGGGTCTTCGTTGCTGCGCATGGGCTTTCTCTAGTTGCAGTGAGTGGGGGCTATTCTTCCTTGAGGTGCACGGGCTTCTCATTGCGGTGGCTTGCTGCGGAGCACGGGCTCTAGGCGTGCAGTCTTCAGTAGTTGTGGCTCACGGGCTCAGTAGTTGTGGCGCACAGGCTTAGTTGCTCCGTGGCACGTGGGATCTTCCCGGACCAGGGATTGAACCCGTGTCCCCTGCATTGGCAGGTGAATTCTTAACCACTGCTCCACCAGGGAAGTCCTAGGCCCTACTTCTTTCCGTTGCTTCTTTCTGTGGTAACGTGGGGGGATTGCTATTTCTGACTGCTTCCTGGGGGCCTCACAGTGAATCAAGCCATGTCTCCTTCAGAGTGTGGCATCTGCAAACCAACCAACCATCAAACAAGCCGCTTTCTTGCTCATAGAGACCATCTCTCAGAGCACAGGGATGATGTACTCTTATGCTAAAATAGCTCCTCATTCCTAGGATGAGGGTGCGGTTGGGGGGACAAAAAGGGGAAGGGGCTAAGGGAGACATAGGAGTCCTTCGTCCCACACTCTCCTATTGGCTCTCTTTAGTGCAGCTTCCTTCCCCCTTAATGAGTTGGAAGACTGGGAGTAAGGGGGAGGGCAGGAAGGGGAGCACTCTGTGCTTTGTACACCCAGAAGCATCCACCACAGGGAAGGTGTCTTCCCTGGGTTCAGGCAGTCAGTGGAATCAGTCGAGATCTGGGCATTTCCTGGGGACTCGCTGGGAGCTGTCCAATATGCTGCACCTCAGACCGTGAGTTCTCCCAGTGATGGGGAGAAGTGTTGTTTCAGAGGAAAGCAGAGAAAAGGTTTGCTGAGTATCAAAACCCTGGCCTTTTGGAATTCAAAGCCAAAGGCCAGAGAGGTGTCAGGATATATAAGAGCTGTGCTGTCCAATCCACTAACTACGTGCGGCTATTCAAACTTAACTTGAAATTAGTTAAAATGAAATAAAGCTAAAAATTGTAGTTCTTCAGTATGACCAGTCACATTTCAAGTGCTCAATAGCCACACGTGGCTGGTGACTAACATATTGGACAGTGGAGCTATTATAGGACATTTCCATTTTCACCGAAAGTTCTATGGGACAGTGCCTCATTAGAAAGAAAGGCATGGCATTCTGTCTGTTCTGAGAGACAGGCAGAGATTTTGTCTGTTTTGTCCAGTGCTCTTGCCCTACGGCCCAGAACATTGCCTGGCACTTTGGAGAATGATCAGTAAATTTTTGTTGAAGGAATACTAGAGACATTAGAGCCAGTTTTCCATCACTTCTATCCCCTCACCCAACTGATTTCATCTAGATAGAGTTCAACCAAACTGGGGAGAAAGAAAAGAAAGAGGAGAGAACAGGAGAGAGGGGATCTTAATTATCTGTGGATAAATCGCTCAGAAGAGCTCTGAGCCTCCGCTGGCTCCTACTTGACATAGTTTGGGATTTGGAGGGGGTGGCAAAGGAAAAACCCAAATGGGTTGGTGAATCCAAGAGCAAGAGGAGTCTTGTGCCTGCTCCCAAAAATGCACATTGTGCCCAGGTAGGGGGTCTGGGACACTTTTCAGGATTTCTGCTCATCCCAGGTCCCAGCCTGGTTTGTGGAATTGAGGAGTGACTGAATAGCAAGGAAGAGGTGAAGGGCCTGAGAGAGCCCAACTGAGCTCCCTATGGCTCCAGAGAGGCATGGAAAGTAGAGGGAGGGAAAGGAAGAGGGAGGGAGAGGAACACTGTGCCTGGGAAGGCCTGGGATAAGGCTGAGGGGGATGCACATGCACTCTGTGTGAACTCACAGCCCAAGAGCAGACAGGATCCAGATGTCTCAGTGGACACCAGAGAGGAAAAGTATTGATGACCAAGCACTGGAAGTCCCTGATCCCCTCCCCCCACATGCCTCTGGCACATCGGGAGCCCTCTAGAAAACTAGAGGCACCATTGGAGGAAAATGGCTGGGTAGTCCCTACATTAACAGGGATTTAAGTCCTTACTACCTGATGGAAAAGGGGCTGGAAGCAGAAAGTGGATTTGATTGTAGAAAAGTAAGGAAGTTAACATTTCTTGGACATCTAAGTTCGCATCCTGACATTTATACTCACTATTTCAGTATTGTTTGATTTTTTTAACAATGAGAATATAAGCATGTATTATTTATATAAATTAAAAATGATTTTTTGTATGATTCCACTTACATGGGGTATATAGAGTAGTCAAATTCACAGAGACAGAAAGTAAAATGGTAATTGCCAGGGGCTGGGGACAGGAGGAAGGGGAGTTAGTGTTTAATGGGTATGCAGTTTCAGTTTGGGAAGATGAAAAGTTCTGGTGATGGACGGTAGTGATGGCTGCACAACAATGTGAATGTACATTTTAAATGTTTAAAATAGTAAATTTCATGTTATGTATATTTACCACAGTAAAAAAAATGAATGTAAAAGAGAAAAAATTATTGTTGCAAAGTTACTGTAACAGCTTTGATTCCGGATGTTTCCTGAAAACTGGCATGGTTCATATTCACTCCATTACCACTTCTAGCTAACATAGGCCCATCTGAGGCCCCTAGATTTGTCAGCAAGGCCCTATTTCTGGGTGCTTACCTTTCTTGCAAGAAAACAGTTTGCCACTTCCTTCTCAGCTTGGTCACACACTCTCTCGGTGGCCCTCTTGTTGCAGATCCCAAAAGAGAGGTCAGTGGACAGCTTGGGCTCTGTCCTAAACACCAGGAAATAGGGCCTAAAACCAGTGACACCATCCTGGGGGCACAGTAAGCACCCTAGCTCTGCATGCCTCTGTTCCTGGCACACAGTTCTCTGCATATCTAACAAAGTTCTACTCAATCTCTTGGTTTGGGGTCCTCTTGAGGATGGCAGGAAGAAGTTGTATTCTTTTGGAAGTCTTTCAACAGAAACATTTCCCTTAGCAATTGACTCTCTCTCTCTCTCTCTTTGGCAGTGGAAGCGTGGAGTCCTAACTACTGGACCACCAGGGAATTCCCAGTAGTTGACTCTCAAAATCTCTCCTCTAGTCAGAATAGATTCCATTAGGGAGACTGTAAACGGAGATGATGAAAATTCTTCCAATCAGCAGGTGTTTCTTGAGCACCTCTGTGTGTTCAGCATCGCTGCAGGAACTTTGGATAAGTATATACTAGAGAAATAGCATCTGGTCATGGAAGTAGAGTTTCCATATCAGAAACAATCAGAAAAAAAAAAATTCCTAATCTGTGGTGCTGTAAAAGAGCAATGCAGTCTGGCAAAAGGCCAAGGCAGGCTTCCCAGCAGGGATGAGCCTAGAGCGGGGCCCTGAAGGAGGGCTTGGATTTGGATAGGAAAGAGAGGCAACAGGGCATTTGAAGGAAGCCACGCACAAAGGAAGTAGGAGCAGACTGAAGGTTGTGTGTAGAGAATTTGTTATGATTCATTCCTGGAGTATGTCCTGTGTGCTCAGGCATGACACTAAGCAATGGAAAACAGACCACCTGTCCTCAAAGAGCTCTAGCCTGGGAGGTGGTGAATGGGGGGAGACACTAAAACAAATACGGGTGATGTGTATTAGTCCACAAGAATGTTAAGCCCCCAGAAAGTAGAAACCTTATCTGTCCTGTTCATCACTGTATCCTCAGTACCTAGAACAGTACTAGGCACAAATTAGGTGCCCAATAAGTGCATACTGAATGAAGGAATGCTACAATGCAGAGATAGGATAATAGCAATATTGATAGTTACCATTTATTGAGCACACAAATGTGCCAGACAATATGCAAAGAGTTTTACATACATTATCCTATTTGATCATCCAGCATTTTGAGAGTACTATAATTATCTCATTTCACAGATTTGGGAACCAAAGCTTATAGAAGTAACACTTGGACTTCCCTCGTGGTCCAGTGGTTAAGTCTCCACACTCCCAATGCAGGGGGCCCGGGTTCCATCCCTGTCAGGGAACTAGATCCCTCAGGCCAAAACGAAGATCCCGCCTGCTGCATCTAAGACCCAGTGCAGTCAAATAAATAAATATATACATATGTGTGTGTATATATATATATATATATATATATATATATTTTTTTTTTTTTTTTAAAAGAAGTAACACTTGCCTTAAGGTTACCTAAACAGCAAGTGACCGAAGGGAGATTTGAATTCATGACTGCCTAACTTCACAGTCCATCCTCTGAATATAGAGTCTACTGTTCAAAATTCTGTTTAGGGAAGTTTTTCTGGTAGCTCATTGAAATATGCCGGGAAAGGCCCAAGAAAGCGAGACCGTCGCAATGAAAAACAGCAACCGCAACGTGTATGAACTAAAGCGGTTACAGTGGGAATGGAGAAGAAAGGATCTACTTTTGCGGGGCCTTAAAGGGCTTCTAAAGAAAGTTCAGGGCTTCGTGACTTATTGGATATAGGGGATGACTAAATTTCTCGCCTGGGAATACGAAGAATAGCCTCGAGAGAAATAGCTTTTCTCTAATTCCTAGTTCGACAGTACACTTTAGATAGATGACCCTAATCTCTGTGTCTGCCAGTTCCGCAAAGCACTTAATCAGGTGCTGGTCATCTACAGTAACGGCAAGCCAGCTTGAAAAGTCACTCTAGATTGCAGAATAATAAAAGCGTGAAAGAAAGAACAGGAAAGAAAGAAAGAAGAGCGTGGAGAATACACACACAAGCCTGTTCCAGGAGCTGTCGCATCCCGGAGGCGGGCGGGTACTACAAAGGGAAAGGTGGGGCTTGTCTACGAACTACAACTCCCAGAAGGCATCGGGCAGATCACCAAAGTTTCCGTCCAGAGCTTACTTCCGGTCTTTCTGATGCTGACGCTCTCTTCCGGTTTTGGCGGCTCCCCCCCCCCCC
>NW_006785665.1:1933235-1940899 GCF_000442215.2 Lipotes vexillifer
GAGGGTGCGCGCGGTGAGTCCCGAGGGACTGGGGGTGCCAGCGGGAGCCGGGGAGTCTCACGTCCGCACAACACTCAGCGGCTGAGTGTTAGCTCGGGGAGGGCGGGGAGGAGAGAGGGCACGCCGGCGGGAGGACGTGTAGTCTTGGCAAGAGGAGGGTAGGGGGCAGAGCGGACTGAGCTCTCGGAGGGCCCCAGAAAGGGATGTGGAGGGCGAGGACGAATGGGATCCCGGGGGAAGGATGGGGGCTGGGATACAGGGGCATGGGGGAGGACCCTGCGAGCGCGGCGTGGGATCACAGGGAAGCTGGTGGAGAAGGAGGAGCAGCGGGAAGGCAGCAGCCGTGGGGGACTCCTGCGTTAAGGAAAGCTAGAGGCTGTTGCAGGTCCGAGATCGGCCGAAATCCGGCGGCCCAAGGAGTCTGGCCACATGCAGTCCCCTCAGAACATCGCACCAGTTGGGGAGCACCCAGGGCGCTGGTGGCTTAGAGACTGCTCTGTAGAAGGGGCTGCTGCTTTGTTAAGCTCAAAAGAGTTTTAATAGACTTTGTAAGAAAGGGCTGTCAGGAAGCTCTTGCTGGTTTTACAGGTTTGGGTTGATTGCTCACTTTGCTTTTTTCTCCAAAGATGAGGCTGCTGGCATTCCGCTCTATTTGCTGTCACTCAAGCAGAGGAAGGAGCCAGGCTTCTTTTGGCCTAATCACTGCTGAACAGATATGCCGTGGAGGGGCGAGACCTGACCTTACAGTACAACATCTACAATGTTGGCTCAAGGTAAGGAGGCCCTGGAGCTATAGGTTGGGCCCTTTTCAGGTTTCTTAGATTTCCCCGCTGGGAACAGGGACCAACAGTGATTTATCTTTGGGAGATTTCCAGCAACAGATATCATGAGTGAGTGAATATACTGCTGGATCTGCTTCTGGAAGAGGAGGACATTCTTACCTAAGCTACAGGAAACCATCTTCCACTTTTTGAGCTGGAAGAGTTTCAGAGTGGGGAAGAAGCAAGAATTGTGGTGAAACAGGGAGAGGAAGATGAGAAGGCAGAAAATGTATGATCCTTCGTTACCTCAGGGGTTTAGTTTCAGCTTCCTTTCTTTCATTAACATTTTTGTTGTCGTTTTTTCCCTTTATTCCCTTTAATATTCTTTTCCACATGCATCTTGCTCCTCTTCCCCTCCTTACACATACACAGACACACACGTGAGAAGAAATTGGGGCAAAAACGGATTCAGGCCCATTCTTTCCTAGATATTTGAGTATTTTGGTGCCCAGAATCCGGGCCTTGGCTGGGATTCTTCAGTGCAACAAACCCAAATAACTGTGACTCATATCTGTCTTTTAAAGTTATGATTTTTTAGGACAGGCAGGCAGATTTGATTGCTGATTCCTTTAATTTTATACCCATTACTAACCTTTCTTTGTTTCCTCCCTTTTCTAGTGCTGCATTAGATGTGGAATTATCTGATGATTCCTTCCCTCCAGAAGACTTTGGCATTGTCTCTGGAATGCTCAACGTCAAATGGGACCGAATTGCTCCGTATCCTCTTGACACTGGGTGATGAAGGCTGGTGGTGGTGGGTGGGAGGGCGGAAATGTTGAAGCAAATCAGCAGGGTCATTCTTGTCGCCGCTCTGGATAAGATGGAGCGAGAGAGACTGGTGAGAATTGTGTGAGCATGATTTAGGGTGGGCCTGAGGAAGGAGGTTCCTGAAGTTCGGGTCATAAAGTTCTAAAACATTCTGTATTGGGAGAATGTAGACAGATGTTTGTGGCTGGGCGAGGATGTTTAAGGTGCTTTTAAAAGAAATTCAGTGGGGGGCTTCCCTGGTGGTGCAGTGGTTAAGAATCCGCCTGCCAATGCAGGAGACACGGGTTCGAGCCCTGGTCTGGGAAGATCCCACATGCCGCGGAGCAACTAAGCCCTTGTGCCACAACTACTGAGCTTGCGCTCTAGAGCCCGCAAGCCACAGCTACTGAAGCCCGCACGCCTAGAGCCTGTGCTCCACAACAAGAGAAGCCACCGCAGTGAGAAGCCCATACAACGCAAGGAAGGATAGCCCCCACTCGCCGCAAGTAGAGAAAGCCGCGCACAGCAACAAAGACCCAACGCAGCCAAAAATTAAATAAATAAATAAATTTATTTAAAAAAAAAAAGAAATTCAGTGGGATGCTAGTGTGGAGGACCTGGGTGACTTTTTTTTTTTTCTTTTGGCTGCGTTGGGTCTTAGTTGTGGCACAAGGGGTCTTCATTGTGCGTGGGCTTCTCTAGTTGTGGCGTGTGGGTTTTCTCTTCTCTAGCTGTAGCGCACAGGCTCCAGGGCACTTGGGCTCTGTAGTTAGTGGCACGTGGGCTCTAGTTGAGGCGCACGAGTTCAGTAGTTGTGGCACGTGGGATCTTAGTTCCCTGACCAGGGATCGAACTCGCGTCCCCTGCATCGTAAGGTGGATTCTTTACCACTGGACCACCAGGGAAATTCCCTGGGTGACCTTTTAAAGAGTCTTCTTCAATAAATCCCTTATTTGGATCTACCGGTTATTTCCTGCGTTTTTTTTTTTTTTTTTTTTTTTGCAGTACGCGGGCCTCTCACTGTTGTGGCCTCTCATGTTGCGGAGCACAGGCTCAGGACACGCAGGCTCAGCGGCCATGGCTCACGGGCCCAGCCGCTCTGCGGCATGTGGGATCATCCCGGACCGGGGCATGAACCCGTGTCCCCTGTATTGGCAGGCAGACTCTCAACCACTGCGCCACCAGGGAAGCCCTCCTGAGTGTTTTGAATTAGATTATTTGTTTTCCCTGTGATTTAAAGTATATTTAGATTTTCTGGCAAGGGTCAGTGTTCTTTTTGGGTTTTGGGGAGGTTTTGTTTTATATTTTCAAGAACTTCCTGCAGTTTTAGGCAGCGAAGGATTTTCTGTGACCTTAAGTGACTAATTTTTCATCCCTAACCTATATTGCTTTAAAAGTTTAATTTAAACACCTCAATACTGAGTATGTCATAGACCCCTTAAGACTTGGCTAGAAAGACATCATATTATACTACACACTTCGGGCTTAGAAAAAAAGCCTGTGTTTATTATTTTCGCAATATATTGCAGATGTGAAATCATTACATGTGTTGGCAACTCTTTTTGTGAATGGTGCATTTAGTCCCTAAGTTGAAAGTTTGTTACAACTGTAGCTTCATCTTTTTCCCTCCTTAACTCTTGGGTCAGTGCTAGCAACGTTTCCCACACCGTGGTCCTGCGCCCTCTCAAGGCTGGTTATTTCAACTTCACCTCAGCAACTATTACTTATCTGGCCCAGGAGGATGGGCCCGTTGTGGTGAGTTACCCAAACCCTTAGTTGGATGGGGCTCAGCTCTGCCTTCCTTTGAAAACTCTTGTAGAAAATCTCCAGAGTAGGTGCTAAATTCTGAGGAAGATAAGAAGGACCAAAAACTTGAGATATCATCATAGGAAGGAAGTATGTTTCAAATCATAAAGTCTCAGAATCAAGCAATTGAAATGAATGGGAGGGGAGTACTGTAGCATTCCCTTCCGCTTCACTTTTTATCTGTACAGTGTCATGTGCTGCCCAGTTTATTACCATCATTGTCCTTCCCATCTGTCTTCTGTGCTGCCATCAGATGATTCCTGGTCTCTGCTGTGTCTGTATCCTTCCCTTGCTTAGAATGCCCCTGCTTCTTGCAGCAAGGCTGAGTTTCCTGCCTCTTCTCGCCGTACCCTCCAGCATTCTCACTGTGTTCTGCCTCTCCCTTCCTCTCTCTACCCTCGAAGACCCTCCGTCCTAATTAGACCAAGCTCCTTCCTGTGGCACCTCCCCCGCTCTCAGTGCTCATTTTTTCCACTTTGCCTTTGGTCTCTGCTTGAAGTACTCTCTACTCTCTCTCCTCCGCTTCATTATCCAAAGCCGCCTTAAGACCTAGCTCTGAGCTGCGTCTCCTTGATTCTGTCTTCTGCTTTTACAGTTCATATCGCTCTTTCCTACTCATTCTTTCACTAAACAGTCACTGACTGCATCTAAACTTCTATAGCTCTTATAGTCTATGCCACTTGAACATTTAATTATTGACCATCTTTATTAGTTCTCTTTCCTGTATCTAGGTCTTTCCCTCACTCCCATCTCCCAGTTTAATTATAAACTCCTTGAAGCAAGGGACTTTGTCTTAGATTTCTTTCTGTTTCCCACGTAGAAAAGAAACCCAGCGATAACCAGTCTCTTGACTGATTGATGTAAAGGTCAGCAGACATTTATTGAGCCCCCTGCAAGGTGCTAGACTCTAGGAAATACCAAGCAGATTAAGACACTGTCCTAGCCCTCAAAAAGCTTGGGTCATGAATTTATAAGTACAATTGGGCTTTAGGCTACTTAGTGAGTGCACAGTAAGGAAGGGACTTAACAGAGTCAACCATAGAGCTAAAAGAAATCCAGGAGTCTCAAACATTCAGTGTACTCTCTGAGTTATCTTCTTTTTTATAAACCATGTGGAACCATATTCTTGTAATCCTGGTTATGTTTTCATATCTTCTATCATGTGTGCTTTTAGAACCACCTCTAAGACTCTTTGGTTCCACCTGGTCCTTGATGGGTTAAAAGACACAAAATTAAAGGCTCAGCAGCCACTTTATCTAACAAAGTTGTTTGCAGTGAGCTTCAAACTCTTGGCCTCCTCTCCAAGACAGAGGAATGTGGGGCAGACTCAGCCCCTCCACTAGTAATGTACATTTGGGTAGGGCTTTATACTTTCCAGAATCCTTCTCATTAGTTCACTTGAGCCTCATGTCAACTTGTGAGGTACAGAAGAGTGTTTCCACTTGAGGAATGGGGAAATGATTGCCAAGGGCAGAGGGGCCAGTGGTGGTGAGCAACTCTTGCCAGAATCTGAGGCTAAGATAGAGGGATTTGGCTTTAGTTTCAGCTGCATACCTGTCCTACCTTTTTTTAGTAAATGCTCATGTGTCTCCTGGCTCCTAATTTACTCATCTTTACAACACACTAAGAATCATCCAACTCTCTCTAGTTCAAAAACTTTTCCTCATCTTTTTGCTTTCTTGGGCCTTTGGGAGCTAAGAATCTATTGCTTAGAAGTGGGTTGGTTGGAACTGCCCTTTCCCAGATGAGAAAGAGCTGGAGACTTGCCTTAATGCCCTTCTTTTCTGCTTTTCAGATTGGCTTTACCAGTGCACCTGGACAGGGAGGAATCCTGGCTCAGAGGGAGTTTGATAGGAGATTCTCCCCCCATTTTGTAAGCTTTACAGTCTTCTTGGCATTCCCCTGGGAGTAGAACATGCTTTTGGTTCTGGGACCGTTTGGCTTCCTTAGAAGATATGTTTAGTTGGTTGGTTCTTGTCATATCTGTGTTTTGATGTCTGATACACACAGCCATCAAATATCCTGATTTAACCACGGTTAGAGATTTTTGGCAATGCGATCACAATTGCCAGAACCAAAAAAAGCTTCCCTTTTTCTCTGCTCAGCCTTGAGTAGAGCTCCATCTTGGAGTCCTGGGTCTAATTCAAGGATTAAAGGTATATCTGCTTAGATTAAAAGAGTGGCAGAGCATCGGGAAGGTTAAATGGGAACTTTGGTGTAGTCTAGTCTAGGGGAGAATTCTTTGAAGATTTGCCTAAAGTACTGAATGAGGAGATTCATTTATTCATTCATTCAGGGAATAATTATGAGGTTCCTAATTACATGCTCAGTTCTGTGCTTTGCTTTGAGAAAACAACGCAAGACACAGTCCCTTCCATTAAAGATCTTATGGGCTCATAGGGGCTTCAGCACAAGTCAGTGGGGGAAGAGTGCTGTGGTAGAGATCATACACGAGGCTCTGGAGGAGATGCAACAGGAACACCTAACCTGGTCTTTGAGAGTCGGGGAGGATTTTCTGGAGGAGGGAGGTTTAACTTATTAAAGAGGAGGTAAGGAAGGGGAGGCACCCTAGGAAGAGGGAATAGCTCAGAAGTGAGAAAAAGCATGGTACAATCCAGGAATGGCAGGTAGTTGAGTGAGGCCAGAGAGCAGAATGTGAGACAGAGGAATGGAAGAGAGAGCTGGAGGTGGGGGCAGGGGTTAGGTCGCAGGAGGCTTGACTGTTAAGGCAAGACCTGGGCATCTCCCTCCTCAAAGATTGTTTGGAAGAGAGAAGCTTCTCTTCCAGATTGGGTTGGGTCAGGCGAGACCTTTGGTTTCATAGCTCAAAACGTATAGATTAGTCTTTAGCGAGGCATTCTGTGTCCAGAGTAGCCAGAGAGGAACCTTCCTGCGAAGGTTCTGCTTAAAATTTGGGCTGGACTGCTCCCTTTTTCATTGGACCCCTTCCTTCCTGGTCCCCTCCTGTGCCCTAATCCAGACTTCTAAGCAAGGCCTTTGTCTTCACAGCTGGACTGGGCAGCCTTCGGGGTCATGACTCTCCCTTCCATCGGCATCCCCCTGCTGTTGTGGTATTCCAGCAAGAGGAAATATGACACCCCCAAAACCAAGAAGAACTGAGTGGGGCTTCCAGTCCTCCCTTCCCAAGGAATACAGGTGCTTTCCAGACTCCAAAGGGTATCTCAAATGCAATCTCTTCTCCCTTAGCCCTTGGCCACCTCCTTGATCCTGCCCTGCTCTCAACAAGAGCGAAGGACCAGACCTGGGAGTCTTTGAGAGCCTCCTTGGTTCCATCGTGAAGCCATACAAACAGGAAAGCCTTTGGCAACCGCCTTGAGCCTAGGGGCCCTGTGGTGCACCACCGGGGTGCCGCGGGGTACATTGCTGGCGATGTGAACTCTCTCAGGGGTCCAGGAGGGGGCACTTCGGAGACTGCCTGACACCACCCCATCTCCCGCCCTCCCCTCTCAGAAGAGGGTGGAAGATAAGATGAAAGATATGGGACTCCTGAAGGCTACCCAGTCTCTGTGCTGGCTTAGGGAAGCTCTTACCAAATGGGGTTTTCTAATAAAAACAAATGCCACCCTGACTTGTCTGTTTTCCCATCACCTGGTTGAGCTCAGGTTGCTGTTGGTACTCAGGCCTTGACTTCCCAGGCTCCTGGGCAAGTGAGCTGAATTCCTGCCTCCTTGCTCTAGGGATTGTAGGTCCTGTTCCCACAGAGATATCCCACCCCCCGCACCCTCCCTTCTGAACACCTTTGCTTCCATCCCTCATTTCCCTCTGTTCTCATCAGTCACCATATATTCCCCTAAACCTTCCTTGCCTGTGAGCCCCTCTCCACAGTAGAGGATAGAATGGGGAAGAGTGTTCTGCAGTTGTTCTCATGCCCCGGGCGACCTTCTAGGGGTGATTTATTCACTGACTGTTCTTGAGAAACTATCTCTTACTCCTGATTGTAGCCCTTCCTCCATTTAAGAGCTAGCTTTTCTTAAGCTTGAACTTATTATTATTTTGGCCACATTGCGGGGTATGCAGGATCCCAGTTCCCCGACCAGGGATTGGACCTGTGTCCCCTTCAGTGGAAGCGTGGAGTCTTAACTACTGGACTGCCAGGGAAGTCCCATCTTGAACTTATTTTTAATGCCTCTGCTTTGAGCTCAGGCCCGGCAGAAGGTGCCTGTATCCCCTGAGTTGTTACCTAAGCACGGCCTCTGGAAAGTCAGTGGGTATTGCAGCGACAGCAGTGGGGAGAAGCCACGCTGAGCTGACTCTGTCCAACCCAGGAAT
>NW_006785665.1:1940963-1942996 GCF_000442215.2 Lipotes vexillifer
GGAATGCCGTGGTCCGAGAACAGCCTCCCAGGCAGGAGAGAAACCCAACAAACACCCGCTTTGTTCCCGTCACCAAGTTTCCCAGCTTAGATTCTGGTGGGGGGGCGGGGGGAGAGTGCTGCCCAACCAGTTTAACCTTTCCTTCGCCCAGCCTTCGGAGCCTCTGGGCCCCAAGAAGGATGAAAAGGACCTGGAGACAACGGGAGGCTCCAAATGGAGTAGCCCTCCACCAGCTCACATCCCTCTTTCAGGGCCTACGGCTCGGACACCCCAGGACTGGCCAGGTCAGAGGGCAAGAAGGATATATTTGCTTTGGTTCATTGTGTTCCTGGTGGAGACCTGGGACTTGTTCAAGAGAATGGGGAGAAAGACAGTGGGTCAGAAGCTTGGGGTTGAGAGCAAGCATAGGGAAGGAAGAGGGAGCTAGTTTGATAATGTATTGTCTTCCGCTAGGACTATGAACTGTTGGTCTTTGGACCAACACACTATTTGCCATCTGTGTAGTGTCCACTGAAAACACAGTGAGGAGTTAACCTATAGGAGGGGGGGTTCTGGTTTAAAGGGTAGGATAAACTTCATAACTTGGTAAGGTAACAGATTTCTCCCTCAGTCTGAGCTCTGGGAGATACTCCTTTTCCGAAAGCTGGGGCAGTCTTACCTTTCCTTGCAGAACTCAGGATTTTGTGTCCTGGCCCTTGTTACAGAGGAGACTAGGGGGGAACCCAGGTCTGACCCAGATGACAAGAGAAGCCTTGTGAAGGCAGTGTCACAGGCACCTTGAAAAAAGGCCAAAACTAGATACTTCCATCTCTCAAGAGATCAAATTCCTTGGAGTCAGGATGGAATTTGAGCCTCCCTTAAGTAGTAGCATTGAAGAATATAAGCCTCTCAAATCTGTAGATGGCGAGACTCAGCTGGAGTAGTTGCTTTAGGATTGAGCCCTCTTCTCGAGGTAACTTAATGGAGGATGAGCAGCAGACAGTTCTTCACTCTACTGGAAACTACCCTAGGGACATGTGACCCCTGATCTCCAGATTTCATGCAGGTCTGCAAGGGAGAGGGAAAGCAAGCACTGGCCCTGCATCCTTCCTGGAGATTCAGTACCCAAACTGAGGGCTTCCTCCCTAAAAGGCAAAACAGATAGCAACCCAGCTCTCAACGTGTTCCAGATCCCCTCCTCCCGCTGGAAACTAGCCCTCTATCCCTCCCACGTCATCCAAACTTTTAGCTGGCACCCACTCACCCACACCCAGCCCTGGTACCAGGAGGAGCCAGGGCCCAGATTACCACCCCTTTCACATACTAGGCTTTGGGACTCTACCTGACAAAATTTAATTGGAAACAGGTATAAGGATTCCCAAGAAGCTGTGGATAATGTAGCGGCTTGGTGACAGGATGGGAAGTTATCTGGGCTGGATCCCTCGAGAGAGCGGCTCAGGGTGGTGGAAGCAGCACTGACCACAGAGGCAGCAGTGCTGGATCCCAGCCCCAGTTCTGCCACTCACTGGCTGGCAGACCTCAGGTAAATCACACACACCCACCGCCGCTCGGAGCCTGTGTCCTCATTTGGACAATCACAGGATTGTTAAATTAGAGAATTTCTGAGGACCCTACACCAGTAAAACAGGCAGCTGTTTCCCCTGTATTCTTGTGAAGTGAGAAACAACCACTGTCACTCATGTAGTTTGGAGCCCAGCCAGGTAGGAAAGGGCACACAGTTTCCACATCTGGCAACAACTGCCCTCTTCCTCTCACGCAGAGGGAGAGTTTTAGAGCAAGGATAGACCATAGATCACCTAATTTAATCTCATTTAATAGATCAGGAAAGGCAGAGTGGCGTGGTTTATCCAAGGACACAGCAAGTGGCAGCTAGCATATCTTTTGAATAACAATTATGGGCCCAGCATTTATGTTCCACTATTTGTACGTATCTCATTTACTATCTCCATTTTACAGAAGGGGAAATGAGGCTACTAGGGAGCTTCTCCAAGGCCCCTTAACTTGTGAGTTGGCAGAGGCAGCCAAGCTCTTCC
>NW_006785665.1:1943066-1971589 GCF_000442215.2 Lipotes vexillifer
TTCCGATTCCAACGTGTCCTTTCCCCTGGACCACGAGGCCCATCAGGGAGGAGGCTCCCCGGTACCTCAGGAAGTCCAACATCTGCCCACTCCATCCTCTGCCCCAGGGAAGCAGTGAGGGTGAGTCAGTGCCCCTAGAAGCTGTTATCAGGGAAGGGGGTGGAGAGCCAGTCAGATATCCTGTGCCTGGTATCCACAACACGCCGGGAGTTGGGAGTGGGGTGTGTGCCAAGCTGCCTGCTCACCCTGTTCCTGTTGGCTGAAGGAGGGTCCTCCTCTGATGTAGCTGCCCTTGTCATCGCTCCTCCCTGTACTTTCATCACAGAAAATACAGTCTTTCCTCCTCCCCCTACTGTAACCTGCCTCTTAAAGGGAACGACAAGCACTTTGAAACCAAATTAGAGAGAGCAAAGGACCTCCCTGACCCTAGTAGGACCTTGCTGTTAAGTAGGGTTCCAGCTGTGGGCCTTTCCCTGAGTTGTCTTCTTTTTCCCCTCAGTTCCACCCTGTCTCTGCTGGAGGGTGGGTGAAAGTTCCCTGGGATGTCAGGTTCCCACATACTCTCCCCTCAGGGTGACCCCAGCTTGGTTTCCTGTATCTGTTCCTTACGTGTGCCTGAATCTGGGGGCTGCCCTTTGGGGGATGCTGAAGATGGGGAACCCAGGAATCCTCGGGACCAGCAACAGCACCCAAGGGGTTAAAGGTCTGGGCACAGCACTGTCTAGGGTGTTTGAAGTAGGGCGGGGAAGGGAAGGGCTAGAGTAGTTGGAGAGGCAGCTGATCTGGACTGGAATGAGTCCCCCCTGTCTCCTATGCAAACTTCTGGACCATGAGCAATTCCCTTAAAAGGACCAAGACAGAGACACCCCCATTAAGGTCCTGGACTGGATTCTTAGAGGGACTGTCTGAAGTGGGACTTCTTCCTATACTGCAGTCACCAACCGAAGGCAAGAACAGGTCTCCCATCTTTGGGATCTCTCCCAAGTCTGGTGAGTTCCACTCTTCCCTTTCCCTGAGTCCTTACCGCATCAATGGGCATTTCCCAGAAGCAGAGATCTTCAGGAACCCCTCAGCACCCCCAGGAAGTGACAGAACAATTCTCCACCAGTCTCCTGCATTCAGCTGCCTTTTTAAAAATTAATTAATTAATTAATTTTTGGCTGCATTGTGTCTTCGTTGATGCACGTGGGCTTTCTCTAGTTGCAGCGAGTGGGGGCTACTCTTCATTACAGTGAGCAGGCTTCTCATTGCAGTGGCTTCTCGTTGCGAAGCACAGGTTCTAGGTGCTTGGGCTTCAGTAGTTGTGGCACACGGGCCCGGTAGTTTTGCTTCGCAGGCTCTAGAGCGCAGGCTCAGTAGTTGTGGCGCACGGGCTTAGTGGCTCTGTGACATGTGGGATCTTCCCAGACCAAGGCTTGAACCCGTGTCCCCTGCATTGGCAGGCAGATTCTTAACCACTGCACCACCAGGGAAGTCCCATCAGCTCCCTTTTTTAAAAAATTTTATTAATTTTATTTATTTTTATTTTGGGCTGCATTGGGTCTTCGTTGCCGTGCGCGGGCTTTCTTTGGTTGCTGCGAGCGGGGGCTACTCTTCACTGCGGTGCGCGGGCTTCTCATTGCAGTGGCTTCTCGTTGCAGAGCACGGGCTCTAGGCACGTGGGCTTCAGTAGTTGTGGCACGCAGGCTCAGAGTTTTGGCATGCGGGCTCTAGAGCGCAGGCTTAGTAGTTGTGGCGCATGGGCTTAGTTGCTCCGTGGCATGTGGGATCTTCCCATACCAGGGCTTGAACCTGTGTCCCCTTCATTGGCAGGCGGATTCTTAACCACTGAGCCACCAGGGAAGCCCTCAGCTCCCATTTTTAACTAGGGTGCATTGAGAGTGTGTGTGTCTCTGTGTGTGTGCGCACAAGTGTGCAAATAGGAAATCACCATAATGGCCAACAGTTAATTAACACTATTTGTGGGACAAGTGATGCCAAAGATTTTATATACACTTTTTTTTTTTTGGCCGCGCCACTAGTTCCCTGACCAGGGATTGAGCCCGGGGCCCTCAGCAGTGAAAGCACGGAGTCCTAACCACTGAACAACCAGGGAATTCCCTTATATACATTCCTTTTTTTTTTTTTTTTCTTTGTTTTTTGGCTGCGTTGGGTCTTTGTTGCTACACAAGGGCTTTCTCTAGTGGCGTCGAGTGGGGGCTACTCTTCATTGCGGTGTGCAGGCATCTCATTGTGGCTGCCTCTCTTGTTGCGGAGCACGGGCTCTAGGTGCGCAGGCTCGGTAGTTGTGGCACATGGGCTCTAGAGCACAGGCTCAGTAGTTGTGGTGCACAGGCTTAGTTGCTCCACAGCTTGTGGGATCTTCCCGGAACAGGGCTCGAACCCATGTCCCCTGCATTGGCAGGCAAATTCTTAACTACTGAGCCACCAGGGAGGCCCCCTTTATATACATTCTTAATCCTCACAGTCCTATGGGGTTAGCATATCATAATCCCCATATTAAAGTTAAGGTTTAGAGGAGTTAAATAACTAACACTCATCAATTAATAGGTAGATTATAGGACTGGGATTCAGACTCAAGTTTATCTGGCACCATTAAGACAGGAGGTATGGACAAACAGGATGGCTAGAATTTTAAAACTTTAAATCCTAATTCGCCCTGGGTCCCCCTCCTCTAGGCCCTGACATTATTCCCTTTATCCCTGGTGGTTAATTGTGAGATTTAAAGGGCCACAAACTCATACCTGAGAGCCAGGGGCTTCCAGATTCCAGATTACCCCATCCATTCAGATTAGGGGCTCCTTAGCTCACCCACTACCTTTAGCTGTTCCCTGGGATCTGATGGGTTAACTCCTTGGGACTCAGTGGCCAAAGTCTTCTCAGGTGTGTCCCTCTGAACCTCAGCCCCTCTCTTGCCCCACCCTGCTGGCATGGCACCCAGAAGGCATGCCAAGAAACTGACAGGAGGTAGAAGTGGACTGATTGGTCTTCCCCCTTTTATTCTCTAGCCCCAACACATCATGGGCTAGTCTGGGTCCCAACAAGCCTCTGGTAGAATGAGCACACAGGCCCAGCAGAAAGAAAGAGGATAGGATCCCTAGGTTCAGTTTGCAAACAAATTTTTTTAAAAAAAGAGAAAAGATGATCACACTTGGAAGACCAAAGCAGCAAAAATCCTGACTGATTTGTGAGCCTAATATATCAAAGAGGTGGGGGTGATTTAGGGTGGGTGTTTGAGATGCTTGATGGCTGATTTTTTTTTTTTTTACATCTTTATTGGAGTATAATTGCTTTACAATGGTGTGTTAGTTTCTGCTCTATAACAAAGTGAATCATCTGTACATATACATATGTTCCCATATCTCTTCCCTCTTGCGTCTCCCTCCCAATGGATGACTTTTAAGGAGATAAGACGGGACTTCCCTGGCGGCCCAGTGGTTTAGAGTCTGCACTTCCACTGCAGGGGGCATGGGTTCAATCCCTGGTCGGGGAACTAAGATCCCACATGCTGTGTGGTGTGGCCAAAAAAATAAATAAGTAAAAATTTAAAAAATAAAAATAAGGAGACGTGGTTAGATTAGGGGACTGAGGATGCCTGGCTCTCTAGCTTTGAACTTCCAGAATTAAGTACTAACAATAAAATCGACAACTCTGCCCTATGGGCCCTGGAAGCAGGTGGAAGCAGGAGTCAACCCCAAAGCTGATGTGGGCAGATGGCTTTTGCCTGAACTAGCCCCTGTCCCACAGAGGGGTGGTACACTTGCCTCACCACTGTGTTTGTGCATAGACCCTTCTGGGTCCTCGTCTTGGTGCCTGACACCTGGTAGGTGCTAAAGAGATATTTGCTGAATGAAGGAATCCTCTCTATATACCCTTTACCTTTTCTTTGATTTTTGGAATTGTGATACCACTCTCTGGCAGTTGACAGGAAAGCCAGGGAAGGAGGGTGAATTCCAGGATACAGTGTTGAACGCACAGCAAAATCTCATATGTCTCACACTGAGAAATAGAGCGATGATGTAGCCAGGTCAGGGTGAGGTGAGGAGGAATTAGAGACTTGGGTGCTCTATGACTTGCTGTAGAATGGTGTGTTCGTGAGCAGGGAGGGGTGGGAAGGAACTGTGGTTACCAGGACCTTCATCTGAAGCCCTGCTTTAGTCTTCTTTGCAGGACACTGTTGGATTAATGGTTTACTTTCTATGGGAGAGGAAGCAGGTAGGTTAAATTTTGAACCATCAAAGGATTTTCTACGACCCTGTTTCCCCAGGGCTAGGAGACCTGGAGAGAAGCCAGCAGACCATGCCATCTGGCCTCTCCCTTCCTCCCCATTCTTAATTATCTGGCTCTTTTGGGTCTTCCACATTATTGCCCCCTTTGGGAAACTTAGGACCTCAGAGCCAGACCCAGGGAGCCCCCCAGGCTGTGAAGGGGCCCACTAGCCTTGCCCACTGTCCCCTGTGCCTAGCTGTGTGGTTGCTATCAGCAGTTCCTACCCCCAGTGTTTGCTGGCAGCAAACAGAAGCAGGGCCCTGCCTGCCCCCCCATCACCTCATTCAGATTTCTAAGATGCAGAGGGAGTAGAAAGGACAAATTTAATTTTTTGGAATCCCCATCTAATTTCTTCTGGAAACTGCTTCCTTTCTTTGGCTGTGGTGGAGGGGGCAGGAATGAGGACATGAATAACAATATTGCCAGATTTCTTTCAAAGCTATAGCCACTTGCTCTCATTGGGAGCTTGCCTTCTGGTTTCAGAGAACTCAGGCTCTACAGTGGGATGCATCTGCTTTGAAAACTCAGCTCCACCTCCTACAGCCCTGTGACCTTGAGCAAGTTAACTTTCCCTCTCTGTGCTGCCTATTTCTTCCTATGTAAAATAGGGATAATATCTATTTCAAGAAATGGTTGTGAGGATCCCACAGGGTGCTGTAGGCACTCATGGGTTAAGCCTCTTCCCCCTGTAGGCTCAGGTGCTATTTAGGAAATGGGTGTGCTGGGGTCTTCAATGTCCCTCCTCCCCCAAGCTGGTTGCAGACACCTGGTTGGTGGGCAGTGAGCCTTAATGCCACTCTTTGATCTCTTTTTCCTCCTTCCTGAGATTTTGAGACTCAGCTTCTCTAAATCAAGTCTGCAAACTTTTTCTGTAGAGACCCAGATAATAAATATTTTAGGCTTTATGGGCCATATGGTCTCTGTCGCAACTACCAACTTTGCTGTCATAATGCAAAAACAGCCATAGACCATATGTAAATGAATGAGCATGGCTGTGTTCCCCAGAAAAAAACCTTTATTTATGAGCACTGAAAATTGAATTTCATATAATTTTTATGTGTCACAAAGTAGTATTCTTCTTTTGATTTTTTTCCAACCATTTAAAAAAAAAAATAGGACAGATTTGGCCCACAGGCTATAGTTTGCCAACCTCTGCTCTAAACTACCAGAGGCCATTGTCCATCCCTTCTCTTTTTTTTTTTTTTTTTTTTTTTTTTTGCGGTACGTGGGCCTCTCACTGTTGTGGCCTCTCCCGTTGCGGAGCACAGGCTCCGGAAGCGCAGGCTCAGCGGCCATGGCTCACGGGCCCAGCCGCTCCGCGGCATGTGGGATCTTCCCAGACCGGGGCACGAACCCATGTCCCCTGCATCGGCAGGCAGACTCTCAACCACTGCGCCACCAGGGAAGCCCCATCCCTTCTCTTTGAAGAGTGCAGGTTCATCAGGGTTCATCAGGCTCCTCCTTGCTCTGGTTGTTATGTGCTCTTTTCTATCAGAAGTTGTTTATGTTAATGAGTCCCCATCACAGTTGTTTTAGTGTCAGCCTGTGGGTTATCTATTCTCTCTCTCTCTCTCTTTTAACCATCATATAATGCCTATTTCTGCTTCTGTCTTGGGCATTCCTCTCTCCAGCTCTCCATTTCTCTATGCTCTGCCTTCTCTCTGCTTCTAAATAATAATAGTAACAGCAAAAATTATAGTAGCATTTACTAAGTACCCAATATGTGCCAAGCACAATGTTAGTTGTATTACATACATTATCAAGTCTTTGAATATCCTTACAAGATAGTATTACCATTCCCATTTTACAGATGATCCTGAAGCTCAAAAACATTAAATAAGCAAGTTCCCAAGGTCATGTGGCTTATGAAGGTGGCAGAGCTAGCAAACCTGATGAACTTCAAAGCACCCTGAAGAAATTATGGTCTCAGAGTTTTGAATAAGAGAGATTTCTCTCAGTACTTCCCTGGTGGTCCAGCAGCTAAGACTCCGAGCTTCCACTGCAGTGGGCATGGGTTCAATCCCTGGTTGGAGAACTAAGATCCCGCATGCCATGCGGTGCAACTCAAAAGAGAGAGAGAGAGAGAGAGAGAGAGAGAGAGAGAGATCTGTATTAAAATATCGTATGCTCCCATCTCAGCATACGGTAGAGTGTCTAATGAATCACTGATGACTAGGGCAATTGGTGGAGGTCACACACTCAGAGGAGGAATCACGAGATGCTGATGGTCTGTGTCGATGGGAAAACCATCTGATCCAGAGGCAGGAAGAAAAGTAAAGTGAATTAGAGCCCCTTCTTGCTTTCCTCCCCTGCCCCCATCTCAAGCATCTGATCTCAGACCTATTTCAGAATCTCCTATCTGTGCTCAGCGGAAGCAGTGATGTGACACGATGTGATCTCATTCTGGGGCTAAATAAAGCCATTGTGTGAGACCCAGCCCTGGTTGCTCCCTTGCACCATTTCCTGAGCTCAGGAGCCTAGTGAAAGATGGGAGGGGGCTGGGAGAGAACTGATGGAAGGAGGGGCAAGGAAAGGAACACAACCACAGGGGCTCCAGCTTGAATTTCAGAAAGAGGCGGAGGGACTATCTCTGGGAGGGGGTTGAGGAAACCTTGCTAAACCTCATTTCTTTGAAGGATAGAATGAAAATTATTGACCTGACAGCATGAAGGGGTGGAATTTAGAAGAAAAACTTTCTGAGGAATGGAATGAAGATTTAAGGGAGAAGGAGCCCAGCGGATTCCATTTTCACAGAGGGCAGAGACCATGAATGACATGACAGAGAGGCCAGAAAGAGGGTAATTCTTTGAGAAGAGGTCAGACTCCAGGTGGTCTCAGCTGGAGGAAGAAGGGTGAAATTTCAAGACATAAAGATCTCAGGATTCGAAATGTCTGTCCACCAGGCCAAGGCAGCAGGGTACCACCTCCAACAGACGGCATCTCCAGGGATGGAGGGAAAGGAGAGGGCTTCCATTCACTGCTTTTCATTCATCTCATCAAATCCAGCCCTGCGGGCAGAATCAGGGCAGGAAGAGTAGATAAAAGCTGGGTACAGGGCGTGTAGGTCAAATAGTGTTTTCTCTTTTGTGAGGTCACTGAATGCCAGATCCAAGTTCCTTGTAGTGCCCCCTCAGTGTCCCTCCATTTCTGTCCTGTTCCCAGCCCCTGCTCCTCTTTTTCTAGGGAACATACCCAGTTCCTACTCTTTCCTCCATCCCAGCTTCTCACAATACTTTTTGTCAGTACCCCTCTCCCCCTGCCCCCAAATCTCAGCTTTGGAGACCACTGGTTTGCAGGGACCGTGCTTTGGCCCTCATGCTCTGTCCTGCTCCCTGCAGATCTGCCCATCCTGTTTATTTATTTATTTTTTAAATATGTTTTTAAGAAAATATTTATTTATTTGGCTGCACCGGGTCTTAGTTGCGGCACACGGGATCTTCGTTGCGGCGTGTGAACTCTTAGTTGCGGCACGTGGGATCTAGTTTCCTGACCAGGGATAGAACCCGGGGCCCCCTGCATTGGGAGCACGGAGTCTTTTTTTTTTTTTAAAGATTTATTATTTATTTATTAATTTAATTTATTTTTGGCTGCGTCAGGTCTTAGCTGCAGCATGCAGGATCTTCGTTGAGGCATGCGGGATCTTTCGTTGTGGTGCGCAGGCTCTTCCTTGTTGTGCGCGGGCTTCTCTCTAGTTGTGGCGTGCGGGTTTTCTCTTCTCTAGTTATGGCGCGCAGGATCCAGTGTGCGTGGGCTCTGTAGTTTGCAGCATGCAGGCTCTCTTGTTGAGGCATGCGAGCTCAGTAGTTGTGGTGTGTGGGCTTAGTTGCCCCGTGGCATGTGGGATCTTATTCCCCTGCCCAGGGATCGAACCTGCGTCCGCTGCATTGGAAGGCGGATTCTTTACCACTGGACCTCCAGGGAAGTCCCATCCCATCCTGTTTATAGATAGCACATCAGATGGCACGAGGCCCAAGTTTGTGGACACAGAGAGAGGATGTCTCCCAGTGGCAGGCTGAGAGGTCCCCTCTATATGGCTTCCAGCTGTGCTGAGCACGGACAGGCACAGGGCCTGGGCTGGTTTCCTAGGCCTCTCTTTTTCTATCTTTAGACCCACCCAGCAGGGCAGCAGAATGCCATCTGCAGAGGCCTGAGTACTTGTCTCCTTCCCTGTGGTAGGCAGGTGTGCAGCTGACACAGGCACAGGTGCCATCTCAGTGGTCCTGGGTGGAGTCGGGGCAGGTTGCAGTGAAAGAGGGAAAAGTTGCTGGAAGGAACGACTGTCCAGCAACCTGGACTTTGGGGTGGGGGCGTGTCGGGGGCGGGGAGTAAAATAACTTGCGGAAGGCTTGACACCCTCACAGGAAGCCTGGGAGGAGTGGGAGTTCTGGCTCACTGCTTCCTAGCCCTCCAGGGTCCTCTGAACATCTCAGTTGCTTCACCCCTGGGAGAAGAGGAGCCTGGGAGACTCATTCTAGCAGAAGTTCTACAGAGATAGGGCCCAGAGGGGGTGTACAGGTAGATGCAGTAGATGTGAGTTGCCTTCCCGCCCCTCCATCACCTTAGTACTCAGGTATTTGGTACTTGTTTCTGGAGTGGAGCTTATCATTTTCAACTTTAAGAGCTCCTGAGGGTTCTTAAATCTGAGGCACACTGAGGCAAGCCCTGATGGCAGCCAGGAGTACTGGGCAGTGAGAACAATGCCCACTTGGGAGAGAGAGAAGGAATTTCAATGTGGCTGGTTTTGGAGCCCTTCTCTTTGCTTCTTGGGAAAAGGTCAGAATGGCTCTCTTACTCCCCAAATGACCAGAATCTTAGAAAGAAGAAATCATACTACTTTCTCACTCATGCACCTTTTCTCCCTGCTGTTTTATTTGCCTAGACTCCTCCCTTTCCAACGTGGCCAAATCCTAACCACTCCACCCTTCCAGGCCCATCTCAAAGGCTGTTTACTTCCTTCTGTTTCCCTTTTTTGAGTCCTCCAACTGGCTATATGCACTCATTCCTTTGACAGCACAAAGACTTTTTTTGAAACTTCTCTTGTGGCATTTGGCAACTCTGGCCAGTTGTTTGTGATTTGTGCTTTTGTCTATGTACACACATGCACACATGCACACACACACTCACTAGAACGAATTCCTTGAGGGTAAGAACAATATCTATTTCTCTTTGCTTGGCTTGGTCCTCTGCCATATAGGTACTCATTAAATGGAATAATAATGAGTGAATGAGGATGTCATTATGTACTGGAAAGAACACTAGACTGGGAGTCAGAAAACCCAAGTTCTCTGCTTGACTCTGCAACTAATTCCTCGTGTGATCTTGAGCCAGCCATCCTCCAATTCTGTGCCTTGGTAAAGGGGGGGGGTGACTGGGTGCTCTAGGCCTGGCTGACTGGGACACCTTTCTAGTTCCAAATTCCAGAATTCTAGAACTCACCATTCTCTGTCTTCTTGATTCAGACTGGCCTGTGTGTACCTCCCATGAACAAAGACGTCCCAGAGGTGCTCCTCACAGGTGGAGACCTGGTGCCCCAAGGCCACACTCGCCGCTGCCTGTCTGTGGTTGAGTCCAGAGAACAGCTGGAGGAGAATGAGGAAGAGGTAGAAAAGAAGGAGGGAGATGGCTTCCACGCTGTACCCCTCCGAAGGTCGAGGGCTTTCCGTGCCTACAGTCACAACTACGACCCCTTCAAAAGACATAGTTGGGGGCCGGGCAAGGAGCTCCAGGATCCACTGAGCAGGTAAAACACCAGGGGACCTCCTGTCTCTCCTTCTGTCAAGTCCTATACCTAGGAGAAGTGGTTGGAAAGGAATGACAGGAGTTGAAGAGACCTGGGCCCCTAGTTTCTTCTCTGGAGAATCCGAACCCAGGCCTGTTGCGGGCCTTTGGGGAGGGTGGACCCTGCCTTTCAAAATGTGGCTCTACCTAATAGTCCTAGCTCCTTCTTTCTACCTGGTCTCAAGGGCAGGTGGGTGAGGATGGTGAGGGAAAGGTATGGAGGTGAGGTGAGTAGCAGGACACTCAGGTCTTATTGCCTCCACCTCCCACTTGGGTTTCTTAGGACCATACAACAGTGTCAGAGCTGGAAGGGACTCAGGGATCATATGGCCCCATCACCTCATTTTACAGATGAGGAAACTGAGGCCCAGAGAACTTTGGGAGGTTTCTTGAGAGAAGTGTCCCCAGGGTTGGGGCATGGAACCTGCCCCCTTTCCCAAATTGCTCCCTGCCTGCTGGATCCAGGCTGAGGCAGGCCCAAGATATTTAGATATCATAGTCCAGCCCTACAATGGGGGACGAGCTACTCTGGCTCAGGGGCCTACATAAGCTTGGCAGACTAGAAGAGAGGGACCCAGCTCTTCCCCTCTCCTGGAAAATCACTGACCATATCCCCAAAGACAGAGGAAGCCAGAAAGAGAAGGTCCAGGGGACAGCATGAAGAGTTCAGTGTGAGTGGTCACTGTGAGGGCCTGCTAGCCGTGGAAGGGCCCTGTCTCTCTGCTTTGACAATGGTCCCCTTGGACAAGTTCTCTTAGCTCTGGTGAGTAGACCAAGCTTCTCTAGCTCCTAGGCAGGTGCTGGCTGGGCTGTGTGAGGGGAAAGGACCTTGTCCCTGAACTGGCTTGGGAGGGAACCTGGGTGAGAAGCCTTGTCCACAGGACTCATGGCACCTTCCTAAGAGCGGCTAATTTAAGGCAGAGACGCTCTGAGTACGCTTTATGTGGTGCCGACTGTATCTCACAGTCTTCCAGGTGTCACCTTTCACTACCAGGCACTAATTTTGACCCTTGGGTAGAGAAGAAAGGGAGCCCTGGGCACACCATTTATCTTAGTAGGAGCTAAGGTTGGCATCAGAAACCAGGCAAAGAGCGAGAATGCAGCTTACCCTTCCTTTCCCTCCCTGCTGAATGCTGGCTGTTTTCTGGACGGCAGTACTGCCCTTTGACCAGCAGGGGTCACCCTTGCCTGAAGCCAGCTCTACAGTTTTGCCAAAGCACAGCCCCAAAGGGAAGCCAGTTTGGGTCTGGCCCGCGCCTAGGCTAACCGGAAGGGCTGGGCTGGGGGCAAGCAACAGGACTGGGCTGAGGCAGTGTTCCTCCCTGGTGCCTGTCACAGGCCACTGGGACCGGAGGGCAGTGGTGACAATGTGTGTTTCAGGAACAAACTGCAGGCATCGGGATGTGTGGGCTCCCAGGAGCCCCTCTTACTGCAGAGCCAAGAGGAACTGGACCCCTTTCTGGAACTGCAGCACCAAGGTGGCCAACCCTCCTGCGTGGTATGGATAGACAAATCCCCATGGAAGCTACCACCTTCCTCCCCCTCTCCTGCCCCTTTGCCTGTCCAGCCACCACTCTGTGCCTCTTCTGTTCTGCAAGCTGCTGGGTCTCTCTGTGCCCAGGCAGCACTTTGACTCCATCTGATGGAATCTGAATCTGGTGTCTCTACTCCTCTGTCTGCTTTCCTGGGTCTGTATGCTCTGTCCCCCACTCTTGGTATCCTGCCTCTGTCTCTTTCTCTGAGACTCTCTGTGCCTTCCTTTCTGTGTCTGTGTCTCTGTGTTGATGTGGGTATCTCTGTTCCTCTCTCGTTAGAAGGCCCCTGCTCCCCTTGGTGTTATAGCTACTTCTTTGTGTGGACCCCACATTTCTCAGATTTGGAGATGAACTTATTATTTGTAAGATGAAACTAGGCATCTGGTACCCTGAAACACAATAGTTCTCTAACAAGATAATCATAGGATTATCAAGTGAGAAAGGATATAGAAATTGCTCAGCCTTCTGGCTGAAGGGAACATCACAGGGAAGATCTCAAACCAGGACCCAGAGACCACTGAGGATACATGAAGCTTTTGGAGACATCACTGGGTTTGCCAGCTAAGAGTCCCTGAGTACAGTCAGCCCTCTGTATGCATAGGTTCTGCATCCATGGATTCAACCAACCATAGACCAAAAACATTTGAAAAAAAATTCCAGAAATTTTCAAAAAGCAAAACTTGAATTTGCCTCATGCTGGAAAATATTTACATAGCATTTACAACTATTTACATGGCATTTATATTACATTAGGTATTACAATTAATCTAGAGATGGTTTAAAGTATATGGGAGGACGCACACAGGTTATATGCAAATTTCAGTATTGTGCCATTTTATGTAAGGGACTTGAGCATCCTCAGCTTTTGGATCCACAGGATCCTGGAATCAATCCCCCGTGGATAATGAGGGACAGCTGTACATGGAACTGTCTCAAGCCCAGTGACTTAAGGTTACCTCCCCTCCAGCACATCCTCTAACTGGCCAGGGGTACTCACCCGGCCTCATTGTTCAAGTGCCTGTGGTTTGGGAGAGAGGTTGAGAAGAGGGGGCTGTTACAGCCTGTCAGGGAAGCAGCAAAACCCATCTTTTCCCAGCTCCCACTTTTCTCCACCAGCATCTCTGTAGGTCTTCCCTCACATCTGATTCAATGTGGTACGGTAGAAAGAACAGGATTTGGGAGTCACAGTGCTCCTAGTTGAGCAATTTATTTCAGCTTTCTGAAAATCAGGATACTAAAAACTGTCTTTTAAAGTTGTGATTATTAGATGAAAAAAAAAAAAAGTGTTAAAGTGCCCAGTACAGAGGCTAGCACACAGGAGATAACGGTTTCTTTTTTCTCTTCTCCCCTCCACTCCTTTGTACTTCTTTCTCTCTCTTCCACCTCTCTCTTCTCCCTGTTTCCCCCTTCTTGGTATTATATGTCTTCTTCTTTCCCCCCTTCTCTAGTGGTTTTTTATTTCTTCTCTTTTTATGCCTTCCTGTTCTGATTCCTCTTCTCTCTTCACCTAATCTTTTTAAGCACTTCCCTTAAATTTCTCCTTGTCTGTATGTTTGGGGTTTTTTGTATCTTCCTGCCGCAGCAAATAGGTATAAGTCTTCAGCAAAGTCCACAGACCAAAAGTCTGAGATTCATTAAACTAGAATCTTTCTTTCAGACTAGTTTGAAAGCCAAGCCAAGTCTAGCTCAAAATTTATTTTGTTTGGCCAGCATGGTGTTTACACTTTCTAAAATTCAGATGTCCTTAGATGGGAGCTGTACCCTCCAGTTTGCCAGAGTTGCTAGTACTCTCTATTGTATTTTTCCATTTGTCATAAATATAGTATTTTAAAATGAATGCCTAATCAATCACCCATCCATCTCCAGAACTAGAACATCACCAGTACATTTATCTTTACTTACGTCTTCCTCTTTTCTATTATTCCCTTGCCTTCCCACCAGAGGTAACCACTATCTTGAATTTTCTTAATCACTCATTTACTTTTTTTTAAATAGTTTTAACACAAAGCATTACCTAATGATGTATTATTTCTTTTTTGTTTGTTTCTAACTTTAAAAACAATGATGTTATATTGTACAAAATTTTCTATAACTTGCATTTTCACTCAGCATTCTGTTTCTAATTTTTATCCATGTGTTGCAAATAGTTATAGGTAATTATTTTCATTCCAATCTTCTGTTGATGGACATCTGAATAATTTCCATTCTTTACTATTATGAAGAGTGTCATTATGAACATCCTTTTATCCATCTTCCGGTGCTTATCTGCAAGAATTTCTCTGGGGTATATACCTTGGAGTAGAACTGTTGGGTCATAGTGTACACAGATGTTCATTTTTATAAGATAATGGCAAACTGTTTCCACCCACATCAGCAGTATATAAGAGTTATTGATCCACATGCTTTCCAACACTTGGAGTCATCAGATTTCTTAATTTTACCAATCTAGTGGTTATAAATCTCATTGTGGTTTTAATTTGAATTATCCTTATTACAAATGGAATTGAGCAATTTTTATATGTATCTTGGTCATTTGTGTTTCCTCTTCTGTGAAATTCCTCTTCATGTCTTTTGCCCACTTTTCTACTGGATTCTTTGAGGGTTTTTTTCTTTATTGTTTTGAATGTGTTCCTTACATATTCTGAATACTAATCCTTTGTGGTTATATGTATTGCAATGATCTTTTCTCAAAGATTGAGAAAAGTGGTTTGTCTTTTCCTTCTCCTATGGTGTCTTTAAAGAAACAGAGTTTCTTAATTTAAAAATAGCATATTTATTGAAGTATAACATACATACAAAACAAGTATTAAAAAAACGTTTGAGATTTTAGTTGGAGTTGCATTGACTCTAAAGATTAATTTAGGGAAAGTGGACATCTTTACAGTATTGCTTCTTCCCACCCATCCATGAAAATAGTATACTTCTTCATTTAATGTCTTTTAATAAAGTTTTATCAATTTTTTTCCATACAGAGTTTGTGGATATATATTAGATGTATTCTTAGGTATATTATACTTTTTTTGTCAAGATTTTAAATTAAAATTTTTAAAATTTTTATTGAGGTATGGTTGATTTACAATGTTTCAGGTATACAGCAAAGAGATTCAGTTATATGTATATAGATAGATAGATAGATAGATAGATAGATAGATAGATAGATATGTATTCTTTTTCAGATTCTTTTCTATTATAAGTTATTACTGTCAAGATTTTAATTTTAGTCATTCTGGTGGGTGTTTTAGAATTGTCTCACTTTGTTTTTAATTTGCATGTCCCTGTTGAAAAATTTTATTGAGCACCTTTTCATATTCTCATTGACCATCTGAATATCTTCTTTGGTGAAATGTCTATTCAAGTCTTTTGCTTAATTTTTAAAACAGCTTGTCTTGTTCTTATTGATTTGTAAGAGTTCTCTATATATTCTGGATCTGAGTCCTCTTTCAGATATATGTATTGTGAGTATCTTCTCTCAGTCTTTGACTTGCATTTTTACTTTAATAGTGTATTTTTTTAATAGTATATTTTAATAAGCATGAGTTTTTAATTTAGATGAAGTCCAGTTTATCGATTATTTTAATGGTTAGTGCTTTTGGTCATGTTTAAGAAATCTTGCCTACCCCAAGAACATGAAGATTTTTCTTCGATATTTTCTTCTAGAAGCTTTATAGTTTTAGCTTTCATATTTAGGTCTGTGATTTATCTAGGTTCTTGTGTACGGGAGAAATCAAGGTTTTGGTTTTTTCCCCATGTAAATATCCAGTTGCTTCATTAAAAAACTTACTTTCCCCATTGAATTGCTGTGGTGACTTTGTTGAAAATCAAGTGACTATATTTGTGTGAGTCTATTTCTGGGGACTGTTTTCTGTTCCATTGATCTATTTGTCTATTCTTATGCCAGTATCACATTATCTTAATTAATGTGGCTTTATTGTAAGTCTTAAAAATGTAGTAGCGTAAGTCCTCCAACTTTATTATTTTTCTTTAAGATTATCTTGGCTATTCTAGGTCCTTTGCACTTCTATGTGAATTTTATTTTATTTTAAATAAATAAAAATATTTATTTGGCCGCATCAGGTCTTAGTTGCAGCACATGGGATCTTCGTCGCAGCGTGCAGGATTCTCCAGTTGTGGTGCACGGGCTCCAGAGTGCACAGGCTCAGTAGTTGCGGTGCGCAGGCTTAGTTGCCCTGCAGCACGTGGGATCTTAATTCCCCAACCAGGGATCAAACCCACGTCCCCTGCATTAGAAGGCAGATTCTTAACAACTGGGCCACCAGGGAAGTCTCTGCACTTCTATGTGAATTTTAGAATCAGCTTATCAATTTCTAAAAATGAAAAATTCTGCTGAATTTTGACTGAGGTTGTACTGAATTCAAAGATTAATTTAGGAGGGAAGAGAAATGGGAACCTATGTATATGTATAACTGATTCACTTTGTTATAAAGCAGAAACTAACACACCATTGTAAAGCAATTATACTCCAATAAAGATGTTTAAAAACAACAAATAAAACATGAAAATATTTGGTGGATGAATAAAAAAAAGATTAATTTAGGAAAAATTGACTTCTTTCTGATATTGAGTCTTCTTATCCACGAAAAATAATATCTCTATTTTGTTAGGCTTTCTAAAAAAATATGTCTTTTAACAAAGTATTAGTTTCCTTCATACAGGTCTTGTCAATCTTTATTAGATTTATTTCTATGTGCCTTATATATTTTGTTGCTATTATAAATGCTTTCTTATATTTAAATTACATTAATTACATTTTATATTTATTTTTGGTTTATAGAAATGCAATTTAATTATAGTTATTTACCTTGTTAAACTCCTACTTTTCAGTTATAACAATTTATCTGTGGATTTTTTTGGGCTTTTCTAAGTAGACAATTATGTCATCTTTATTTTTATTTTTTTTTAATTTTATTTATTTATTTTTATTTTTGGCTGCGTTGGGTCTTTGTAGCTGTTCATAGTTGCGGCGAGTGGGGGCTACTCTTCCTTGTGGTGTGCAGGCTTCTCACTGTGGTGGCTTCTCTTGTTGTGAAGCACAGGCTCTAGGCACACAGCCTTCAGTAGTTGTGGCACGCGGGGTCAGTAGTTGTGGCTCGTGGGCTCTAGAGCACAGGCTCAGTCGCTGTGGCGCACGGCTTAGTTGCTCCATGCCATGTGGGATCTTCCCGTGTCACCCTGCATTGGCAGGCGGATTCTTAACCACCATGCCACCAGGGAAGCCCATATGTCATCTTTAAATGAATTTTGCTTTCTTCTTTTTTTTTTTTTTTTTGCGGTACACGGGCCTCTCACTGTTGTGGCCTCTCCCGTTGCGGAGCATAGGCTCTGGACGCGCAGGCTCAGCGGCCATGGCTCACGGGCCCAGCTGTTCCGTGGCATGTGGGATCTTCCCGGACCGGGGCACGAACCCGTGTCCCCTGCATCGGCAGGCGGACTCTCAACCACTGCACCACCAGGGAAGCCCCTTCTTTTTCAATATTTATTTCTTTTCATTTCTTTTCCTTGCCCTACTGTGTGTGCTTGGCTAGGGCTCTATTGCAGTGCTGAACAGAAATGGTGATAATGGCTATCCTTGTCTTGTTTCTGATTTTAGAGGGAGTGCATCTTATGTTTCACCATTGAAATCGATTTTTGGCTGTAAGGTTTTAAAAGATACTCTATTCAGTTAAGGAAGATTCCTTCCATTTGTAACTGCCAGGTCTTTGGTTTTACAATGAGTGAGTGTTGGATTTTATCCTATGATTTTTTTTGCTTTTACTGAGTTGGTTATGTTTTTTCTCCTTTAATATGTCATTGAGGTAAATTACATTTAAAGATTTTCCTCATCTTAAACCACCCTTATATTTTTAGGATAAGTCTGACTTTTTCATGGTGGATTGATTATCTTTTTTACGCACTGCTGGATTTATTTGTGGCATCAATTATCTATTGCTGTATAAAAGATCAACCCCAAACTTAGTGGCTTATAACAACAACCTTTTTTTCCCCCTCACAGTTCTATGAGTGGTTAATTTGGACTGAGCTCAGCTGGGTATTCTTCTGCTGGCTCCACCTGGACTCACTTATGTGGCCGTAGTTGTCTGGTGGCTGAATAGGGCTGATGGTCAAGGACAGCCGTATTCATGCCTGTGGGTTGGCAGGTTGCCCGTTGTGATACTTTGGTTCTTATCCACATGGCTTCTCCAGAAGGCTTAGGCTTGGGCTTGTTCACGTGGCAATAGCATTCCAAGTGGGCATTAGTGGAAGCTTTAAGTTTTCTTGAGGTGTAGGCTCAAAAATCACATCATGCTACTTCTGCCACATTCTATTCATCGTAGTAAGTCACAGGCCAGCCTGTGACTAAGTGAAGAAACAGACTCCTTGATGGTAGGAGCTGCAAATAATTTGTGGCTATTTAAAATCTATTACAGTTTGCTAATATTTTGTTTGGAATTTTTGTACTTTTCATAAGAGAGATTGGGCCATAATTTTCCTTTGTCATATGGTCTGTGTGTAGTTTAAGAATCAAGGTTATACTTGCCTTACAGAAAGAGTTGGAAAGCTTTTGGTTTTGTTTTCTATTCTTTGCAAGAGTTTGTATAAGATTTTAGTGATCTATTCCTTGAAAGCTCTGCTCCTTGACTATAAAACTGTTTTGGCCTGGTGTGTTTTGTTTTGTTTATAGAAAGATTAACTACTGATTCCATTTCTTTAATAGGACCATTCAGACTTTCTATTTCTTCTAGATTCAGTTTTGGTAAGTTATATATATTTTGTTTGTTTTTTTAAAGAATTTGTCTATTTTGTTTGCATTTTCAAAATTACTGGCATTAAGTTGTAGATAGCATTATCTTTCTAGTCACTACTGTTTCTGTAGTTAGGTCCACTCTTTCATTCTACTTTTATTTGTGCATCACCCTTATCAAAGGTTTGTCTATTTTATTTGCCTGTTCCTAAAATCAACTCTTGGCTTTATTGATCCTATTTCATTTGTTACTACTTCATTGATTTCTGCTTTTATCATATCCTTTCTTCTATTTACTTTGGGTTTGTTTTGTTGTTCTTTTTCTAACCTTTTAAGCCGGCATAGCTCATTAATTTTCAGTTTAAAAAATTTTCAGTTAAGCATTTTAAATCGACAAATTATCCTTGAGATACATTTTGGCCATCTCCCACAAGTTTTGTTGAGTAGTATTTTCATTATTGTTGTTATAAAATACCTCTAAATTCCCATAATGATTTCTTCTTTGACCAGTGAGTTTATTTAGAAGGGTGTTTTAAAATTTCCAAATCTGGGGCTTCCCTGGTGGCGCAGTGGTTGAGTCCGCCTGCAGATGCAGGGGACACGGGTTCGTGCCCCGGTCGGGGAAGATACCACGTGCCGCGGAGCGGCTGGGCCCGTGAGCCATGGCCGCTGAGCCTGCGCGTCCGGAGCCTGTGCTCCGCAACGGGAGAGGCCACAGCGGTGAGGCCCGCGTACCGCAGAAAAAAAAAAACAAAAAACAAATTTCTGGACCTATGGAGATTTGTTTAAAACTTTAAAAAAAATTGAAATATAACATAGATACAGAGAAGTGTATAAAACTTATATGTACAATGTAATGCATAATTAGGAAGCAAACAACCATGTAACTACTCCAGGTTAAAAAAAAATAGAGTACCACCCAAACCCAGAAGCCCCCTGTGTCCCTCCCCATTCATAGCCCTCTCCCTCCTGGCAGAGAGGACCACTTTCTTGACTTTTGAGATAGATTTTCCCTATAGATTTACCACCTTTATGTGTATGTCTAAACAATATCAATTAGTTTTGCCTGTTTTAAACTTTACATGAATGTAACCACAAAGTATATAAATCTTTTGTGTCTTTGTTCTTTCATGAGATTCATCCATATTGTTGGCTGAACTGTAGTTTGTTCATTTTTAATGTTGAATAATGCTTCTATATATAAATATACCAGATATTCTTTATCCAAGCTACTGAAAAGGGATTTCTGGGTTGTTTCCTATGATCTCTCTGATAGAGGTTATCTGAAACGTGTTACATTTTGCCTTATGGGCTGATATGTAGCCAGTTATTGTAATGCTCCATGTAGGCTTGGGAAAAAAAAAAGCGATTTTCGAAAGATTGGGTGTGGGGTTTATGAATATTTCTAATCCCTATTGTTTTAAACCCGGACTGCCCCAGTTTTTGTGTGTGTGTGTTTGTTTTTTCATTACCTGCCTGACCTCTATATATTGAGTTTTTCATCTCTGGAAACGATTCAGGGTAAATCTTTTCTGAGATATTTTCTATATTAAGGCAGCCTGGGTTTGAGTTGCAACAGAGTGATGACTGCTAAATAGCAGGAATAACTTCTCAACTATTTCAAGTGGAATGTTCCAGATATGGGTAGTGGGGAGGGGTAGAAGGTCTGAAGGCCTTGAAGAAGGGTTTTGCTGTGGGAAAGTGAAGAGCCTTGGTGGGGGGAGATGGACGAAGCCTGACCTTTCCATGAGGATTCTTAACATGATTCTAGGGTCAGCGTTCCAGTCACCCATCTGCTGGCCTTTTGGACCGCTCAGCAACTGGCATGCTTTCCAAGTCTGTATCCATGAGTGGCATCAATTACTTCTTGGGCTGCTCAGATCCAGCTGGTGAGTAAAAGTGGGGAGCAAAGCAGTGGTGGGCCCTTCCTCTGCCTGTCTCACCCCACTCCTCAGAGCCAGCTGTTCAGGGTCCAGATGTCCTGCATTATGTTTAACCACACACCCTTGGAAACCCCAAAATGCCTTTATTCAAGTGAGAGATCTGAATTCAGGACTTTGGTATTCTGAGGTTCTTCGTCCAATGAAGGAGGACATAGGACAGAGAGAGGCTCTCTAGCTTCCCCTGTCACCAGAGATGGAGGACAGTTATCCGCAACGTACCTTGTCATCAAGAAGAGGCATTGGGAGCTCAGAGTGAATCCTCTGCCCTCGCCATTCACTGAAAAGGAATTGAGACATTGGCCTCTCAGCCCCCTCTCCACACTACGCTGGTGCTCTGTTACCCTGGCTCCTAAGTTCTTCAGCTCTGCTCTGCTCAGACGCCTCCCTCCTTCCCTACTCCCCAGTGCCCGCCCTCAGGAATGGCGTCACAAGCACCTGCAGCTTGGGAACCTGATCCAGGTGGAGGGGGTGGGGGAGGCAGCCCTGGGCGCCTTTGTCTGGCTTTAGCTGGACACCTCACGTCTCCTTTTGTGTTGGCAGGGAATTTGTCCCAGTCCTCTGCTGCTGACCTCAGCCAAAGGTGAGTTTGGGGGACACAGAGCCCTTCAAAGCCCTAGATGGGGGAGGGACAATGGGACTGGGCCATGGGTTTTGTAGCCCCAAGGGTCTCTGTTTCCTGAAACATTGTTCCCCTTAACGTTTCTTATGAAAGACCTCCAAATATCCTTCTACCTGCGCTGCATAGAATTCCCCTTCTTCTCATTGGCTGGGGAAGGCTAAGAAGTTTCCCGGTAGCTCCATGGGATGAAGAAGAAATCAGGGAAAGAAAAGGAGTATATAGACCCCAGGGTGTCTGTTAAATAAGAGAGTGGAGGTTGACTGCTGTTGTCAGTGTCAGAAAAGTCAGCAGGCGGATTCGCTGCTGCACAGTCTTAGGGAGAGACGGTGACCAAGGACCATGGACCAGCTTTGGATAGCTGAGATAATCGACCAATGGGGAGTGGCCCTAAGGAGAGCTGGGCACGGACTGTAGCGCCCCAAGGGGAGAGGGCAGGGGCTGAAGGCATATTGTTCATGAATCGAGGTGGAGGCTGGGAGATTTACATAGTATCTATGTAAATAAGCATGCAAAATCAGCACCTGTTTATTTGGCTCCTACAGCTGAAGCCTGATTAGAGTGGGTTAGCCCTCTAAGACAGTGTGGGTGTGTGAGCTAGTAATGGGCCCTTTAAGATATCAAGCTCTGATTTGTGGTCCTGAAAATCTCTAGCTGACACATCCTCCTGGCTCTCGGTTTGGGATTAGCTCATGGGATGGGGCTGATGAAATCCCAGGAAATTCAGTCCTTATTGGCGTTAGGCCCAGAGGCCTTTTCCAAACAGCAGGGAGGGTCATACACAGGACTCTTGTTTTGTGAGGGGAAAACGTCCCCTTGGAGAGGCCCCCTCCCCATATCATTTCCGTTGGGAAGCGTCATGAAAGAGGAGATTGGGCCTGGATTAGGTAGGAAGGGGGAGTCTGTATTTATCTGGGAGGAGCCTGGAGTTTTCCTCATAAATAGAAGGGCCTGGGAAACAGTAGTGACCTTATCTAGGAAATCCGAGGAGGTAGGGGAGTGGGGGCCTCTTTCTCCTGAGTCCTTCCGCTCTCTTCCTCACCCTTCTCTGTCTTTCCCCCGTATCTCCCCATTCTCTCTCCCCTGGTCATGGCACTTCATCCACCATATCTCTGGGAGTATCTTGTTGTTCTTTCCCAGCTCGAGCTCCATCTCTTCACCTCTTCTTTTTCTCTCTGCAGCTGTAGCCAACTGGAAGGGGGCTCAGGCACCTGGGCAGGCTCCTCCCTGGGACGGACCCTCAGCTTCATCTTGGGCATGACCGGAAAGGCCAAGGTAGGAGTTGGGGAAGCAGGAGGCCCGGGACCCACCGCCCTCCCCAGTTCCCTTCCCCTCCCCCTCACCATCTGCTCCCCTCCCCAGCTTCCCCCGGTAGGCAGAGACTCAGGGCAATGGTTCAAGTTTTAAGGGAACATGGTATATCTCCCAGTCTCCCTCCTTCTGTCCCAGTAAATCACCTTTCTTCTGCTTTCCCTATGTCTCCAGCTTAGCAGCCAGCTGTGGACAGCTGGAAGGGGAGATGGGCCAGGAGCCTCAGAAGCTGAGGAGTGGCCTAGCCCTCCCTCTCTGGAGGCCCCACATAGCTGAGAGATGGGCAGCCGAAATCTTAACCATCGGGCATAATAATCATAATAATTACAGTAATACTTTTTACTTCTTCAGAGAGTATTCGGGTTTGCAAAGTGCTTTTACACTCATAATTTTATGGGTGGATATGGCAGCTGAAGGAGTTGAAATGAGACCATAGGCAGAGTGGAAGCCAGGAGAGTGTATGATTGTGGAAGCGCATACACACTGTACCAGTGGGGCCACATGCGGTTCCGACCCCAGGAAGGTGAAGGCACGTTGCTCTCTTCATTATTACCAACACCCCGGCTCTGGTGAAACTAGGAGCTCTGCCTGCTGCTTGAATTCATTTCCACTCTCTTCATTTACTGGCAGAATGAGCCACTCCCCCCTTTTCCTCTCCTGGCTTCCCCAAGTATGCATGTACTTTCCCACCGGGGCGGCTCCTGAACATTGAGAGAAACCCCAGACAAGACATCATCAGATTCACCTTGAAGTACCACGGGATCCTCACCCAGTAAGGTTGCCTGGGCTCCTCCTGGCCCTGCCGGCAATGCCAGCGCTCTCTTCTCTGCCAGCCTTTCAGTCAGGATTCTCCTTCCTCTGGGTGGGCAGGGAGGGCAGAAACAAAACCAGGTTCTCAGCTCCTTCTCGTTGCAGGCCGCAGGCGGGGAGCTGAAGCGTGAGATCAGGCAGTCTGAGAGCAGGGCGAGGTGGGCACAGTGAGGCTTCTCCTCTGCCATGCGGGGGAGCAGAGCTCTCTACAAAGAGAACAAAGCCAACACCCAGACCTTGGGTCTGAGTCCCTCTCCCCACAGCCTCTCTGTTCAGGGTAAGAGAGTCTGACAGCAGAATCACCCTCTTTTCCTGCAGTGGGAATGGTAGAGGAAGTCGGTGCTGTCTAGGGGCCATCCAGATCCCAGTTGGTCTGCATTTGCCCGCCCTTGGCCTAGCAGTTTGGTGAGGGGATGAAGGAGAAAGTGGGCAGAGACTGAAACCCAGACAGCCAGCAGGAAAGAGCTAAACATCGTCAGGACATTGTCCCAGTCGACTGCCTTTCCTTGCTAGGACTCTCATTCTGTCTTCCTGTTTCCCTCTCTGTCATCTCCTGGTCCATCTTGCTTCCACCCTCATGAATGTGTGTGCTTGCATCACTGAATCTCTTCTTCCCCCTCCTCCCAGCTCAGGATAGGGGCCATAAGCAGGTAAACACCAGGGGTGGGGGTGGAGAGAAACTCAGTCAAGCAGTGAGAGAAGGAAGTAGCTTATTCCTTCCTATTTGACTAGCATCGTAGAGTTGACAAAACACTTTTCCAGAGGTCATCTCATTTAATTCTTATAACACTCTGGCAAAGATAAATATTTTAATCTCTGTGTTTTGTTTTGTTTTTAAAGCTCTTATTTACATTTGTTATTATTTTTAAGATTAATTAATTAACTTATTTATTTATTTTTGGCTGCATTGGGTCTTCTTGGCCGTGCGCGGCTTTCTCTAGTCGTGGCGAGCGGGGGCTACTCTTCATTGCGGTGCGCGGGCTTCTCATTGCGGTGGCTTCTCTTGTTGCAGAGCATGGGCTCTAGGTGTGCGGGCTTCAGTAGCTGTGGCTCGCAGGCTTTAGAGCACAGGCTCAGTAGTTGTAGCACACGGGCTTAGTTGTTCCGCGGTATGTGGGATCTTCCCGGACCAGGGCTCGAACCCGTGTCCCCTGCATTGGCAGGCAGATCTTAACCACTGCACCACCAGGGAAGCCCCTTAATCTCTGTTTCATAGACAAGATAACTTAGAGCCTAGGTTACTCTCCCAAGATCCCACAGTTAGCAAAAGGTGGAGCTGTATTACAAACCTAGAGCTTTGACTATATGTTGTTGTCTCTGCTTCTGTCAGTAAACCTACGTAATAGTTTATCCCCTCTCTTCACTTCTTCCACCATTTCTGATGGATGGCCATTGGAGTCAATAATGCCTTAATCATCCCCTCCCAGAATACACAAGGTCCAAAGTAATAAGAAGAAAACCAAACCTCCTCCTGGGAACTGTAGGACTTGGGCCCAGGTATCCCTGTGGCTTTCTCTGCTTACCTACTGGCCAAGACCCTGACAACCAGGTTCTTCCCTGGGATGGCCTCCCTACCCCTGAAATGTGGGGGACATATCTGTTAAGTTAAATGAGCTAAAGAAAGTGGTGGCTACTTTTAGATTCTGGCAGAAATCAGGGTTGGCTTTTGTTTTTGTGTATCTAAAAAAATAATTTCTGAAAATCTGGGCAGCATCACTGGATAGGAGGAGCAGGGATTGGGATGAACATGGTTTGGAAGATGGGGTAGGGGATGCCAAGGAGAAAGGAAAAGGGTTCACTGTTCCAGAGGATACAGAAAATGGAAATTAAGTCAAGCTGCAGGCCTAGCTCACTAAAAGCACAGATGTTCTTAAAGGTAGACCGGTTTCCTTTACCCACCCCGCAAGTCCCCTTCCTTACTACTCATCTCTTAAGAGGAAGGAGAGGGCATAGGGTGAGAGGCAGGGTAACAAAGAGCAGATGGGTGGAAAGTATATTGAAGATTGGGGTAGGAGACAGAAGAGGGTTGGAAGATTAAGTCCTCTCCTTTCATAGAGACGATCTACGTTGAGTTTGGGGATTGAGATCCTTCACATAACTCTGGGATTCAGGTCCTGGGTTTATTGGGTATCCAGACTGGAGTTTGGCCCTTTAAGATTCCATCCTTAGCTTGAAACACCCTCCCACCCCAGGCCTGGGAGAAAAGCCGAGGTCGCAGCCTACCCCTTGTCTCAGGGCCCCTAGTGGGTGGAGCTGTGAGGCCAGGATTCTGGCTTCTGGCAGTCTGTTTTTAAATTTAGTACATTCCTCAGCCCTGGCTGCCCACTCAGGGGAGGTAAGTCTGGGGTTCTGGGCCCAGGAGCCTCAAGACTGCTGGTTTGGGGGAGTTCCTAGGGCCTTCCTGTAGGTCTCCCCTGCAGGTACAAGCCTGGAGGAGTCAGCCTCCCTCATGGCCCGGGGAAAGTCCTCTCTGCTTTCTAATTTCCACCCAGCCTAGAACTGGGCATGGTTATTTTCTCTCCTTTTTTTCTGGTCTTTGCTATATAAGGATCCTAAACAGGGGAATGGGTGAAGAAGGAGGTGAAGGAGTTGCTAGGCAGGAGGGGAAGCCAGAGGAGCAGTGTGGTGGTGAGGAGCCCAACTAGCTCAGCCAGTGGTCAGGCAGTGGAGCCCAAAATAGTGGCAGAGGCTAAAATTGGCACCTACAAGAGTGCTGAGCTGGGCTTGAAACCTGCAGCCAGGCCCTGCTGCTGACCCCGGGCAGGGAGCTGCTGGGTCTAGGTTGGGCCTCCTCTCCCTCCCTCCTTCCTCCACACCTTTGGGGACCAGAAATCAGGCAGGACCCTGCAAACATAAGATGCTCTGTCCCAGGACTCTCTCTACTTCTGTTTCTCCCAGAGACATAGGAGACCCTGAGAGGCAGAAATGAACTTCAGTGTGAGTGATTATAATTAGAGTGGAGGAGGAATTTTCCCCAAAAGGTGGAAGTTGCCTCAGACTGGGGCAGAGTGTCCAGAAAGAATGTCCTACTGCAACCCTCCTTCTTGTGGAGAGACTGGCCATACTCCAACTGTCCGTGACTGGGGAAGGCTGGTTGCTGGTCTTTTGGTTCTGGCCTAACTTGCAACAGAGGGAACTGGGGTTAGACACAAGGAAGGACTTCCTCAGCTTCTTAGTCTTCTGGAACAGTGGCGAATTCCTCCCCTCTACCACCCCAGTAGTCAGTGGAGGCAGAGGTAGGAGGGAAGAGGTTGGGCCGAGGGCGGTCTTGTAAGGCCCCAGAGAGTTGGGGGCTTGTGGAAGAATGCTCTCCTCTCAGATTCTTCAACCTCCAGGAGTGAATCTTCCCTTTCAGGCCCTCTAAAGATCCACCCTTTAGTTCCCCTTTGATTTCTCCACCCTCTCCCCATGCCTGCCCCCAATCGTAAAAGGGGTCGGTGGCTCTGGCCTGCTTTGATGGGCCCAGAAGGCCAAGAAGGAACTGGCCCCGGGTTCCCTGGAGAGCTGGGGGCGGCTGGAATCCTCCGGCCCGCGAGTCTTTCTAGACTGATGGACTGCGGAGGAGGAGGAGGAGGGGAAAGGGAAGACCAGGGGTGGGGTGAGGGCTGCGAGGCGGGCCAGGGTGGGTTTTAGGAAAACCGAAGCCAGGAGGCGGGCGTCTGGGGTTAGAGGCCCCCGGCGCTGGAGGGCAAACAGGCAGAGGGGCCCTGCAAGCTAGTCCACGGCCCCTTGTACTTGTGCGAGCCGCCCCTCCACGGACCGAGGCGTCCCGTCCGGCGCTCGGCACCCGCCCTCCCTCCGCCCCGCCTCCCCCCTTCCTGAGCTCGGGCGGGGGTGGAGACTCGGGTTTGAGGAACTGGCGCTGGGTGCCGGGCGAGGGGAGTCAGACTTCCTGTCCCCAAGATCGACGCGTGCGGGTCGGACAGGCAGTGGAGCCCAAAATAGTGGCAGAGGCTAAAATTGGCACCTACAAGAGTGCTGAGCTGGGCTTGAAACCTGCAGCCAGGCCCTGCTGCTGACCCCGGGCAGGGAGCTGCTGGGTCTAGGTTGGGCCTCCTCTCCCTCCCTCCTTCCTCCACACCTTTGGGGACCAGAAATCAGGCAGGACCCTGCAAACATAAGATGCTCTGTCCCAGGACTCTCTCTACTTCTGTTTCTCCCAGAGACATAGGAGACCCTGAGAGGCAGAAATGAACTTCAGTGTGAGTGATTATAATTAGAGTGGAGGAGGAATTTTCCCCAAAAGGTGGAAGTTGCCTCAGACTGGGGCAGAGTGTCCAGAAAGAATGTCCTACTGCAACCCTCCTTCTTGTGGAGAGACTGGCCATACTCCAACTGTCCGTGACTGGGGAAGGCTGGTTGCTGGTCTTTTGGTTCTGGCCTAACTTGCAACAGAGGGAACTGGGGTTAGACACAAGGAAGGACTTCCTCAGCTTCTTAGTCTTCTGGAACAGTGGCGAATTCCTCCCCTCTACCACCCCAGTAGTCAGTGGAGGCAGAGGTAGGAGGGAAGAGGTTGGGCCGAGGGCGGTCTTGTAAGGCCCCAGAGAGTTGGGGGCTTGTGGAAGAATGCTCTCCTCTCAGATTCTTCAACCTCCAGGAGTGAATCTTCCCTTTCAGGCCCTCTAAAGATCCACCCTTTAGTTCCCCTTTGATTTCTCCACCCTCTCCCCATGCCTGCCCCCAATCGTAAAAGGGGTCGGTGGCTCTGGCCTGCTTTGATGGGCCCAGAAGGCCAAGAAGGAACTGGCCCCGGGTTCCCTGGAGAGCTGGGGGCGGCTGGAATCCTCCGGCCCGCGAGTCTTTCTAGACTGATGGACTGCGGAGGAGGAGGAGGAGGGGAAAGGGAAGACCAGGGGTGGGGTGAGGGCTGCGAGGCGGGCCAGGGTGGGTTTTAGGAAAACCGAAGCCAGGAGGCGGGCGTCTGGGGTTAGAGGCCCCCGGCGCTGGAGGGCAAACAGGCAGAGGGGCCCTGCAAGCTAGTCCACGGCCCCTTGTACTTGTGCGAGCCGCCCCTCCACGGACCGAGGCGTCCCGTCCGGCGCTCGGCACCCGCCCTCCCTCCGCCCCGCCTCCCCCCTTCCTGAGCTCGGGCGGGGGTGGAGACTCGGGTTTGAGGAACTGGCGCTGGGTGCCGGGCGAGGGGAGTCAGACTTCCTGTCCCCAAGACCGACGCGTGCGGGTCGGACCCCTCCCCCCGCCCTCCCCCCCAAACAGCCGGACGCCAGGGTCCGCGCCGCGTCCTCCTGGGCTCCCCCCGCCCCCATCGGATTATGTCTCGGATCGAATCCCTCACACGGGCGCGGATCGACCGGAGCAAAGAGCTGGCCAGCAAGGTGGGCTCTGAAACCCCTGTCCCTCTCGCCCGCAGTCCTCAGGGCGCCCTTCGATCCCCGGCACCCGCAGCGCCCCCGGGTCTGCCCGCCTGCTTTCTGGGCGCCAAAATCGGGCGGAGCGTCGGCCGGGAACGCGGCGGGACGGGGTGGGTGGGGACTGTGAGTGAGTGGGGGGGGGGCTGGGGG
>NW_006785665.1:1971796-1978369 GCF_000442215.2 Lipotes vexillifer
GTGGCGGGGGGGGGGGTGCGGCGAAAGCTCTCCGGAACCCCCTCCGCCAGGGTCCCACCGGCTTGCTCTCGGTATCCCCCCACTCTGCAGTCGCTGGCTTGGTCGTTCCCTCTTTGTCCCCGCCATCCGGCGGAGGGGTGGGAGGGGGTGGTTTCCCGGCTTCCTCCCACCATCACCACCACCATCACCACCCCTCCGAGACAGCAGTCAGCTCCTCCTCTCCTCGCAGATGGACTTTCCAGCTGTGAGTCAGTTCTTCTCTCTGGTGGGCGGGTGACGGGTCAGGACAGCTTAGGGACGGCTTACTTTCCCCCAAGCCATCACCCTCAGGTGAAGGGAGCAGAGGTCTTTGTGTAGCTAGGATCCTTTCTTCCATCCTTGGGGCCCAGAGCACCCCTGTTCCTGAAACACAGAGGGTCCCCCCATCCCTTTTTGCCCCACCAGCGTCCAAGCTCCTTGTCCTTGCAGCCTGAAACAACCTGAAACCTTTAGGCTGACCCACTTGGCACTGTGCCCTCATCCCTCCTCCCCACCCCAGCTCTCTTAACTCTTTATCTTGGGACTGTTCACCTACCATTTCAAGAGTCTGGATGTATAATTACCCTAGCCCCCACCCCCATCTTGAGCTCTTGGCCACTCCTTTCCAAGTATCCTTTATTTCTGCCTTTGTACCCAGGCCCACTCCCAAAGGCCATGACCTCTCCACACCTCAGCCCCCAGGAAATGATGAAGCTGACTTGTAGGTGAATAAATGAGAGCTGGGAGGAAGGTGGTACATGCAGACAGCACCTCCCAGCTGCTCAAGGCACCCACACTGTACCCATTATGGGAAAGGCCAAGACCCAGTCCATAGCTGGTTTAATCTCTGGCCTCTTTCCAATCCCAGTGTCCTGCCCTGGCGCGCAGCCTATGCTGATCACCAGCCTATGCTGATCACCATCACAGTCTACCGGCCTGGGAGCAAGTACCCTTTTGGAGTCCTCAGAAATGGTGGAAACCCCTTCCCACACTTCCCTCCTAGCTCCTAGCCTGGCTACCCATCTAGAGGCTAAGTTGAGAGAGGTTCCATCCTGGAACTTTTCCTTGGGGGGTTGGGATGAAATTCTGCTAACAGGAAAGCAACTGGGGATTTGGGTAGGGCTTAAGACAAACAGAGGGCCAGAGGAGAGATGGCTGAAGTGCAGTGGAACAGTGGGGTGGCAGACAGGCTCTTCTCAACCCTGCGCCAGGCCAGGCCCCAGCTATGAAAGTCTGTTTATTTTTCAACCGTTTGAGCTGAGACCCTGGAGCAGGGCCAAGGGGGGTGGAGAGGTTTTTTGAAACCACGGAAATTTGGTTCCACCCTAAAAGGGAAAGCCATGGGGGCACCGGCGAGGGGCAGACCTGGAGAGGGGCTATAGACAGGGGTTCTGGGAAGGTAGATACTCGGGTCCCTTTTCCGTTATTGGGAGGAGTTGGGGAGCCAGATACCTGGGTCCTCATGCCTTTTTTTTTTTTTTTTTTTTTTTTGCTGTTTGGGCCTTTAACAGAATGTAGTAAATTCTGCTTTTAAAATTATCTTAATTCGATTTTTTTTTTTTTTTTTTTTTTTTTTTTGGTAGTTGGGGGGGACTGGGAATCTAGAAGCTTGGCTTTTTCTATCCTGGGGCTGGCCTTGGTTTTGCGGGGGTTGGGATCTGACTGGGGGTCGGGATGTGAGGGGCTGAGTGGGTAGATCTGAGAGGGCAGAGGGGCCACTGGAGGAGGTTGGTTGTCAGTTTGGGCTGGTCGGAAGGGGAGGGCCACCTCCGGAAAGCTGTGGTTACAGAAGGGGGGAGTTGATTCTTAGCCAACAAACCCTGGATCCCCTCTTCCCCCTCCCCCAAGCACACCAGCTGTCTCCTTTCTTTTTATACTGCGGTGGGAAGTAGAGGGGGGCCGCTGGAAACGAGATAATTTGAGGAAGATGGTCTCCCCTGCTACCTATCTGGGGGGATGGTTCAGAGCTATGTCCTGCCCCCCCCCCCCAATTCCTTGCCTTCCTCCCCGGGACCTCCCTGAAGTAGGAGGAATTTAAGTCGAACCTGTCCCTTTCTCCTTCCCACCCTCCTAGAATCTTTCTGTGCAGCTCCCCCTCCTCATGCCTCCTCTCTCTTTTGACTCCATTTCTATTCTTTCAGGCTATCTTCAGTCCTCCACCCCCTCATTCTCTCTGCTCTACTTCCTACCTCCATAGGCCCCAAACCCCAGAGGTCCCTTTCTCTCTTTCATCCCCTGTTCCTCCCTCCCTCCTCCCCCCAAACCCTAACTTTAGTCTCCTCTCTCAGAACAAAGGGTCCTTTCCTGCCTAGGAGGTGGCAGGGGCCAGAGGATCAGGGATGGCCCTGGAGGCTAGGGGGGTGTCCCTGGCATCTCAAGGACCCCAGATTTGGAGTGTGGTGGGGAGAGAGGAGAGAGACTGTTCCTTTGTTCTGAGTGTTGGAGAGATGGCTGGCTTTGTGTGCAGGACTAGAACTGGAGCCGGAGAAGAGGGCTGGGGGAGCCCTGGAGGGAGCTGAGAGTGCTGGCAGGTTGCGGGGGAAGTTGAGGAATTGGGGGTCTTCCGGGAGGCTGAGACTTTTGGGGGAATAGGAAAAGATTCTAGGGGCCTTTCTTGGAGGTTAGGGACAGAGCTGAGGGGACGGGGAGAAGCAAGGATGGGGGAAGGGAGCCAAAAGCTTAAGGAAGTCACTGAGTGACTGCAGGGGGTCGGATGCTGCCTAGAGAAGGACTTGCCAGGGCTGCCCGAGGCATTTAAAGAGGGGTCCAATCTCAGTCCCTCTGGCTTCCCCGGAACCCTGAGCTTGGAGTCGGGGAGGGGACAGATCTGAAGAAATGAATCCTATGCGTGCACATGACCTGTATGTTGGTGTGCGTGTGTGTCTGTGTCCGTCTGCCTGTCCCCAGATGCTCTGTGTCACTGTTTTGAATTATGGCCACCAAAGTAGGGGGCTCACTGCACTCTGGATGCGAGGAAGTGCTTCCATTCTTAGCTTCAGTCTGTGCTTTGAAGTATCATCTAGGAGCTTGAGGGAGCAGATTGGTCATGGTTCCTGGAGCTGCTCAGAGAAATGGCTGAGAGGACCTGGCTGGACCCTTCTGGGTTTGTTTATGTCTCCTTGGGGGAGGGTGGGGGAGGGGCTGCAGGCAGCAGCTGCCCCCCTCCCAACTCAGCCGGCCTGCCCTGTGCCAGGAGGGCAGGGAGTCCTGGCACAGCTATTGTTCGCTTGCACAAATGCCCGTCTGTTTGCATCACTCCCCCCTCCGTCTCTGCTTGTCTTTCTCTCCTGACCTGACAGGTGTGGCCGGGTGGGGGGTGGGGGTAGGGTGGGGTCCAGGATCCCTGGGTCTCAGGGTAGCCCGACTTTATTCCCTGTGGTCCTTAGCACCCCTCTTCTGCTTCACCAGTGTGCCCACCCCCATTGTCCGGTGTCTCATCTTCATTCATCAGGCAAGCGTTGATTAAGTGCCTTTGTGTGTTCAGCGATGTCTTTTTGTGTTATGTTTCTGGCTTTGGCGTTAGCGTTTCCGTTTGGCCGCCTTCTCCTTAGCTTCCTGCCTTTATCTCGTCTGTGGAAGCTCATAAAGGAAGCAGAGCCTGGCTGAGACAATCCCAAGCCCTCTTCTCAGTCCCATGGCCAGGAACCCTCTCTCTCCTCTTTTCCCAGCCTTAGAGCCCATCCCTCATGACTCAGTACTCCTTGCAGCCTATGACTCTGAACCTCTGCTGTCCAGGGCCTAAGTTACAGATGACTGGAAACCCAGTGGAACCCTCTGGGGGCCTTCTGGTCCCTAAACAAAGGGCCTGGACAGAGGCTGCGCCACCTTGGGGAAGGGGCTGCTGCCACTTACAGCTGGAGCCGAGGTCATTCTGAGCACCACGTGACTTCTCCAGAGGTCTTGGTTTGGACATACCCAATGGAGGAACAAGAACAGCTGAGAGCTTAGACTTTGCTTGGAGAGGCTCTTACTCTTCTGGGTCGGCTCCGCCATCCTCTGCTGCCCGCCGGGGAACAGGAAGCCGAAGTCCAGGCTTTGGCATTCCTTGGGCTTCACGTATGTCACTGTTTTCTTCATCTCTCGGCCTGGGAGACAAAATACGGAGAAAGGGGAGACTGATTCTGTTCTATGAGACTTTGAGCCACCAGTCTCAATGTCCTCTGCCATTCGCCTAGTCTTTCTTTCCCCAAAATGACCAAGATCTGGGATGACAGTGGAAGGAAAGTTTGGGTTGGTTTTCTTCTGACCTTCAGAGAATACCATCCGGTCCTAAGTTCAAAGGAATCAGGAGAAAAGGTCTGGGAGGAGGGAGAAAAGAATAAACAAGAGAGGAGGAGACCAGAATTCCCTGGTGGTTCAGTGGTTAGGACTCTGTACTTCCACTGCAGGGGGCATGGGTTGGATCCCTGGTCAGGAAACTAAGATTCCCACAAGTGCGAGGTGCAGCTGGGGTGGGGGGTGGGGAAGAGAGAGAGGAGGAGACTGAAAGCTCTGAAGCTCTTTTAAGGAATGAGGGGATCCCTAGAGTAGAGGCAAGGGTGCTGCTGGGACCCCTTGTCTTGGTGTCTATCCATTCACGCATCCTTCTTTTCTTCCTTTCTTTCTAAACATGTATTAAGTGGCTGTTGTATACCAGCCGTTGTGCTAGGTGCTTTATTCATTTATTGTGTAGCAATAGCAAGAAAGACTTTCTGTGAGGGTTTGTGAGAAAGCAAGGCTACGGACACTGGACAGTAGAGGACTGAACCAAGCAGGAAGGGCCTCTGAGTGTTGGGGTGGGTGTTGTGGATTGCAGAGTAATGGCCCCTTTTCTTGGTGGACAGATGGGGCCATGAAGGTGAAGAGCTGTCCCGCTGGTGGGTGGGCGGGTAACTGGGATGATCTTAAGAAGATCTGGAAAGAGTAGGACAGAGAACCAAACAAGCCCATTCACTCCATCTCTGGAGCAGGCACCCCTGGTGAGCAGGCCCCCTGTGTCCTTCTAGCCTCACCAGCCTGAGCCCTGGGGCGGGTGCGGACTGCCACCAGGACAATAGCGCTAGGCAGTGCCAGGGCCGCTTGCTGCTGGGCAGTGTCCGTGTTGGGATGTGCTGCTGCTGTGGCTGCTGCCCACTGCTGGCCCACCTAGAGAGAGGGTCACTTGGAGAGAGGGTGAGTGTTGGGAGGCGGGGGAGCCTGGACCCAGAGTAGCTGGGTCGTCTGTGGGATGTTGATGCCAGAGAGGTGAAGGGCCACAAGAGACCCTGTTCTCTGGCTACCCCTAGTTCTCTCCCTCCCTTTCCCTGCCTCTTTCCCAGGTGAGAGCTCCTGGAGGCCTAAGGGCAGAGGGAAGAGGTCAGGGGAGGGGAGGGGGAGTTGCAGCAGCCTTAGGGCAAATCTGCAGGACTGCCCATTTGGGAGTTGACCCTGATTCAGACATGTTGCTCTTTTTATTTTATTTTTTGAAGTATAGTTGATTTACGATATTATATTAGTTTCAGCATTTTTACAGATTATATATACTCCATTAAAGTTATTACAAGGTAACGGTTATAAATCCCCATGCTATATAGTACATCTTTGCTGCTTATCTGTTATTGTTTTGTTTTGTTTTTATCTTTGGTCACGCTGCGTGGCTTGCGGGATCTTAGTTCCCCCACCAGAGATTGAACCCGCACCCTCAGCAATGAAAGCGCAGAGTCCTAACCACTGGACCACCAGGGAATTCCCTGATTATCTATTTTATACATGGTAGTTTGTGTCTCTTAATCCCATACCCCTAATTTGCCCCTCCCCATGTTGCTGTTTTAATATGATTTTCACATTTTTTTGCTTGCATACTTTTAATTCAAACATAATGAGTCCTCAGACTTTTTTATTTGTGTCATAGAGAAGGTTGGGAGAGCAGGAGAGAAGAGAAGTCAGAGTATAGGGCAGTAATAAGAGCTATTTGGACTTGGACTTTGAGGTCCTATAAAGGCTGTTATTCAGAGGAGGATTTGATCTCCTAAAGAACTATAATTTGGAGCAGGGCAGAAGGAGGTTAGACTAAAGGGAGAATTTTCTAGTGGTCCAGATAGGTAGGTACCAGAATAGAAAAAGGGAGGTTAGAGTTAAAAGTTGGTGAGCTTTCTTGACAAGGTCTAGGAGGAGGAGGGCAGGGAGAGGCCAAGAGCAGTAGAAGAGAAGCAAGGGTGAAAAAGGGGCAGCCAAGGTGGGAGGCCATGGGGGAGAGGAGGGAGGCCAGGGGATGGGAAGGAGACTATGATATAGGAAGAGGAGGAGGATGGGAGGGGAGGAGAAAAGAAAAATGGGTGATTGGGTGGGAAATGACCTGAAGACCTAGGCTCTGCTCATCATCAGATGAACCTGGAGCTTCTGAGGGTAGGCAGGAGAGAGAAGGATCTTGGGCTACCAGGAAGCCCTGAGACCCTAGGGCGTCATAGTCCAGTGCCCTCTGGCCCCTGTGCTGTTGACTCAGCCCGTTCACACTTCCCTTTTCTACCTTTGCACCAGGCCAGTGAGTCTCTTCCCCTCCCCCACCTCTTTTTTTTTTTTTTTTTTTTTTTTTTTGGT
>NW_006785665.1:1978599-1980499 GCF_000442215.2 Lipotes vexillifer
GGATCTTCCCGGACCGGGGCACGAACCCGCTTCCCCTGCATCGGCAGGCGGATTCTCAACCACTGCGCCACCAGGGAAGGCCCCCTCCCCCACCTCTTAACTGCTAGTGTGGCTTCAGCTGAGAGTCAGGACTAGGCCCCCAAGGTCCAGGCTGAGGATTCTCCTCTGAGTTTTGTTTCACTGCCCTGGGGCCCCAGACAGTGTTCTCTGACTTGGGGCTCATTACCCTCAGCCTCAGCCATCAGGATCTCGCTCTTCGCTTTCTGAGAGGCAGGGAATCCTTGGAGGGAGTGGTCTTGCCAGGTCCTCTTCCTGCTGTCAGTCCTCTAAGAGTGGAGGGAAAATCAGGGATCTGAGGTGACCACTGAGGAGGGTCCTGGAATAGGTGGAAAGCATGGTGTCCCATCTTCTCATCTCCTCAGTTTCAGGGAATGCTCAAGAGCTTGAGAAAGGACAGAAAGAGGTCAGGGAGAATCACTTGACCTGCAGAGGTCAGGGGGAAGCAGAAGAAGAGAAAGCTGATGGGAAATGCCAGCCTCTGAGGTTCTGTGGAAGCGCCCAGAGGGTGTGCCGCATCTCGACGGAGGCCAGAGCAGGAGGAAGTGACATTGCCGCTGGAGGATGGAGGGTAGATGCTAGAAAGGACTTCCTAGACTAATTGGGTGAGGAGGAATAAGGGAGATATCCTAGGTTTTGGAGGGTAGCATGAGAGAGATAAAAGTTAGACTGCAGAAGAAACTTCTTGCCAGGAATGAGACTTTGGTGGCCCAGTTTCCTTTCTTAAAGATCCCAGAGAGGACAAGTGACCCGAGACTGAAACCAGGCTCCTCCTGCCTCGAGGTTAGCAGGGGACATGCTGCCTCCCACAGAGAGGCCCCGTGTACCTTGGCTGAGCAGATATGGAAGAGTCAGAAGTTTGGGATCCTGACCTCTGGTTGGGGGTGGCAGTGGAGGCATTCTGCCCCCTTCAGCCAATCTAATAAGGGGGTCTCCTGCCCCCCACTGTGACTGCCACTGCCACGGAGATAGCGGAGATAGCGGAGATAGCGGCTCCAACACTGGTTGTCATGGTTATAAGAGGAGCTAACTCCCATAGATTTGAAAGCGCTGGTGAGCTGGCACCTTCTGCTTCGCCTGCTCTCCCCTCCTCTCTGCGCATCTTCCCCCGGCACAGAGAAGAGAGTACAGCAGCTCGGGGGCGAGCAGAGCTAGGGCTGGGAGGTGGAGTGAGGACGCCGAGGTCTAGAGCTGGGGAGATGAGCGGCAACAGGAGGCAGCCCAGCCGCAGGGGCCAGGTAGGTCAGGGGCGGGCTCGGCCCTCGGGGCTGGCCTGGTCACTCCTGGACAGCTGCCTCTGACACAGCGCGGCAGGCTCTGCTTCAGGAAGTGGTGTGTTTCAGGCAGGCATTGCTCCCTTGCCTCTGCCCTCGGCCTGTGTCTCTGGACTCCTCAGGCATCCTGGCGTCCTCCAGCCTCACTTCCTGTCTCTCTCGCCCCTTCTACAGACCCGGGAAAAAGAGAAAATGAAGGAAGCCAAGGACGCCCGCTATACCAACGGGCACCTCTTCACCACCATCTCCGTTTCGGGCATGACCATGTGCTATGCCTGTAACAAGAGCATCACAGCCAAGGAGGCCCTCATCTGCCCAAGTAAGTTGTTTGGACCCTGAATGTCACTCTTGAGTCAGCGCCCACTGACCCTAATCTTTCTCTCCATTCTTTTTACCTTGGATCCATAAGGATCACTCTCCTCTGTGAGCCCCCGCAGGGCCCAAATGCCAGGGCCAGATGCTTGATCCCTTTCTCCCTGTCCTCATGTCTAGGGGTAGTGGCAGTCAGAATATGGCCTAAGCAGGACTAGCTGGGGGGATGGGGGAGGGGAGGCTGGGGGGGGCTCCCC
>NW_006785665.1:1980575-1981000 GCF_000442215.2 Lipotes vexillifer
AAGAGAGGCAGGAATGTTGTGTGTATGTGGGGTGGAGGGGCAGAAATAGGGGAGCTGGGTGGGAAGCTGCTGGCCTTGCAGCTGTTCTGCCGATCTTCCTGGGCAGAACTCGGTGTTCAGGACTTCAGGGTCCCCTTGTCCCTTCCCTTTCTATTGACTGGGGGGAGCCTGAAATCTCTAAATCTCTACAGTTTGAAGCAGAGGATTAGGGATTAGGACCCCCCCTGTCTCAGATTTCTAGTCTGACTGATACACAGTGAGAAAGAGAATATGGTAGCAATGTGTATGTTGGGGGAATGAGGATTAGATAGAACTCCTGACCTTCACCCGCATCTAAGAGTAACCCTGTATTTAGTAAGTACAAGCAACGAATTCTTCCTTCCCCAAGATGCCTACATGGAGGGCTTCTGCCCTGTCTACCCGCC
>NW_006785665.1:1981307-1983970 GCF_000442215.2 Lipotes vexillifer
CCCCCCGCCAAGACCCAGATTTATGGCAAAGAGCTGCTTCTGATTAACGCAGGACCGGAGGTGTTGTGGCCTGCAGCGGAACAGAGGGCCAAAAGCGTTAGCTTCTAAATCTCTGTGGAAGCTGCAAAGGAACCCCAGAAAGAACCAGCGAGGCTTCTCTACTTCCTCACTGTTCAACTTAGAGTTATGAGGATGAGGAGGGAACCCCAATCTAGATCCCTCTAGAGACCTGACAGAATTCCCAATCTGGAAGCTCGTTGCCAGGGGAACCGGGGAGGCGGGCAGCAAGCGCTATTTTGAGAGCAGGTGGATAGCGGAGGTTCGATCCAGAGACACTGGGTGCTGCGGGTAGGAGAAGGGAGCTCCAGGGGGGGTGGATGCAGCTCCAGCCCCCACTTCTGTCTGCCCCTCTGCCCCACCCTGCTCGCCTTGTATTTGTGGAAGTAAGCACGGTGCTGGGTATTGTCTGAAGGAGTTAGCAGAGTTTCCGGTGTTGTTGGATGGGGCGGGGAAGCTGGAGACGGCCAAGGGCTGTGAGGGCATGTTGGGGAAAGGGACGGCCAGTAGTCCCAGTGCCTAGGCTTAGCTACTCTTCCTTTCCTCTCCTCTTCTCTCCTACCCCATGGCAGGGTGGGGTGGGTGGTGAGGGAGAAGCAGATGGAGTGTGGGAGCTGTGGGTTTACCTTACTTGGGGAACAAGACTCCCCGGGTCCGGAAGGGAGGCTGGAGTCATAGCAAGCATAGCTGAGCAGTGCAGAAGGCGGGCAGGGGCAGGGCATGGCCTGTCCCCCGCTCTGCCGCTGGATCCATCAGCCTTAGCACTGCTTAGGCCTAGCCAGAGTTTGTGGGCATACGTATGGCTCAACAGGAAGTGCACAGACAATCCTGAGTTAAACCCCAGCTCTACTACTAGCTGTATGACCTCTGGCAGATGGTTTAACCTCTCCAGGAGACAGGATCCTCATCTATAAAATGAGGATCATTGAATCTACCTCAAGGGGTGGTTAGGATCAAGCTCAGGGGATGTTCATTTCCCCCTCTCTGCCCCTAGCCCCCACCCCAGCTGCTCCTGTGCCACCTTCTGTTCCGTGGGCGTCCTCTCTGCCATCTGTCATTCTCAACCACCTTTGTGCTTCTTGAGCTCATCTCTGGCAGCCAGTAACCCCTTCTTCCCTCTAGTCCACCTCGCAGGTCATCTCTGAGTCAGGATTGCCCACCCCTCCTGATGGCTTAATTGTGGTCCACACCTATACCCCCTCACTTCATCTCCTGCTTGAAGGAAGGGGGGAGGTGGGAGGAGAGGGACTGGGGTGCGGCGATGGCCGAGGAGTCTGGGAAGGGGGAGAGTCTCAGGCTGTGTGGCCATGGGGAGATGGGTGTCTGCATGTGGGTGTGTCCCCCCCGTACCACCCGGCCCTCCCGTCACCCTCTCTACCCCACCCTCCCAGCCTGCAATGTGACTATCCACAACCGCTGTAAAGACACCCTCGCCAACTGTACCAAGGTCAAGCAGAAGGTGAGATGGCAGGGAGGGCAGAGGGCTGGGGGAGAGGGTAGTGAGTGTGCGGTACCCTCATGCCTTTTCTGTTCATTCCTCACCCTGTGTTACTCAACCCCTCTCCTCACCAGGGGGCAGCCCAGACCCTCCACCCCAGGCCGCAGGCCCTGCAAGAGGGGGTCAGCCTGTTGCTGTAGACACATCCCCTGAGCACTGGGCTCAGCCACCCTGATGCCCTTAGCCATCATGCCAGCTTTCTCCCTAGGGGGCCAGCCACTCAGCTCCTGCCCTGGGCCTATGGGGGTGACCCTAGGGTGACAGCTGTTCTTGGTGTCTCTCTCTTGCTCTCTGTCTCACAGCAACAGAAAGCTGCCCTGCTGAAGAACAACACTGCCTTGCAGTCTGTTTCACTTCGCAGTAAGAGTGAGTAGTGAGGATGCTGGAGCCCCCATAGGACCCTGGACCCCAGGCCTCTCAGGCCATGAGCTGTGCTGCCCCCCTGAGGTCGTTCCCTGGCACAGCGCCTTCCTCTTTTCAACTGGATGCTGATGGTGGGGTCATACGGGAGATCCGGACTCTTGGGCTTAGGGGCAGGACAGGAGAATTCAAATGGGGACGAAACCTTGGGATGGCTGGTCATCTGAGCCTGGTCACACCTTATATTATTATTATTAGTTATTTACACCGCACTTGGGAATGTTGGCAGAAGTTGTCAAGGGCCAATTCAGACGGATCTGGTGTAACAGAAAGAGCGTGGTGCTTAGTCAAAAAGACCAGAGTCTGTATATGTATACATATAGCAGATTCACTCTGTTATACGGCAGAAACTAACACAACATTCTAAAGCAATTATACTCCAATAAAGATGTTAAACAAAAAAAGACCAGAGTCCGAATCTCTGCTCAGCCATTAGCTGAGTCACCCCAGACAAGTCTCTTAACCATCCTGAGCTGCAGATTGCTGATAGTCTTATGGCGGGAAAGAGATAAGGCAAGAAAAACTCTTTATAAACGTTAAAAGTATTGCACAAGGCTTCCCTGGTGGCACAGTGGTTGAAAGTCCACTTGCTGATGCAGGGGACACGGGTTCATGCCCCGTGAGGATCCCACATGCCGCGGAGCGGCTGGGCCCGTGAGCCATGGCCGCTGAGCCTGCGTATCCGGAG
>NW_006785665.1:1984118-1996198 GCF_000442215.2 Lipotes vexillifer
AAAAAAAAAAAAAAAAAGTATCGCACAAACATACGGGTAGAATTACTGTTATCATCTTTCTTTGACTAGAACAGGGCTTAAAAAAAAAAAAAGAGCAGGGCTAAAGGTGGGGCTGGAGAGGAGGCCTCGCTTCTAGTGGAGGAGCCTGGGAGGCTTGAATCCTGGGAAGGCACCAGGTTTGACGCTTGCCTACTTGGTATCCCACCCCTCTGACAGCCACCACTCGGGAGCGTCCCAGCTCTGCCATCTACCCCTCCGACAGCTTCCGACAGTCCCTGCTTGGGTCCCGCCGTGGCCGCTCCTCCTTGTCTTTAGCCAAAAGTGTTTCCACCACCAACATTGCTGGGTGAGCCTCTGCTTGGGGAAGGGAGAGCCAGGCAGGCAGAGTATGGCAATGGAGACGGGGGGCTGAGAGGTCTTTCCCATCCCTGAGTTCAGAATTATAGACAGACAGGTAAGGAGAACTTGGGGTACTGCCTCTGGGATCCCACCTTGGGTCCCCACCCGGGAAGGGAACTCTTGCCGGAGTCGGGTGATGCAGCCAGGCTCCACTCCCCTCAGACACTTCAACGATGAGTCTCCCCTGGGGCTGCGCCGGATCCTCTCCCAGTCCACAGACTCCCTCAACATGCGGAACCGGACCCTGTCAGTGGAGTCCCTCATCGACGAAGGTGACTGTGCCCGGACCTCAGGGAGACCAGGGCATGAGGGGCAGGTGGGAGCAGTCCTGGGAACGGCAAGGCGGGAAGGGATCTAGAGAAGGGCCCAGGACCCAGGGAAGAGAATTGGGATCCGAGTTGTTTCCCCCACTCACTTCCAGGTGCAGAGGTGATCTACAATGAGCTGATGAGTGACTTTGAGATGGATGAAAAGGACTTTGCAGCTGATTCCTGGAGCCTTGCTGTGGATAGCAACTTTTTGCAGCAGCATAAAAAGGAGGTGATGAAGCAGCAGGATGTCATTTATGGTGAGCCAAGAAGACCACCCCAGACTTCTCTTTTGTCACCAGTCCTGTTTCTTTGTGTCCTTCCTCTGCCAGCCCCTACCTCTCAACACCCTTCCCTCTTATCCCATTGGCCTTCAAGACCCTGCCTGGCATCCCCACAAGTGGCCACTAGGCCCCCACCTTTTGGGCTGTTGACCTCCAAGGCCCTTCTTTATGCCTTCCTTCCAGTCAATTCTTAGTCTTTCCTCTCTGCCTGTTCCAACACTGTACTGGGAACTGTGGGAAACCTAGACATGTAGGGGGCACATGGTTCTTGACCCTAAAACAGCTCATAGCTTAAGATGGCACGGCATAAAGATTAAAAAATGATTAGAAAATGATCTAAGATCGTACTAATGCAGAATGTTAGCCTGGAAGGGATCTTGAAAACCTCAAATGAGCCCTGAGGTCCCCAGCCTAGGCCCCACCAATTGTGGCCAAGCCAGGGTAGAGGCCAGGTGTCCCATTGTCCCCACAGAGCTGATCCAGACAGAGCTACACCATGTGCGGACCCTGAAGATCATGACCCGCCTCTTCCGCACGGGGATGCTGGAAGAGCTACAGCTGGAGCCAGGAGTGGTCCAGGGCCTGTTCCCCTGCGTGGACGAACTCAGTGACATCCATACACGCTTCCTCAGCCAGCTGTTAGAACGCCGACGCCAGGCCCTGTGCCCTGGCAGCACCCGGAACTTCGTCATCCATCGCTTGGGTGACCTGCTCATCAGCCAGGTGAGAAAAGGCAGGACCCATGGGCAGCATTCATGGGAGGAGGTGTGACTAGAGTGGGCATTTCTCATCATTTCATCAAACTCTAGGGAGTGGAGCCAGAGAGGGCTGGAGAGGCAGGAAGCCCGCCTGTTTGGCGGGAGGCCAGAGGGTGTTGGGGATGAGATGTGGCTTTGAGGGAAATGCTGACACAGCCCTGCTCCCCCAACTTCTAGTTCTCAGGTCCCAGTGCAGAGCAGATGCGGAAGACCTACTCGGAGTTCTGTAGCCGCCACACCAAGGCCTTAAAGCTCTATAAGGAGCTATATGCCCGAGACAAACGCTTCCAGCAGTTCATCCGGGTGAGCAAACCTCTCCAGGACCCACACTCAGCCTCCTCTAGTGGCCCAACCCTTGTGGACACATCCGCTTGTGGATCCCATCAGCAGCCCCTCATAGCAGTAGAGCAAGTGCCTTTGCTACTTTGGTCCTCACAATAAACCTGTGACCTTCTCGTCCCCATTTTCCAGACTGGGTCACCTACGCCGACCGGTGTGAGGTAAATGGCCAAGTTAGGGCCGGCACCAGGGCTTAGGCTCCAAGAATGCTCCAGCGTTCTTTCTGTTGCCCTCCCCTCGGGCCCCACTCTGGCCCTGAGCCCTCCTCTGCTCTTGTAGAAAGTGACCCGCTCGGCCGTGCTGAAGCGGCATGGTGTACAGGAGTGCATCCTACTGGTGACTCAGCGCATCACCAAGTACCCGGTGCTCATCAACCGGATCCTGCAGCATTCCCACGGTGAGAGGAAGAGCCTGGGGGGGAGGAAGGTGGGAGAGGGCTACCTGGGGTGAGAAATGGCTCAGGATAACCAAGGGGAGGGATAGGGTCAGATGTGGAATGCTGGGCAGCCTCTGAAGGTGGGAATCGAGATTGGTGGGAATTGGGGCTGGCTTGAAGCTTGGCTGAGCCCTCCCTCCCTCATGCTGACCCCTGGTCAGGGATCGAGGAGGAGCGCCAGGACCTGACGACGGCACTGGGGCTGGTGAAGGAGCTGCTGTCCAATGTAGACCAGGATGTGCACGAGCTGGAGAAAGGGGCCCGCCTGCAGGAGATCTACAACCGTATGGACCCTCGGGCCCAGACCCCAGTGCCTGGCAAGGGCCCTTTTGGCCGAGAGGAGCTTTTGCGGCGCAAGCTCATCCACGATGGTTGCCTGCTCTGGAAGACAGCTACTGGGCGCTTCAAAGGTCAGTGGTCAGCTTGGCAGGCCAGGCAAGAGTCCGCGGTCAGATATAAAGGAGAAGCATCCAAGCCCTTAGGACCTCTTTTAATGCAGCCCTATACCCAGGGTGAGACCCAGTGGGAGGAAAATATGTGGTCTCTGTTGCGACAAAAGTCTGAATTCTGGATTTCATGGGTGATACAAGGACTTCCTTGTCAGTATTTATTCATTTCTTTGGTTCTTGCATGCCCAGAAAGCTACTGGTTTTGATGAAGAAAACAAATTCCAGGATCAGAGGACAAGATCAGGGTAGTTGGTTCTACCAGCTGGAATCCCAGCCACCAGGGCTGGGGAATGGGCAGGAGCTTTGGGAACACAGCTAGGGAAGGCCCACGGGAGGGGGTGGAGCCCAGCGAAGGGCAGGCTGAGTGGAGAAGAGAAAAGGGGGTGGGGCATGTTGGGCTGGGGCCCTCTTCCCCAGACTCTCTTCCCAGACTGCACTGGCCAATGCTTTCCTACCTAAATCAAGACAAGAGAGTTGCAGACGTTGGCTATGGGGGTGAGGAATGAGGGGCAGAAGTATACCGTGCTACCTGAGGCTAGAGCCTGCCTGCACTTCTGTCCTGTGTCATGAAATCCCCACTTCATAGGCTTGAGTATTGCAGGCTTCACCAGCCACTTTCCTTCATCCCTTTCTCTCCTTCCCATCCCTCCCACGCCGAAGCTAAGAATATAAAGCATGGGGGGGGTTAAAAATAGCAAGGGTGGAGAGCTTTATTTCTGAAAGCCCTCCCCTTCTGTGTGCCCACAACTTAAAAAGATCTCCAAGGGCAAAGGGTAAGTGTGTGTCTTCTCGACTGTGACATCCAACTTTCTTGGGCTTGACCTTTATTTCCCCTTAAGTCTTAAAGCACAGGACCTCTTAGGATCTGAGAGCCTGGAAGGTGGGGCAGAGAAGGAAAATGAAAGCAGGGCCTGCTGGGGTTGAAGGAGATTGGGATTGTTCAGTGGTGGGAGAGATGGCTAAGGAACCCAACTGTTCTCCCTGCGGAGCACAAAATGAGAAGTGGCAATATGCTGGGGTTGGGGGAAGCTTAGACCAAATATCCAAAAAGGTCTTATGTTAGTCAGTTGTTCAACATGGAACTGAAAGGCTCTGGGAATCCTTTTACTACCCTGACAGAACTTCTGGACCCTTTCACACAGAAAAATACACGTGTGATATATTAATATGTAAAGTTGCTTATGCAACTTCAGAGGATTTGCAGAGCACTTGTAGACATCCTAGGGGGTCTGTAGACCCCAGGTTAAGAAATCCGCATTTGTTGGATAAAGAGGGTTTTCTCCAAAGGCGTTGGGTGATCGCTTATGGGCACCTCTAGCCCAAGAAGCTGATTAATCTGATGGCACGTGCATTTACCCCCCATTTCTGAGTTATAAGAATGGGAAAGGTGGGAGGTCTGCAAAAGTGGAGAAAGCAACCAGAGGGAGAGAGGTCAGGAAGAGGGGAAACAGGAGCTCTTACCTAATGGGGTAGACCTGGTCCTTGAGAAAGAAAAACAGCTGCTCAGACACTTTATAATCCTGCCTTTATCCTCCTGCCAGATGTGCTCATGCTGCTGATGACAGATGTGCTGGTATTTCTCCAGGAGAAGGACCAGAAGTACATCTTTCCTGCCCTGGTGAGACCTTCTACCTTCTTCTTCCTCAGCACAGACAAGTGTTGAGGCCCTTCTTGCTTTCTTACCCCAGCCTGGAAGAACCCTGGAATCCTCCAGAGTCAAACAGCTGTTATTGTAGCCATTACTATAATATAATAAGGAGAAATAAGAACAGCCAAGACAAATTGTTACTGTATGCAGGCACTTTTACACCTGTCAGGAAGGCCCATTATTATCCTCTTTTTGTAGATGAGGAAAGTAAAGCTTAAAGTTAATTAAATTGTCAAGGGTCACAAACGTTTCTAAGTCCTATCTGGCTGGCACCAGAGCCTGGGTTCTTAACTTGTATTCTCGGCTGACTCTTCAATCCTTTGGGGTATTCCAGAAGGACTGAAGACTCAAATATCCAGCGGTCAGGATTCCCAGCTTTAATCCTTCCTTTCCCCTGACTGGCAGGACAAGCCCTCGGTGGTGTCACTGCAGAATCTAATTGTGCGGGACATTGCCAACCAGGAGAAAGGGATGTTTCTGATCAGCGCGGCACCCCCTGAGATGTATGAGGTCCACACGGCATCCCGGGATGACCGGAGCACCTGGATCCGCGTCATTCAGCAGAGCGTGCGAGTGTGAGTGTGTGTATGGCCTCACAGTACCTGCAGTTTCAGTCCCCAGGCCACAGCACTCCCAGGGAATGGAACCCAGGGTTCAGAGGTAGAGGCAGAGGCCAGGGGAGAGACAAGATGGTCCAAGGCAGGAAATGTCATCTATGTTCTACTGTCCTGTAAAGTCGCACTTTATATGACGACAACCGCAACCACCTTCCAAATGCAGCATGAGCTGACAAGCCAAAGGAATACTTTAAGCTGTCACATTCTGGCATACCTGCCAGCCAGCAGTACAGTTTCACCTCCATTAACATCTTAGTCTGTAGGCAGTGGGCCATTATTTGGATTGTACTGTCTTTTACCTTTATTTTCTAAAAATAAATGAAAAAGAGGATAATGAAAGCATTGATACTAGTGGTAAGAGGAGCAAAACTCAAACTCCATACAACAGAGGCAAGAAGGAAATCATTTCATGTGCTAAAGCAGCAGATCTTTGGCTTCTGTTGGACACACATTAGATTTGAGGCAGTCAACTGTGTGTCTGTTGTGATGAAAAAAAGTAAAGTGCACGTAAAATGTTGAAAATGGGTTCTCAAAGATTATGCCTGAAGAATAAATTCAGTTAAGATGTTTATGATTTTTTTTTTTAGTAATTTTATATTTTATTTATTTATTTTTGGCTGGTTTGGGTCTTTGTTGCTGCGTGCAGGCTTTCTCTAGTTGCAGAGAGCAGGGGCTACTCTTCGTTGCAGTGCACAGGCTTCTCATCGCAGTGGCTTCTCTTGTTGCGGAGCTCAGGCTCTAGGCACGCAGGCTTCAGTAGTTGCAGCGCACGGGCTCAGTAGTTGTGGCTCGTGGGCTCTAGAGCGCAGGCTCAGTAGTTGTGACGCACGGATTTAGTTGCTCTGCGTCATGTGGGATCTTCCCGGACCAGGGCTCAAACGCATGTCCCCTGCATTGGCAGGCGAATTCTTCACCACTGTGCCACTAGGGAAGTCCTATGATTTTTTTTTAGCTTTCAGAGAATGGATTCTTCTCTACTTTATATTATGTAAACTTTTTTTTTTAACTTCTGCAGTTAAGACTTTGAACAAATTTTTCAGAAATGCGTGCAAAGTATGAAATTACCAATTCTAGGAAAACAAGGCAAAGTACCTGTCCCATTGACAATAGATCTATAGTGCCCTTTTTATTAATAATATTAATATTTGTAGTTGCGAAAATAATATTATTCATTATAATTGATTTATTGAGCTTCTGCCGTGTTCAAAGCAGTGGTACATTATTTCATTTAATCCTCACGGAAAACCTGTGAGGAAGATATTATCCCCATTTCTCACATGAGGAAATAAAGAGGTTACCACCTGGTAAATGTGGAGCCAGGATTTGAGCCCAGGGTGCTTGATGCCAAAAACTGTAGTTGTCCCTCTGCACTATGCTACCTCTCCAGGTGACCTTTGGAGAGGTACAGACCAGTAGATGCAGATGATCAGTGCTAGGAAAAGGAGAGGGTCAAGAGTGGATGAAGCCAGGGCGTGGAGCTGATGAGGCTTACCAGGGAGAAATAGAGCACGTTTGGGAAGGAGGGTAGGCAGATTCCTGGTGTGTGACCTGACTTCCTTCCCCAAACCCCACCCAACCTGTTATCTCTCCAGATGCCCATCCAGGGAGGACTTCCCCCTGATTGAGACAGAGGATGAGGCTTACCTGCGGCGTATCAAGAGTAAGTCCACCCACAGAGTTTGTTTAAATAATTTATGATATATCCACACAGTGGAATACTGTCTAAAAAGTGAGATGGCTCTATGAGGGCTGATGTAGATCCATAACCAAAATATATTGTTAAGCGAAAAGAGCAAGGTTTAAAACACTGTAAAGTATATGCTACCACTGACGTGAAAATATTGGGGATAAATATGTCATATGTATTTTGTATATGTGTGTGCAATATCTCTAGGAAGATAAGATATTATTACTGTGGCTTCCTCTGGGCAGGGAAACTAGGAATAACAGAGTTAAGATTGTAACTTACTTTTTTACTATAAGGCCTTATATTAGTTGGGGTATGATCTAACTGCTGTACAAAAAGATTAACAAAAATCAGTCGGTTACATGAGGTAGATTATTTCTCTCCACATAACAGTCCAGAAGTGGGAAGTGCAGGGTAGTTGTGCAGTTCTGCCCTCTCCAACGAGAAGATTCCCCATCTCTATGTCCTCTATGTCTGTGTCTCCATCACTACTCCAGCTCCTGCTATCACATCTGCATCCCAGCTAGCAAGGAGTGGGTAAAGAACAAGGAGAGTTTATACCGATTATTTTTAAGGGCACATCTGGAAGACTGTCACATCTGTTGGCCAGAATTTAGTCACGTGGCAATGCCTAGCTGCAAGCCAGGCTGGGAAATCGAGTGTAACTGGGCAGCCGTGTGCCCAGATGAAACTTGCACACCTTCTCTTATTAAAGGAAGGTGGGGAGAATGGAAACTGCTGGACAGCCTACAGTCCCTGCCACACATTGTTTTACTTTTGTTTTTAAAACAAAAGTACATGTGTTACTTTTCCCCAAAAAAAGTTATTTTCTTTTTCATAAATGCCAAAAAACCAAAATTAAGTCCTGCCACTCTGGCCAGGCCTGGCCCCTGACCCCTGGAGCTGCCCCTCCACTACTGGCTCTTCCGGGTGCTCACCTGTTTCTCATCCACAGTGGAGCTGCAGCAGAAAGACCGGGCACTGGTGGAGCTGCTGCAGGAGAAGGTTGGGCTGTTTGCCGAGATGACCCACTTCCAGGTGGAAGAGGATGGCAGCAGCGGGATGCCCCTGCCCACCCTGCCCAGGGGGCTTTTCCGCTCTGAGTCCCTCGAGTCCCCTCGTGGCGAGCGGCTGCTGCAGGATGCCATCCGTGAGGGTGAGGGGGCTCCTAGGGAAGAGTCCAGACTCATCCACTCACCATCACAAGATACGGACCCGTGGCTAGACCTGGACACACACAGACAAGGGGGACGTCAGCCCCATAGGCCATAACTCCCCTGAGTGCCTGTTGTTTGTGGGGGAAGATGGTCCTTGCTGCTGTTTGACACCTCTCATCCTGCACGTACTTGTGCTGCCCCTTGGGACCTTTAATGACCTTTGCCTTGTATGTGGTGGTGGCAGTGAGACCCCACTACATGTGCAGGGGGCATTCCCCTAGATGCCTGCATGTTCCGTGTACTGAGTGAATGGCATCCCCTCCCATCCCCCGCAGGATTCTCTGTTGCTCCTGTCCTCACCTCTTCTTTCCCCGCAGTGGAGGGCCTGAAAGACCTGCTGGTGGGGCCTGGAGTGGAGCTGCTCTTGACACCCCGGGAACCAACCCTGTCCACAGAACCGGACAGTGGTGGTAACACGAGTCCTGGAGTCACTGCCAGTGAGTGCCAGGGCAGGGGACCAAGGTAGCACGTGGGAGGGGTTAAAGAGAATGGGGTGGTACCAGGGACCAAGTGGTATCGGGGTGCTGGGGAAGTGGTTCAGCCCATCCTTTTCCCCTTCTCAACAGATGGTGAGGCCAGAACCTTCAATGGCTCCATTGAGCTTTGCAGAGCTGACTCAGACTCCAGCCAGAAGGTGGGTCTCAGGAGGTGTCAGGACTTGGCTAGAGGGAGGGAAAGGGACAGCTGCCCTATAGATCCTTGACTCAGAGCTATCAGGGACAGGCACCAGGGACTTGTGTGTCTGCTGATTCCCCATCCTTGCCCGTTTCTGCAGGATCGAAATGGAAATCAGCTGAGATCTCCCCAGGAGGTGAGATGGGAACGTGATGATATAGGAGACCGAAGGAGGGGTACTCTCATCTGAGAAATTAGAGCCCAGTTTGGAGTTGGGAGGGGGCATGTACACCTCAAAGTACCTGCAGTCTTATCGTCCCACACCCACACTTATTCAACTTCTGGGCAGTTCTCCCATCCTGAAGCTTGAACTCTGTTCCTACCCTCTCCTCTGTCCTCAGGAAGCGTTGCAGCGATTGGTCAATCTCTATGGACTTCTACATGGCCTACAGGTCAGTGGGGCAAGGGCTGGAGTGGGAAGGGGAGGAGCCAGACCCGAGCTACCCATTTAGGTGGGACAGAATCATCCTAACAGGCCTTTCTGAGCCTTCCCGATTCAAGCTCTCCAGGAATCATGACCTGGGCCCTGGGGAGTGAGGGTGAGGGGTAGAAGAAACGGGGTCCTGATACACCCCTCTGTCTGCATTCCACCCGCAGGCGGCTGTGGCCCAGCAGGACACTTTGATGGAAGCCCGGTTCCCTGAGGGCCCCGAGCGGCGGGAGAAGCTGACCCGAGCCAACTCCCGGGATGGAGAGGCTGGCAGAGCCGGGGCTGCCCCTGTGGCTCCTGAAAAGCAGGCTACGGAACTGGCATTGCTGCAGCGGCAACACGCGCTGCTGCAAGAGGAGCTACGGCGCTGCCGACGCCTCGGTGAAGAGCGGGCGACGGAGGCTGGCAGCCTGGAAGCCCGGCTCCGAGAGAGCGAGCAGGCCCGCGCCCTGCTGGAGCGGGAGGCCGAAGAGGCTCGCAGGCAGCTGGCCGCCTTGGGCCACACGGAACCACTCCCGGCTGAGGCCCCCTGGGCCCGGCGGCCTCTGGATCCGAGGCGGCGTAGCCTCCCTGCAGGCGATGCCCTGTACTTGAGTTTCACCCCCCCACAGGTAAGGAAGCTTGAAGTAGTGAACTGACATCAGGGTGGACATCAGGGTCCATGAGAGAACCAGAAAGGAATTGGAGATTTGAGGCCAAATGACATCAGGCATCAGACTTGAAGGACATAGGATACTGATGGGAGGACTGAACAGTTGCGATGGGTGCGGAAAGAAATCAGTCAGTGGTAGAGGTGCTGAGAGTTGAGTCTTCACACTGCTCATTCCCTGGCCTCCTGCTTTTCTGGCCTGCCGTCCACAGCCCAGCCGAGGCCACGACCGCCTGGATTTGCCTGTGACTATTCGCTCTGTCCATCGACCCTTTGAGGATCGAGAGAGACAGGAGCTGGGCAGCCCCGACGAGCGGCTGCAAGATAGCAGTGACCCCGACACCGGCAGCGAGGAGGAAGGTAGCAGCCGTCTGTCTCCGCCCCATAGTCCACGAGGTGAGATCCTGGTGGAGACATGGAATGGAAATGGGATGTAACCTGGGTACAGACCCTTGGGCTGTGGTTTCCAAAAGGAGCCTGCATCCTAAAGCACGGGAACATTTAGGATGGTCCCTAACCAACCACTGAGGTCTACAGTAACTCTTGGGAGGGGCACAGAGCACTTCCTGTTTTGCCTCCTGGTAGATGGGAAGTGGAACTCTTGGAAGCAAAGAATGTAGGGGCCTCTGCTCCAGTAAGTCCATGATTCCCAACCTTTTCAAGCAGAAATGGATTCCAAAGTAAAAAAATTTCAAAGACCTCCAAGTTCTTATAGTTGGTTCAGGAAATACAAAATAACCCAAAGCTACTGTGACTTCATGTAATACTAATCTTAACATATTTTGTATTTTATTAATCAAATTGTGTCTCCATATACTTAACAAGTACGTAGGTGTGGATACCTTACTTTGTTGACAGAGGTTTTCCCCTCACCCAAGGATTACAGACCTCTGCCCTCCCTCACAGCTCTCTGAGCTCCTCAGCCCAAAGACGGGGAGGCGTCAGTGTAGCGGGCCAGTAGATCACGGGAGCATCTGTTCACTCACTAACTTTGCCCCGTCCTCCTTCAGACTTCACCCGAATGCAGGACATCCCGGAAGAGACTGAGAGCCGTGACGGGGAGCCTGTAGCTTCAGAGAGCTAAGGGGGCCCCTCCCCCCACCCCATGTCCCCCTGAAGAACATTACTGAGGGAGGCAAACCTGGGGACTCCAATCTGCCAATGACGAGGGAACATTTGAAAGAACTGCTGATTGTCCTTGCCAGCTCTTGGGATCCTTGGACACGGGGGCGGGGGGGGGGCGCCATTTAGGAAGCTGGGGGTATTAGGCCACAGTGCCCCCTGGTGGCATCCAGAAGCTACACTGCAGATGCCAATTTTTCATGCCTTCTTCCCTCTACTTTAGGAAAATTTATTTATTTATTGTTTATTAGTTATGGAGGGAGAGGGGAGATTTAGAGGACCAGGGACATGGGAACCAAGCCATAGGGATCAGGGGGCCTTGTCCTTTAACACTACTGGGGTTTATTCAGGCTTAACCATGCAGCTGCTGGGTTCTAGCCCTGACACCCGTCCTGAGCAACACCCATCTTTGAGGAGAGGCTGCAGCCATGAGACCCTACTGCCCCTTCAGGAAGGGCTGTGGTCAGGGCCATGTCCCTCTCCCCTTCCCCTCAACCTCTTACTGCTGTTCTCCCTTCTCTCTGTCTTCTATGGAAACCCCAGGGAGATAACCTGGCTTCCTAGAGTTGATGGAATACAGGTTGAGGTGGCCGTAAAGGTTTGTTGGGGGGTGAGGGGGAAAACTCACAGGGACCAGAATGTTTCTTTGTTGTTGTTGTTTTCTTTTTTGTACCAAAGCCAACTGCACGTGTTTTATATTTTTAAGAGAAGATTGTAGGCAATTAGAAATCGCAGACTTCTATCTCTACATCTCGGAAGAACTTGAGGGATGGGGGGAACAATGACTTCTCCACTCATCTATAGTACTGGGGGACCCCTTTTGACCTCTTCCCCAGCTATTTGGCAAAACAGTTCTTAGGTGAGTTGGGAAATCTCTACAAACCCTGACCTCATCCCCCATCTCAGCAACCATGACCTGAAACCTCTGCGTGAATTTGGGGGATTTTTCAATGGACCTCCCCCCCCGCCCAGTGCCTGCCAGCCCCAGCCAGTTTTCTGCAAATTTGATTGTTAAAAAAAAAAAAAAAAAGAAAGAAAGAAAAAAAAAAAAAAAAAAAAAAA
>NW_006785665.1:1996346-2029257 GCF_000442215.2 Lipotes vexillifer
TTAAAAAAAAAAAAAAAAAGAAAGAAAGAAAAGAAAAAAAAAAAAAAGATAAAACAGGGAAAATTAAAGTCCTGGAACCCCAGGAAGTACTGTCTGTTAATGTCTGCCAGTTCTGAGGGTGCTGGTGAGGGGGAGAGCCAGGCAATGATGTGTGTTCCTCCAAAAGGGGCCTCTTCCTCTCCCAGGAAGGGTGACTGCCTCCCTGAAGACAGGGGGCGCTAACAAAAGAAACTGCTGCCAACCTTTTTTTGCTGTCATCTTTGACCCTCACACATACAAGGATAATAATGAAGGGACACTTAGGTTCCAGTGGCTGTTGGAGGTTCCAACATTAAAAAACTTGTTTTCATCTCATTTGCATGCCATGCTCAGGAATTGCATCAGCCTCTTGCCTCCTTCCCTCCCTTTCATCACAGTTCCTGTTAGCCTCTCCCCAGAGTCATTCATTTTCAGGTTCAGCCCTCACTCTGCCCTTGTTCTTCACAGTGCCAGAGCCCTGGTTTAACCTTTTTAAGGTGGTTTCCCTCATAGGAGCTGCTCATTTGCTCTTTGCCATTTTGAGAGGCAGTGAGAGATTAAGTAGGTTTCAGTTCTTGGTTTTGGTTAATTTTTTGCTTCCTGTTTCTGGTTAATACCCTGCTCTGGGGCTGTAGGGGGAGGGGTGAGAGAGTCTAGAGTTGTATAAATGCTGGCACAGTGCACAGACCTCTGTTGGAGCCCATGGGGTAAGATGGGAAGGATGGGGCTCATGACCTCAGCTAGAAAGAGGAACTGAAATTACCTGGGGTGGGGGACAGTCTTGGGGGAGCAGCCAGCACCCTCCACTCCTGTCATTCTCATCCATCAGCATCTGGCCTTGACAAGGTGCCTTCTCATCGATAATGGAATCTGTGAGGTAGGAATTGTTCTCATTTCATAGACAGGGAAACCTGGGTGCAGAGGGTTGCCAGCCCAGCAGAGGAGCCAGGAAAGGGCCAGCCCTCCTAGCTGCAGTCCTCCACTTCCCCTCCTCGGCTACTCTGCTGAAAAACACCAGAGCTCCAAAGTTTCCAACACGATGGCCCATGGCTCAGCAGCTGTCTGCCACGTCAGCGGGAAGCAGCTGGGACCCAAAGCTGTAAAGGCAGAGCAGGGGGATGTTAGCATCCAAAGACCACCAGGAAAGGGAATGCAGGCTCCTCCAGCGTTCTTACAGATCCAGTGAAGGATGCTGGTCAAGAGGGTAATGGAAACCTGGGGACGCAGAGCCCAGAGCGTGGGTTCTGAGCAGCCCACAGCTCACAGGAGAGCTGCTCTGTCCCTCCTGCCACCCCTGGACTGAAACCCCCTCCTCATCCTTGATCCCAAAACAAGACACACATTTCTCTGACATGGTAGTTCCTCTGAGATTAGTCCCTCTCTCACGTCTTTCCCATTCTGTCCGTTGTCCCCTCTCTATTCCCATTTTTGGAAACTCAGTCTTACTCTCTGTCTACCCTGTTGGCAGTTTCACAGCTCTCTGGCTTGAGCTCCAGGGAGCCAGGGCCCAGCTTCTTGCCACAGCAATGCCTCTTTTCCATTGCACCCTCCCCTCCCTCTCCCATCCCAAAGGGTGCGTCTGCATGCATTCATTCACCTCTGACTTGGACCTGTTTAAACTTTGTCAATATTTACCTCCGGGTCCCATAAAGCCCATAAAGCAGCGATGCCCCCAGAGGAGCCAATATCCCGAGCCCCAGCAGGGCCATCAGAGGAGCTGCAGGGGGTGGGAAGAGGGGCACTTGAGTGGTGGAGGAGTTTCCATCCTGAATTGGCTGGGAATAGATGTGGATTTTGGAACTGTTTAAACATTATCAAAGAAAGGAAATTAAACATCAAGAGGCTAATTAAATCTCTTTAGCATTGCTTAATATGGTGTGAATTAGGCAGCTCTTTAGAGCCTCTCCTGTTCAGCAACTGGATGGAGCTGGTGCAGGCGATGCCCCCCTCCAGAGGGGGCTCCACCCACTCAGGAGGCACGGTGCCCAGCTGGGTTCAAGACATGTCAGACCTTGGGGTGGGGCAGTGGCAGTGGGAGCTCCACCCCGTTTTCCCTCTGCCACCTCCCTCCTTCCCAGGGGCTCCCCCCGCAAAGTCCCTTCTGATGGCTAGCATTTATCATTGCTGGGTATCTATGGATACAGAAACCAAAGGGAACCCCCCTGCCCTGGAGTGCACACCTTCAAGAGGGGCCTGAGGGGCCAACCCCTCATTCAGTTCCTTATGTAAAACTTTCACTCCAGAGCATGTAAAAATTCCAGACAAGACCTTTATGGCTCCTTGTCCCTGTCTCCCAGTTGCCCCCTTATTTCTTCCTTTTTTCTTCTGTCTCCATTTTACATGGGCTGTAAGAAAAATAGCTAAAACTATTTCAGGCACTGTTAAATCCTTAACAGCCCATTTTAAATTGAGAAAACAGGTACAGAGAAGTAAAGTAACTTACCAAGGTCCCTCAGCTGGTTAGTGTCAGACCTAGGATGTGAATCCAGGTGTTCTGACACCTGAGTTGATGCTCGGAGCTAAGCCCTTAGGGGAGGAGGGAGTAGCGCCATATTCTGTGGTTCGCACTCCTCTAGCTGCACACTCAGCCTCCTCTTCTCCCAACCCCTTTCCGCTTCTCTTGCCTGCCTGTGCCCCACACACATCCTTGGCTTGTCCTTATCCTCACTTCTCCCTCCAAATCCTGATTTAAGGAGAGACACATGCGTACTCCCAGCCAGAAACAGGGGTTTGCGCTCTGGGCTTGGCTGGAGCCAGGGATCCAGCAAGACCCCACACACAGCAGGGAGAACTACAGCTTTTGCTGCTGAGGTGTCTGTGGGCACCAAGTTTCTGTAGACACTAATGAGATGGTAAGAAGGTAGAGGTGGCCAGAGGAGAAGGGCATATTTGGCCCCAGCACCAGAGAAGGACAAGGGTACACCCCCATTTGAGGTGAGGGAGGGAGCGTGGAGGGGATAGAGAGAGATAGGCATTGACCTATGACCCAATTAGTCTAGAACTCCTAGGGAAATTTTCCTGGGAATTCTCACAGAAGGCAGAAATGGGGCAAAGAATCCTTTTGGCCACCTTGACCTGGAGGTGGAACTGAGGTGGAAGGTGCAGACACTTTGTGTATGCTCCAGAGGTTTATTCTCAGATACTCATCATTCCCATCTCCATGTGGAGACTTCCACTTGGTCATACCCAGCCCTGACCTGGGTCCCAGCCTCCCTGTTCCCCCATAGCCAGAGCTGGGGATCAAAGATCAGACTTTCCCTGAGGGTGTTGCATCGTGGCAGAGAGGCCAACCTCTCTCTCCCTAGGATGCGTGGATCCCCACAAAGAGGAGGGGGTTTGCCTTGCCCCCTTCACCCAGGTGTCCCTTTGTCCAGGTTGGTAAGCCTGGTAGAAGGGCCACCCTCCCAAGGGGTGCTCTCCATCCACTGCCTGCCCACCTCCTTTCGGGCCACCTGTTCTACCCAGCCCCGGCCCTGGGGCCACAGCCTCGCTCACAGATCCCTGAAGGTGTCTGCCAGGGCCTACCGGGGCTCCCGCCTTAGGAAGCGGTACAGCATGGGGTTGAGGCAGCTGTTGCTGTGTGCCAGGCAGGTGGTGATGCGGAAGACATAGGTATGGATGGTGTAGAAAGTGCTGTCCCAGGGCACCAGGTCAGACTTCACCGGGACACCCCAAAGAGGGACCACGTGGTTGGGGAACCAGCAGAGGAAGAAGGAGGCCAGAGGATGTGAGTGGAGCAGGCCACGACTCTGCTGTCCTGCCGTTGCCGCCGCCACAGGAAGGCCGGCAACAGCAGCTAGCTGGTGGTGATGATGCCCAGCGGCACCATAAAGGCCAGGACCACCCTCTGCAGCTGGTAGGCCCCTAGCCGATACCTGCTGGGGAAGCGCAGCAGGCACAGATGCATGCCAGTCACCTCGCCCTTGGCCCCAAAGACAGCCGTGGGCACCGTCACCAGGGCAGCTGCCACCCACACGGCCAGGGTGGCCACATGGGCCCAGAAGAGCGAAAGGTGGGTGCCGGGTCCTGCAGCCATGGCCACCACCCAGTGTCGGGCAACACTCGGCGCCGTGATGAAGAAGATGCTGGTGTAGATGTTGAGGACGGTGGCTGTCAGGACCATCTTGCAGAGGGCACCTCTGAAGGGCCAGTGGAAGTCCAGTGCCGACTCGGCTGCCTAGAAGGGGAGAGTGAGTGCCAGCCCCAGGTCTGCCAAAGCTAGTTTAAAGACAAAAGTGTCAGAAGGTGGGCAGGGGGCTCGCCGAGCGCAGTTACCCAGAACCCAGAGTCCGGCCAAATTTCCCAGCAAGCCGATGTCCCCCACGAGCCCAAAGGCCAGGGCAACCCTCAGGGCTAGGAATCCAACAGGCATCATAGCTTCATCAGCACTCAGCACCCTGCCTCCAGAGGTGTTGACCCAGAAAGCAGGCGGGGGCACAGAGGTGTTGGGCGTGGGCATCGCAGGGCCTCAGACGTCGGTGGTGCTGGGCAGAGGGGCCAGGGGTGCCTGCCAGACTGGCAGGGGCCACCTAAGGCTCTCAGCAGGACGGTGTAGATCTGAGCGCTTCTCTGCTTCTCTCGGGGCCTCTGGCAGCCTGGAGGCCCAGCCCACGCCCACACCTCAGGGGGCGGGCGGTGGAGGGACAACCTGCCTCTTCTCTGTAGGTCTTGGTGGTGGGTGGGGCAGGGTAAGAGAGAACCTGAACGTTGGGATAAATGTGTTTGTGTTTGTGTAGAGCTCTATGCAGAAGAGGATGGGGGGAGGGAGAATGATCCCACTATGCAGGGCAGCCCCAAGCCTCCACTTCAGGGAGAGGGCCACAGATACCCCATCTCAGGGATGACAGGAACCAAACTGGAGCCCCCTCTAATCCTAACAGTGTTCAGGGGCCCCCTTCTCTGCAGAAAATGCTCCCTTGGAGCCAAGGGGAAGGGGCCTGGGAGGGAGCATGGAGGCAGGGAATCAGAATAGGTATTTGAGAGAGAAAGAGCAGAAGTTCTGGAGTCCCAGATCTGCTCCTCACTCGCTGTGTGACTATGGGTGAATTACTTTACTTCCCTGAGCCTCAGTTTCCTAGCTTAAATTTTTCGGGCAAAAGTCTCTGCTTTACGGGATTGGTGTGGTAAAACGAGATAACACATGAAAAAGCACTTTATACATTGCTATTTGCATGAGTGATTATTATTATTATTATTATTATTTTTTTTTTTTTTGCGGTACGCGGGCCTCTCACTGCTGTGGCCTCTCCCGTTGCGGAGCACAGGCTCCGGATGCGCAGGCCCAGCGGCCATGGCTCACGGGCCCAGCCACTCTGCCGCACGTGGGATCTTCCCAGACCGGGGCACGAACCCATGTCCCCTGCATCGGCAGGCGGACTCTCCACCACTGCGCCACCAGGGAAGCCCGAGTGATTATTAGTTCAAAGGAGAAGTTGGGGGTGTTTGTGGCACAAGGGAGCAAGGTACCGAGCAGCTATTATCACCATGCCCAGGGAACAGTGCCAACTAAAACACAGGTTGGAATTCATTGCAGCGTCAAGTGACTTTGAGGCTAAGGGCAGGGAGGAAAAGGGGAGAGGAAGTCACAGCTTCCTGTTCCCTCCCTACTGGGGAACACAGCCTACGAGGACCTGAGCAGGCCTGGGGCATGCCCTCAGTTCTCTTCTTGCTAAGAAGTCCTGTAACCTCTACCACTCCCACTGTCATTTCACCCTTTCCTTCTCTAATCTGTGGAGACAGAGGTCAGTGGTACCCCTACTCTCTCCTGCAACCCCCAAACCCCCTTTCAGAGGTGTGGTTTCTGAGATATACCCTCACCACACCTCCTCCTGCCTCCCCATGATCTCAGCCCTAAATGGAAAAAGTGCATCATTGGGTCCTCCCCTTTTGTGCCCGTATCCCTATCCTTTGCAGAATTTGCAGTGATGGGGGAAAATAGAAGACGTGGGGCGAGGGGCAGGGTGTAGATAAAAGAATGAGGCTTAAAAAAAGAAACAAAAAAAAAAAGAATGAGGCTTTTTCAAAATATTCAGCACCTTCCTGTCCTCTGCTAGCTAACTAAGATGTTTGACGTTCAGTTCCCTTGAGTGCTAGGGGAGGAGAGGGGCCCTTTCAGGATAATCAACAATGGGTTTGATGAACCTTATAGGAGAGACCCAGGGGTGAAAGAGATTCAGACTGGGTGCCAGGATGTTTGGGTCCTTCAGCAAGGGATGGGTGTGAAGGGGGTGGCCGAAGGGGAGTGCCCAGCCCAAGTTCACGTGAGCCCCAGGGACTACCTCCTGGCCTCAGGGACTGCTCCTGTGTGACTTGTGCCAATCACTCCCTCTCTCAGGGCCATGTTTACTCTTCCATCCATCCTGCATCACCTTGTCCATCTGGCAGCCACGATGTCTTTTAATGCACTGGACCTATTGTCTCTTGGCTTGGAAAACAGAAGCTGGGTCAGAATTTCAGGGTTCTGCTTTCCATTTGAAATATCCGGTCCTCTGATCATTTTTTTTTTACCTTTATTCTTTTCTAATCTAAATCCTTTCCCTTAGTCTATCAACACTCCTTTGTGGTTATGTAGAGAGGTGGTGCCGCCAACTGACCAAGTTTAAGAACTTCACTTTGGGCCCCTTCATTTTAGTATTTTGTTAGTTTGTTCCTTGATTCATCCATTCATTCACTAATCACAGCATTTCCTGAACACTTACTATGTGCCAGGCACTGTGCTAGATGCTGGGGAGACGAAAACATAATATGGTCCCTATGCTCATAAAATATAACAAGCTTTTTGAGATGGGTGGGCTTTTCAGATCATCTAGTTCAGTTTCTCATTTTGTAGGGTGTGAAAGTGACTTGTCCAAGGCCACAGGGGAAGTAGTGGCAGAGTGAGGATTTGAGATAAAAGTCTTCTGACTCCTAGAATCTAGCTCTTTCCAGTACATCACAAAACCCTTTGGGCATTTCTTTCCACCTCTAACCTCTTCCCCTTCCGGAGTGCCAGAAGTGCCAGACCCTGCCCTTGGGAAGCGCCAAAGGAAAGAGCAGGAGGATATGGACGGAAGGATGGCGACAACTCTGCTTTCGATGGTCTTCCCCCACAACTGCTGGAGGAAGAGGAGGGACTGGACCCAACAGAAATGCTTTTGCCATCTCTCACGTTCATATTACCCTCTGGAGCCGTACTTTTCCAGCCCCATTTTCTATCTCAGAATCCAAGGACCTGTAGTGGTAGATTACAGTGTCTCCCTTTCATAAAAGGGACTTCCAACATCTGGGCCTTCCCCTCAGTCACCTGAATATCCTCACCTCCCTCGTCAACATGTCTTTTCAGCCCCACATCCCTGTCCTGCACTCCAAAGCCTAGGCAAAGAGGAATTGGGGGAGGTGGCAGAAGAGACTGAGTTATCCCTCCACAGAGCATAAAGAGAAGGGATCTTGGCATTTGTATTTATGACAGTGGAGAGTGAGACTAGCTGCTTGGAGGACTACAAGTGGCAGGAGGAGGGGACCTGCGCCTAATCCAGGTCTCTAACCTCACGTCAACCCAATCAGCCACCACCTCTAGTATTTCATGTGTCTGTCAAGGGCTACTGGAGAAAATCCTCCAGTCTTGGTAAGGGGCGTGGGCAGCTTCAGCGCTAAAGGGCAACTTCTTAATCAATCTCTGTCTCTCTCAACTTTATATTTTGGAAGAGCTTTATATTTACAGAAAAATTGCAAAGGCAGTGAGAGTGATTCATCTCTTTCATTTTCCACATTAAGATGAAGTTGCCAGGGCTTCCCTGGTGGCGCAGTGGTTGAGAGTCCGCCTGCCGATGCAGGGGACACGGGGTGCAGGTTCGATCCCTGGTTGGGGAGCTAAGATGGCACATTCCTCGCGGCCCAAAATCCGAAACATAAAAAAACAGAAGCAGTGTTGTAACAAATTCAATAAAGACTTTAAAAATGGTCCACATCAAAAAAAAAAAAAAAAAAAAGAAGATGAAGCTGCCAGAGCATCAAAAATAAAAAGTCTTCGAGATAAATCTGACAAGAGATGTACCAATACTTGTACACTGGAAACTACAAATCACTGCTGAGAGAAATTTAGAAGATCTTAATAAATGCAGAGGTATACTGTGTTCATGAGTTTGAAGACTCAATAATAAGATGTCAGTTGCCCTCATAATGGGTCTGTAGATTCAATGCAATCCTAGTCAAAATTCTAGCAGCCTTTTTAAAAGAAATTGACAAGCTGATTCTAAAATTCATGTGGAAGTGCAAATAGCCAAAGGATTTTGTAAAATAGCCAGAACAATTTAGTAAAAAGATTATAAAGTTGGAGTACTCATGTATCCAATTCCAAGCCTTTAAAGCTACGGTAGTCAAGACAGTGTGATAATAGCAAAAGGATAGACATATAAATCAGTGGAATTGAGAGTCTTGAAATAGGCCCACATATTCACAGTCAACTGATTTTCCACAAAGGTGCAAAGGCAATTTACTAAAGAACACATAGTCTTTTCAACAAATGATTCTGTAACAACTGAACACCCACATTAAAAAAAAAACAGTGTGCATGAGAGAACTTCAGTCCCTACCTCGCACCATGCACAAAAATTAACTCAAAATGGATCATAGATCTAAATGTAAAACCTAAAACTCCAAAACTTATAAAGGAAAACAAAGGAGAAAATTTTTATGACCTTGGGTTAGGCAAAAATTTCTTAGATACAACATCAAAAGCACAATCTGTAACAGCAAGAAATTGATAATTGGGCCTCATTGAAATTAAGAACTTCTTTTTTTTTAGCTTATTTTTATTGAAGTATAGTTGGTTTACAATGTTGTGTTAGTTTCTGGTGTACAGCAAAGTGATTCAGATATATATAACATCTTAATGGAAAACCCTGAACTTTTTGGACAACCATATATATAAATATATATATATATATATATATATATATATATATATATATACACACACACACACACACACACACACACACACACACACACACAAGGTATATACGCATATATACACATATGTATGTATTCTTTGTATTCTTTTTCATACTCTTCCATCTTATAAAGAACTTGTATCTGGACTTCCCTGGCGGTCTGGTGGTTAACACTCAGTGCTTCCAATGCAGGAGGCATGGGTTCGATCCTCCTCGGGGAAGATCCCACATGCTGCTTGGTGTAGCCAAAACAAACAAACAAAGAACAACAACAAAAAACACTTGCATCTAGAATATCTAAGGAATTCTCACAGTTCAATGATAAGAAAACAACCTTATTTTTTTAAAGGGGTAAAAGATTTGAACAGATAGTTCATCAGAGAAGACATACGGATAGCAAATAAACACATGAGAAGATGCTCAACAGCATTAGCCTCTAGGGAAATGCAAAGTACAACCACAGTGAGATAATACTACATTCCTATTAGAATGTCTAAAAAAAAAACCTAACCATACCAAGAGTTGGTGAGGAGGTAGGGTACCAAAACTTTCATACATTGCTGATGGGAATATAAAATTATATGATCACTTTGTAAAACAATTTGATATATTCTTAAAAAGTTAAACGTAACTCCATATGTTCTAGTCTTTCTACTCCTAGGCATTTACACAAGAGAAATGAAAGTACACGTTCACATAAAGACTTGTACACCAGTGTTCACAGCAGCTTTATTTGAAGTAGCTTAAAATGGGAAACAACTCAAATGGGTAACCTGATTTTCTATCAACAAGTGAATGGAGGAATAAATTGTGGTATATTCATACAATGGAATGGTACTCAACAATGAAAAGGAATGGATTACTGCTATGTGCAACAGCAAGCATGGAGGAAAGAGCCCCGATGGCTGCCAGGCCATGGTTGTCCCTTCCCGTTTGCCTCACTGAAGCATCTGTTCCTCCTCCATCTGTTCAACATTCCAGGTCCATCTACAGTGCAGCCAAGTCCTGCCTGCCCCAGCCTCCAATCCTAGCAGTGTGCTCCTCTGAAACAGGACAGCCTCATTGCTGATTCCATTTGCTCTGGGCCAGGTTCACTCTAGAGTGTCCCACACTGGGCATACCAGGCTGTGGCTCTGAGCATCCTAGCCTTTCTGTCTTCTAAGGCCCCCTACATGAAAGGTAGGTTTCCATTTCAGATGTCAGGTATTCACCTTCCTGAGTAAGGAATGGGACAGATGCCTCCCCATGCACATGGATGAGCAGAGGCTCTTTCCAGGGCCACTGTTCTAAAACCAAACAGAGTTTAAGTCTTCAGTAATGGACACTGCTAGTCAATTTTTTGGTGGGATACCCTGCTATACTCTATACTAACATTGGTATCTGACTACAACTTACAGTGTCCAGCCTCAGAATGAGGCTTTGGCAATGCATGAAAATCTTTTTACATGTCCCTGATCAGCTTGATCTTTCATACATTCATCCAAAATGCATTTCCTGGGCATCTGGTTAGTGACAGGCACCATGCAGCCCTGGGATACACAAAGGTGATTAAGACATAGCTCCTGCCCTCAAAGAGCTCACTCTTAGTAAAGGCAACATAAACAATACTTATAAATACAGCATGAAAGGTACTATACTAAAGATTTAATAGAGAGTTCCAAGGTACTACAAAGGAAGAGGTGTTTAGCTTTACCTGGGATAGTCACAGAGATGAGTTTTGTACTAAGCCTTGAAAAATCAGTAGATGCTTGTCCAGGGAAAGGGCATTTCAGGTGATGGGAACAGTATGATGAAAGACATGGGGGCATGCAACTGCATGCAGAATCTGGGGAAATGCAAGTGTTTCAGCATGGTTGGCACAATAGTGTGTGTACCAAGGAAAAGACCAGGAAAGATGGGTGGGGGAGGCAATAATGAGGTTATGGAGGACCTTAGGCCGGGCAGAGAAGCTTAGATTTTATCCTGTAGAATAAGAAGCCACTAAAAGCTTTTAATCTAAACACTGACAGAATCAGATTTATTTTTTTAAATTATCTATCGACAATATGAAAGACCATTCAAGGAGGTTGAGAATGGTAGGAGAAGAAATATCAATTAGGAGGCTTTTGTAAACAGGGGCTGGGATAGTTAGGAAGCAGAGGAGGGAAGAAATATGGATTATGTTTAGGAAGTAGAATCAAGTGACTGGGGATGTAAAGAGCAGGGAGGAATTAAGAATGACTACCAGTGTATAAGCTTGGGGAATTAAGTACATGGAGAGTACGTGAATGGATGGTTGGATCGATGTACAGCAGATGTATAGCATTGGCATTAGAAAATACAGGAGGAAAAGGAGGTTGAAAAATTTGTGAACATTTGGGTATAGTGATCCAATATGCAGTTGACTACATGGTCTGGAAAGAGACCTGGTCTTGAAGATCTAGACTTCGAAGGTTTCAGTGGAAAGTTGTTATGGGTAAGCTCATAGAAGGAAAGGTCCAGTAGCTTTGTGACCATGTTGGTTGCTTTCATGGTCCATGGTCCATGCATCCATGTCCCCCTCTTCCTTTCTAAAGAACCTAATTCTGTTCCAGTACCCCTAATTCTGTTCCAGTATCCATTCCTCAAGAGCCCAGATGACTTGGAGAAAGCTAACTCCATCTCCAGCTCTAGGAGTGGATCCTGATTAGTTTAAGCCCATCACAATGTAACCATCCTCTTGACAGTAATAGGTTCAAGAGTCAAGGATTAAGCCAATCAACACGTGACATTATCCTGGTAAGTGTTATTAGTCCACAGGTTGGTCCAATCAGCCTGAACTGGGGGAAGGACTTTTTTTTTTTTTTTTTTGTGGTACGCGGGCCTCTCACTGTTGTGGCCTCTCCCGTTGTGGAGCGCAGGCTCCGGACGCGCAGGCTCAGCGGCCATGGCTCACGGGCCCAGCCGCTCCGCGGTATGTGGGATCTTCCCAGACCGGGGCACGAACCCGTGTCCCCTGCATCGGCAGGCGGACTCTCAACCCCTGCGCCACCAGGGAAGCCCCGGGGGAAGGATTTTTATTCTAGAAGTGGCAGAGAGGATTTCTTTCTCTTGCTGGAACTAAACATAGAAACATGTGCCCCAGTTGGTGTTGGCCATCATCTTGTCAGCATGAAGGAAGCCAGTCTAAGGACAAAGCCTTCCCATGGAGGCAGGCAGAGCAGAGAAGCTGAGCATACACCATCTATGGACTTGTAGCTATGAGACAGATACATTTATTATTGTTCAAGACATTTTGCGTTAGGTTTTCTGTTATTTGTTATGAGAAGCACCCTGGTTCAAGCAGAAGGGAATGCAAGATAGATCAGTAAATAGTATTTTTTATGGCAGAAGGAACCAGAAATGTTCACTAAATTTATTGCTTACTACAGTAAGAGAGAGACATGTTAGACATTATCTCTATGGGCAGAGCAGACTGTAAATCTTCTAGCTACAAGATTTGGGGAAGCTGGAGTTCAGGAACTGGTGGGTTTTCAGAGGTATAACTAGATAGATATCATCCACAGCAGATGATTACTCTTATGAGACTGCTGTTGATTGAAGATTGTCTGACTTTGAGAAATGAGGGCCTGACACTGGACAGTGTTCACTAAGGTGAGTTGTTCATTGATTCAACAGATTTAAAATAGGTTCTGATGGCTACAGGATAGTCAAATCAGTTTTTCTTTGAGCTTGTGGGAATTTTTTTCATTCCCAGGAAGAAGTATTCCTCTTCCTGTCCAAGAGCAATCTCTATATCTGTGTTCGTAAATCCTTCTCTTTCCAGATCCTTCTCCATCAGTCATTCTCTTCCTCTTGGGTTTTCTACAGTTCCTCTTTTATTGCAAGGAACAGAAACCCCCTTGAGTTACTTCTAGGGCTGAAACCTGTATTTAAGGACAGGTTGATGTTTATTATACCAGAGTCCTTCAAAAATCCTCACCGTTTTGCCTACCTATCCCTGCCTTCTCTTTCCTATCTTCACTGCAGCAGGTGGGCATATTGGCATGAACGAGTAGAGCCAAGAATGCATATTTAGAGTTTCAGTAGATCTGAGTGGATTCAGGTGAGATAATGGGAAGACAATACAGTACAGCCCTCAGGGAGCAAGTTTTATTCCTTTTGCTTTTCATTTGGTTCCTGTTTCTGCTTCTCTCAGCACACCTGCTCCAGTCTCCTGCTTCTATTTGCAGACTAGCTCCATCTTACACCTTTTAGAAAATAAGCACCCAGACATCTGATGTACATTACTCGAGGAAAACACAATTACAAAAAATTTCTTAATTAAAAGGGAGAAAATACAATGTATCCCCCAGCATATCAGCACTATATATTGGTCAAATCCTCAGAGTTATTTTACATCCCTCAGCTCAGCACACCAGCGTTGTAGGGCAAGCATTCCATTGATACTGCAGGGATACCCACGGGTGGGTGACAGTGTGTTTGAGGACATGAGTGAATTCCCAGCACCAGTTTGCTGACTCACATCCTTAGATGTGGAGGGAGTTCCTTAGTCAAAACATTTGATTACATCATTTTTGCTTATTGGGAAGTTTTCCTTTCACCGCTGATCTTGAGATCATCCCTGAGATAGTCACTGATAAAAAATTTCCCCCCAAGGAGCAGAGCTCCTAAAATATTTCTTTTCTGCCATTATCCTTTGTACTTGGGATTAAGAATCTCTGGAGAGGTTGAGATGCCTTGCCATGTTGATCTGAGTCAAACACAGGACCCAACAGTTCAGGCTTAGTGTTTTTCTGGCAATTCAGTTCTTACAGAACTTTAGTGGGTGGCCTCTCCTTTTTGCTTCTAAGGGTGCCATGTTGTTGTTGCTATTGTTTTACTGTTGTGATAACCTTTTTCCTCCTTTTTTTTACTTTTGGTATTTTTTTCTTTTGACATAATTACAGATTTAGAGAAAGCTACAAGAATAGTACAAAGAATTTCTGTATCCCCTTTACTCAGATTCCCCAAATGTTAACATTTTTTTCACATTTGCTTTTTTTAATAAGTTGTTTTTGTTTTTGTTTTTAAATTTTATTTATTTATTTATTTATTTTTGGCTGTGTTGGGTCTTCGTTGCTACACGTGGGCTTTCTCTAGTTGCAGCGAGTGGGGGCTTCTGTTCATTTTGGTGCGTGGGCTTCTCATTGCGGTGGCTTCTCTCATTGTGGAGCACAGGCTCTAGGTGTGTGGGCTCCAGAGCGCAGGCTCAGTATGTGTGGCATGTGGGATCCAGAGTGCAGGCTCAGTAGTTGTGGCACAGGGGCTTAGTTGCTCCGCGGCACGTGAGATCTTCCCGGACCAGGGCTCAAACCCATGTCCCCTACATTGACAGGCAGATTCTTAACCACTGTGCCACCAGGGAAGTCCATATGGGTTTTATTTGAACTCCAAGCTGTCACTGCCTTGGAGTTGGTAGATGGCCTAATACTATCTAAATGAGCACCAGGAAATGCACAGTCACTGGGATTCATATGTCAGTTTTTTTGGGCCATGCACCAAACAGGAAGAAAAAATGACCTCAGCCTAACCTCTCTTACTTTAGAGAGACTTTTTTCAATTAGGAATATAAGGAAGTGCTATTGAATGGAGTTTAGAAAATCAGACTTGGTTGTACCCTTAGAGAAATTTTGTTGGGGAAATTCTGAGAGCACTTTAAAATAAATGAACTCGGACTTCCCTGTTGGCGCAGTGGTTAAGAATCTGCCTGCCAATGCAGGAGACACGGGTTCGAGCCCTGGTCCGGGAAGATCCCACATGCCGCGGAGCGACTAAACCCATGTGCCACAACTACTGAGCCTGCGCTCTAGAGTCCACAAGCCACAACTACTGAGCCCATGTGCCATAACTACTGAAGCCCGTGTGCCTAGATCCCGTGCTCTGCAACAAGAGAAGCCACCGCAATAAGTCCGCACACTGCAACTAAGAATAGCCCCTGCTCACCGCAACTAGAGAAAGCCAGCGTGCGGCATCAAAGACCCAGCACAGCCAAATAAGTAAATAAATAAAATAAATTAAATGAACTAAGCATTTGACTTAAGAAACTAGGAAAAACATTAAACAAAATAATACCAAAAGGAGAAGGTAATTAATAAAAACAAAACTTTAATATACTATTGATGAATTGATGAACATGATGATTAAAACTAAATCATGGGTTCTTCAAAAAGGTGAACAGGGCTTCCCTGGTGGTGCAGTGGTTGAGAATCTGCCTGCCAATGCAGGGGACATGGGTTCGAGCCCTGGTCTGGGAGGATCCCGCATGCCGCGGAGCAACTGGGCCCGTGAGCCACAACTACTGAGCCTGCGTGTCTGGAGCTTGTGCTCCACAACAAGAGAGGCCGCGACAGTGAGAGGACCGAGCACTGCTATGAAAAGTGGCCCCCGCTCGCTGCAACTGGAGAAAGCCCGCGCGCAGAAACAAAGACCCAACACAGCCAAAAATAAATAAATAAATAAATAAAAATTTTAAAAAGGTGAACAAATAGACAAGACCCTGGCAAGGCTAAGGAAAATAAAGAGAAAAGAAAGAGAGAAGAGAAAGAAACAGCCATACAAATGAAATTAAAAGAATAAGAGACCTTTATTCAAATTTCATGCAAAACATTTTAAACTCTAAGTAAAATGGATGACTTTTAAATGACTAAAATTAACTCAAGGGCTTCCCTAGTGGCACAGTGGTTAAGAATCCGCCTGCCAGTGCTGGGGACACGGGTTCGAGCCCTGGTCCGGGAAGATACCACATGCTGCGGAGCAACTAAGCCCCTGCGCCACAACTACTGAGCCCGCACTCTAGAGCCCGAGAGCCACAACTACTGAAGCCCGCACGCCTAGAGCCCGTGCTCCGCAACAAAGAGAAGCCACCGCGATGAGAAGCCCACGCACTGCAACAAAGAGTAGCCCCCGTTCACCACGACTAGAAAAAGCCCGTGCACAGCAACAAAGACCCAACGCGGCCAAAAATAAATAAATTAATTAAATAAATAAATTTTAAAATAATAATAAAAAATAAAATGAACTCAAGAAAAGTAAGAATTCTGAATAGATGAATAACTACATAAGAAATTTAAAAGATTTTCAAATATCTATCATTAAAAAGCTTCCAGATCCAGATGATTTTATAAGCAAGTTCAGTTCCATGTTCAAAAAAAAAAGAAATCTAAGTTATTCGAAGTATTTTAGAGCATAGGAAAAAAAATGAAAGGGCTGCCAACTAGTTTTTCAAAGCTGGAATAAATCTACAACTTGATTTTTTTAAGTACTAAGACATCACCTATGAACACAGATGCAAAACTCATAAACAGAATAGCTGTTACAGGTTCGGGACACACTATCACAAAATTTGGCAACTCGGCGCACTGAATATTTTCAGCTGAAGGACTTTGAGAAACAACAGGTGTAGGAAGGGCTTTCTGAACTTCCCCTGAAGCAGGTCATCAGACCCTCATGTGAGAGGGGCCCTCCCTATATCCAGAGGAAAGGAGCATCCTTATTTCCAAAATGGAAGGACACTGACAAGAATCTGAACAAACAGGCCTAAGTTTCCCCCAAACTACCAATGTTTGTCCTTTCATATTCTTTGCATGACTTTCCACTCTAAATTAAACCACATCCCTTTTTGTCCTTTCATATTCTTTCCATGACTTTCCACTCTAAATTAAACCTAGTATAAAAACTCTCAGGTTGGACTTCCCGGGTGGCACAGTGGTTAAGAATCCTCCTGCCAATGCAGGGCACACGGGTTCAATCCCTGGTCCGGGAAGATCCCACATGCCACGGAGCAACTAAGCCCATGAGCCACAACTACTGAGCCTGCCCTCGAGAGCCCACAAGCCAGAACTACTGAAGTCCGCACACTTAGAGCCTGTGCTCCGCAACAAGAGAAGCCACGGCAATGAGAAGCCCATGCACCACAACAAAGGGTAGTCCCTGCTCGCCACTAGAGAAAGCCCACTCACAGCAATGAAGACACAACACAGCCAAAAATAACTAAATTAAAACAAAACTCTCAGGTTTAACCGTTTCTTTGGATCTTCATCTCCTTATGAAGCCTCCAGTGTTACATAAAACTTATACTGTGTTAAATAAATTTGTATTCTCTTCTCTTGTTAATCTGTGTTTTGTTACAGAGACTTAGCCAAGAACCAAAAAGGGCAGGAGGAAAAAATTACTCTTCCTCCCCTACATCAGCAAATCAAATTCAGCAGGTCAAGAAGGGTTTATTCCAAAATGGAGGAAGAGTTCAATCTTAGGAAATCTAGCATCAGAGCTGTTTACAATATGCATTAAAGAAAAAACTAACCTACCAAAAACAGATTTGCTAAATCTTAACACTCGTTTTTCTTTTTTATCGTTGGGTCTTCGTTGCTGCGCGCGGGCTTTCTCTAGTTGTGGCGAGTGGGGGCTACTGTTCGTTGTGGTGCGCGGGCTCGTTGTGGTGGCTTCTCTTGTTGTGGAGCACAGGCTCTAGGCATGCGGGCTTCAGTAGTTGTGGCATGTGGGATCTTCCTGGACCAGGGATCGAACCCGTGTCCCCTGCATTAGCAGGCAGATTCTTTATTCCTTATCCACTGTGCCACCAGGTTAGTCCTTAACACTCATTCTTGATGAAAGTGCTTAATAAAATTAAAATAGAAGAAAATTTCCCAAACATTTACAAATAATATTTATCAGAAGGAAACATTATATTCAAAAGTGAAAGTGCATTTCTTCAAAGAAGATATACAAAAGGACAGCAAGTATATGAAAAGATCATTTGTCCTTAAGGAAATGCAAATGAAAACCACAATGAGATACCACTTTGCATTCATTGGGATTGAGATATATATAAAAACAAACCAACAAAAACAGAAAATAATAAGTGTTGGAGAGGATGTGGAGGAATAGGAATGCTTATACATTTCTGGTAGGAATGTAAAATGTTGTAGCCCTTAGTTTTGGTGACTCCACAAAAGTTAAATCTAGAATTACTATATGACCCAGCAATTCTAAAGAGTTAAAAACAGATACTTAGAAGTAAGTCAGAAAGAGAAGGAGCAATACTGTATGCTAACACATATATATGGAATTTAAGAAAAAAACAATGTTATGAAGAACGTAGGGGTAAAACAGGAATAAAGACACAGACCTACAGGAGAACAGACTTGAGGATATGGGGAGGGGGAAGGGTGAGCTGTGATAGGGCGAGAGAGAGACATGGACATATATATACTAACAAACGTAAGGTAGATAGCCAGTGGGAAGCAGTCGCATGGCACAGGGATACCGGCTGGGTTCTTTGTGGCTGCCTGGAAGGGTAGGATAGGGAGGGTGGGAGGGAGGGAGACAAAGAGGGAAGAGATATGGGAACATATATGTATATGTATAACTGATTCACTCTGTTATAAAGCAGAAACTAACACACCATTGTAAAGCAATTATACCCCAATAAAGATGTTTAAAAAAAAACAACAGATACTTAAATATTTGTTAATGAATGTTCACAGCAGCACCATTCACAATAGCCAAGAGGTGGAAACCCCAAGTGCTCATCAACAGATGAATAAGCAAATTGTGGTGTATACCTCTGATAGAATATTATTCAGCCACAAAGAGGAATGAAGTACTGATACACGCTACTATTAGGATGAACCTTGAAAACATGCTAAGTGATAGAAGACAGACACAAAACACCTATACTGTATGATTACATGAAATATCCAAACTAGGTAAATACATAGAGATAGGAAGCCAACTGATGGTTACCAGAGGATGGGAGACAGGGAAGAATGAGAAGTGATTGCTTACTGAGTATGGGGTATTCTTCTGGGGTGATGAAAAAAGTTTTGAAACTAGACAGAGGTGGTGGTTGTGCAACATTGTGAATGCATTAAATGCCACTCAGTTGTACACTTTAAAATGGTTAATTGTATGGTATGTGAATTTCACCTCAATTAAAAAAACATACACAAACAACACTATACTGCATATTGTTTATGTATCTGTACAATGTTGTAACAATATAGAAACATGGACAGGGAGAACAAACAACAAATTCATGATACTGCTGCCTCTGGTATGGGTGATGGGGAGGACAACAGGACTAGAGGAAATAATTAGGGGACCTAAACAGTATTTGTTAAAGTAATCAACAGTATGCTTTTTAATAAAAATAAAGACAATCTGCAGTGAAAAGGAAGTGAAATTAATGTCAGAAACAAGAACGTTCAATCACCACTAGTTTTCACTATTTACTTTAATAATAATAAAATAGAGAAACCCCCAAAATAAGTGGTACAAACATTAGAAATTAAGTAAAGATTAATTTTATTGATACATTCTTTATAAATTGTATCTTATACCTAGAAAATAATTGGAAACACATACCTTTAGTATTCTAACTACTTTTATTGTTAACTCACATAGCCCTCACAACAACTCTGTGAGATAAGCACTATTATTATTAGATCTCCCTTTTATTTTATTTATTTATTTTCTTTTTTGGCTGCACCACGCGGCTTGCAGGATCTTAGTTCCCCAACCAGGGATTGACCAGGGTCCTCAGCAGAGAAAGTGAGGAGTCCTAACCACTGGACCACCAAGGAATTCCCTCATTATCTCCCTTTTAAAGGTAAGGAAGGGACTTCCCTCGTAGCACAGTGGTTAAGAATCCACCTGCCAATGCAGGGGACATGGATTTGATCCCTGGTCCGGGAAGATATCACATGCAGCAGAGCAACTAAGCCCGTGTGCCACAGCTACTGAAGCCTGCATGCCTAGAGCCCATGCTCCGCAACAAGAGAACCACCGCAATGAGAAGCCCGCGCAGCACAATGAAGAGTAGCCCCTGCTCACCACAACTAGACAAAGCCCGCGCACAGCAACAAAGACCCAACGCAGCCAAAAATAAATAAAATTTAAAAAGTAAATAAATAAAATAAAGGTAAGGAAGCTGAGGCTCAGAAGTGAAGTAGGTCACAGATAATTCAATGGCGATTTTGGGAAATAAACATAGGCGGCATGTGCTCTTGTCCATTATACTATCTTATCAATCCAAGAGATTTGGCTATAAAATTATTAGAACTATTCAGAGTTTAGCAAGGTAGCTGGATAATATAAAAATCAATAATTTCTTTTATATCAACAATAAATTGTTTAAAAAGACAATTCAAACGTCTTTCAAAATAGCAGCCAAAAATTTTAAATACCTATGAATATATTCAAAAAGAAAGGAACCAAAATCCAGAAGAAAAACACTGTAAGACTTACTTAAGGGCATAACAGAAGACTCCAAAAAATGGAAAATCATACCACATTCCTGGGTGGGAAGAATCTTGTGAACTTGTCAATACTTCCCAAGTTTAAAAATATAAAGAAAATGCATAAACAACAAGGATTTACTGCATAGCACAGGGGACTATATTCAATATCTTGTATTAACCTATAATGCTTCATCAAAATTTAAAAATGTTTATGCTTCAAAGGACACCATCAAGAAAGTGAAAAGGGGGACTTCCCTGGAGGTCTAGTGGTTAAGACTCCATGCTGCCAATATAGGGGGTGAGGGTTCGATCTCTGGTCAGGGAACTAAGATCCCACGTGCTGTGTGGCCATAAAACAAAATTAAAAAAAAAAAAAAGTGAAAAGACAATCCACAGAATGGGAGAAAATGTTTGCAAGTCATTTATCTGAAGGGACTTGGATTCATAATAAATAATGAACTCTTACAATTTAAAAATTTATTTATTATTTTATTTAATTTATTTATTGTTTCTGGCTGCATTGGGTCTTCGCTGCTGCGCACAGGCTTTTCCCTGGTTGCGGCTAGTGGAGGCCACTCTTCATTGCAGTGCGCGGGCTTCTCATTGAGGTGGCCTCTCCCGTTGTGGACCACAGGCTCTAGGCGTGCGGGCTTCAGCAGTTGTGGCTCGTGGGCTCTAGAGAGCAGGCTCAGTAGTTGTGGCGCATGGGCCTAGTTGCTCCACGGCACGTGGGACCCTCCCAGACCAGGGCCCGACCCCGTGTTCCCTGCATTGGCAGGCAGATTCTGAACCACTGTGCCAACAGGGAAGCCCAAACTCTTACAATTTAACAATAAAAAGATAAATAACCCAATTTTAAAATGGGCAAAGGATTTGAGTAGGCATTTCTCCAAAGGAGATAAAGAAATGGCGAGTATCTATAAACAGGTGAGTGGATAAACAAATTGTGGTATATCCATACAATAGAATATTATTCGACCATAAAAAGGAATGAAGTACTGATACTTGCTACAACATGGATGAACCTTGAGAACATTATGTTAAGTGAAAGAAGCCAGACACAAAAGGTCACACATTCTGTGATTCCATTTACATGAACTGTCCAGAATAGGCAAATCCACAGAAACAGAAAGTAGATTAGTGGTTCCTGGTGGCCGGCGGGAGGGGAAAATGGGAAGTGACTGCTAACGAGAGCAGAGTTGCTTTTGGGATGATGAAAATGACCTGGAATTAGATCATGGTGATACTTGTACAACTTCGTAAATACACGAAAAACCAATGAACTGTACCTGTAAGATACTCTTTTAAAAAGAGTAAATTTTTACGGTATGTGAATTATAGCTCAATTTTTTTAAAAAAGGAAAAAAAGTAAACACAATGTAATTTTTGTCATAATCCCAACAACACTGTAGTTTGGGGAGACAACACAAAGGGAAAACAACGTTTTTTAATCTTAAATTCATTTGGAAAAATACACCTGTCAGAATAAGCAAAGAAATGTAGGTGTATCCACTTGCCCTAACAGATATTAAAGTAGGTGTAAAATTATTGTTATAAAAGCATTACAGCGGGCTTCCCTGGTGGTGCAGTGGTTGAGAGTCCGCCTGACGATGCAGGGGACGCGGGTTCGTGCCCCGGTCCGGGAAGATCCCACATGCCGCGGAGCGGCTGGGCCTGTGAGCCGTGGCCGCTGAGCCTGCGCGTCCGGAGCCTGTGCTCCGCAACGGGAGAGGCCACAACAGTGAAAGGCCCGCGTACCGTAAAAAAAAAAAAAGCATTACAGCAAAGGAAAAAGTAGACTCATGTAATAGAAAAGAATGCAGAAATATTATATATATAATTTCATATACGATAAAGGTGGCGTTTGTATGGGACATTTATTTACAAAATGCTGAAGGGAAAACACTATAAACTTGGCTTTTAAATGAACTTATATTCTGTTAATCCTATCAGAATGTACTTATTTGAAAAATAGCATTGTATTTTATTTACTCAGTCTAGAGACTCCTTGCTGCTCCAAGATACCCTGCATGTTGGAAATCTCTGGCTTTCAGAATCAACTCAGATTGCATCCAAGGGCATTCCGGATCCCGCCCCACTCTCGGACAGTTCAACCGTAAATAGGGAGAAAGCCGGAAAACGGTGTTTCATAACCTACGCTGGATCATTTCTCCTACCCTCACCCGCACGTTTAACTTCCGTTGCTTTCAAATACCTGCGTATAAGCTCCAAGTTGAGCACTATATCTTCTCCACCTCTGCTTATTTTACAACCCTATTCCGTGTATTTACCCGCAGGCCTACCCCCAACACATTGTAACTGCCAGAAAGGCAAGACCCGCGGCTTGCTCGTCTTTATATGCCCTGCTCTTAAAACAGCGCTAGGCGCCCAGAAATGAAAAAAAAAGAGAGAGAAATTCTTCGAATGACCTTTGGGACGAATCGTTTCTTTTTTCCTAAACAGGTAACTGAAACGTGAAGTTCGAAAAACTCGTGGGAAAGCGTTCTCCCAAGCAACAGGCTGGGACTCCACACGAACGTGACTGAAAATTAAACAGGAAAACCTGTTGAATTCTCTGACTCATGCGTATTGTCTTCTAGGCTACCAACTTGCCCACAACAAAGATGGATTCCCCTTGTCCCAATTCCTCCTAAATACCAGGTTTAGCAGCCATCTTTTTCAAGGGCAAGGCGCAAGCAGGAAGGTCACACCCTGTCTTACAGAACGCCAGACGCCTCGAAGTCAACGAGAGTCCAATCGGAATAGACGTTTACGCCGGAACCGCTTTGCCTCACGACCGGAAGAGGTTTTGCGTAAGGGCGTTGGGGCGGAAGTGACGGGAAGGTGGTAGCGGAGTAGTTGGCGGGTGGTTGATCAGAGCCGGTCGCCATGTCCGCGGGGAGCGCGACACATCCTGGAGCCGGCGGGTAAAGCTCCGCGGGAGAGGGCATCGCAGCGAGCATGGGGCGTAGGAGAGGCGGAGGGATCATGGGAAGCAGCGTATGGGCGGAGGGGCGCTTAGTTGGGAAGTGTACATATTGGAGGGCCGGACTCTTGAGAAGGGTGGTGAGCAGGCCCGGGGCCCCTGAAAAAGGCCAGCAGGGATCAGAAAGAGGAGGAAAGCACAGACTTCGGGAAGGACTAGACAAGGGGAAGGCGAAAACGAGGGCGTATAGGACAGAGTGGAATCTTTTGATGGGGGCGACGGAATAGAAAGGAAGGAGACCCTGGGAAAAGGTTGAAAGAAATATTTGGGAAAATGTTGCAATAGTTGTCTATTTAAGGAGAGATGGTAATTTCAGCTCCTATAGGAGATTCGAAGTTGCAGAGGGAACATGATAGAGGGAAAATGGGATGCTATGGCTTAGTAAGGGGAGAAAAATATAAATGAAAGGTTTGGTGGAGCCCAGTATTTTCCTTTTACTTCCGTAGGCGCCGCAGCAAATGGGACCAACCAGCTCCAGCCCCCCTTCTCTTTCTGCCACCAGCGACCCCAGGTGGGGAGGTTACCAGCGGTGGGGGAAGCCCTGGGGGCTCCACCGCTGCTCCCTCTGGAGCCTTGGATGCTGCTGCTGCTGTGGCTGCCAAGATCAATGCCATGCTTATGGCCAAAGGAAAGCTGAAACCAACTCAGAATGCTGCTGAGAAGGTATTTGAAGTTGAGGGGATTCTGCTAATTGCAATTTTAATGGGGGTTATTTTGGAATCTTGTAATTCTCAATAATTTGCATTTATGGAAGGAGAAAACAGCGATACAGTAATTTAAAGATTACTTAGTTTTGGAACATATTTGATGATATCTTGTCATTTGTTTTTAGGAGACAATTTTGATTGGGCTGATTACATTTATGGACCAAAAAGCTTGTTTTGTCTATGTTCACGTAGTTCAGCTTAAGTTCTGTATAGTCATCTAAAGCAATGATGTAATATGTTTTTTGATAATATGCACATTTTCCCTGAAGTCAAAAGAGAAATTCAGGTAAATCATGTGAGCTTTAAAATGTCACGTCTAATTAGAAGCTGTAGGTTCAGATTTCTGTATGGGTTGTTTTGCTGTTTTTGTACAAATTGAGGAAATTATTTGGTCATTTTATAAAATCCCTGTTATAATTAGAATCTTACAACTAGAATGGATCTGAACTTTGAAGCCTTTAATTTACCTTGCCATAGAATGCAAGAATCTTCCTACAGGATAAATGGTACAGTTCCGTTTGTATTGCTAGAATGCATGCTTTGCGCTTAAAAAATCCTTACAACAATTTTATGGAATGCAGTATCCTCACCACTTTATAGATAAGGAAAATTAGGTTCATGAATAGAAAGTAACTGTCCTAGATCTGTAAATGGTAGGCACAGATGTCTGACTTCAGAGTCACCTTGGACAATTGGGTGTTTAGCTTTTGTTTGAAAGCCTCTGGAGTTGGAGAATTAAGTGTGTTCCAAGACAGCCCATTCCACTGTAGTTATACTTTGAAAAAAATTATTTTGGCTTAAATTAAAATTGCCTTCCATGGTACCTGGGAAGAGATGAGTTCTGTGTTTGAAAATACAATTCATGTGAAGTGATAGATATGTTAATTAGTATGTTTGTGGTGATTATTTCACATTGTATACATATACCAAGACATAAAGTTGTACACTTTAAACATATGCTATTTTTGTCAGTTGTACCTCAGTAAAGCTGGGGGAAAAAAAGAAAGAAAATGCAATTCGTCGGCCTTCCAGTTTATCAGTAGATAACATCAACATCGTTTATCAGTAGGCACCTGTCTGGATGCTTTAATGTTCAAGTTCTGTGGATTTGGTGAAAACTTTTAGTGAATTGGAAGTTTGTTATTCATTGTATTTTTATGGTTTGAAAAGATCGTGTGAGTCAGTTGTCTCTTTCTAAGGTCTAGAAGGAAATACTAGAAGCACACTGACAGAATGGATACTTGAATGTTAAAATTCTTAATACAGATGTTAATTATTTAGACTCACTTTTTCTCTAAAAAGTAATCTCTAAAATGGTAATTGAACTCAACAGGAGGCAGCATGGTGCATAAATATTGGATTTAGAATCAGAATTCCTAGGTTTGAAACCCAGAATCCCCAGTTACTGGTTGTAAATTTTTTAAGATTTAGTTCCTTGGTCACGTTAGTCACATTTCAAGTGCTCGATAGACATGTGGGTAGTGGTACCCATATCAGACTGGCAAGTAGAAAACAGAAAGTTCTGTTGGACAACACTGATGTGTACCTTTAAAGGTGGCCATAAGGATTCAGTGAGATAAGATGTGTAAATGCATTCTGAAAGGGGCTAAACAAATGAAAAGAGATATTGTTGAGTTTGTTTAGTTTGCCTCCACATTTAGAAAATGTACCTAATGAACAAATAAATAATCTGTATTTTACCTTCCTTGTGCTGTCCAGGGTAACTAAAGGTTAGGGAAGGCCATCTTGAGGTTAAAATTTTTTCAGATAACACTCAGATCCAGCTATCTGGAGTTGCCTATAGTTTATTTTATTATTATTTTTTTGGCTGTGCTGCACAGCTTGTGGGATCTTAGTTCCCCAACCAGGGATTGAACCCGGGCCCTCAGTGAGAGCATGGAGTCCTAATCACTGGACCACCACGGGATTCCCTGTAGTTTCTTTTTCTTTTTTTTTCTTTTTTTTTTTAAATTGAAGTATAGTTGATTTACAATGTTGTGCTAATTTCTGCTGTACAGCATTTTTTTTTCCATTTTATTTTATTATTTTTTATTGAAGCATAGTTGATTTACAATATTGTGGATTTGTAGTTTGAGAGAAAACAGATCAGGTTTTAGTATCTTACTCGGCTTTTCATTCATTCTCTTTTGTTCTTAATAGAGAGTAAAGGGCTGTGAATTAGATACAATTTGAGGTCACTGTAAGGATGGAATTAGTTGAATTTGTTGTGTTGTGACTCTACCGTTGGCACAAAGGCAAATTCCCATTACACAAATGAGATGTATGAGTTGTTGGACTCATGTTGTGCATGGACTCTACCCTACCCTGTATTTTACTACACGTGTAGCTATCTAAGTGAGCAGTAAAGCATCATAACTTGGCCCTTTAATTTTCCTTTTGGAGATTGCAGCTTCTGTTCCATAATGTTTCTGTAATTATATGGTCATAAAAATGCACACACGGCCAAGGCTACAGAGAAATCTGATGATGGCCTTCAAGTAAATTGACTGTACTTGATGTCATTTTAGTGAGGTTTTGTTTGCTTTTTATTTCATTTATGAAGAATGACCAAGGAGTATTTCCAGGTGTGTTTGCAGGCAGGCAAGGGAACGGTAAGGAGGTGATGGCACTTGGGCAAGGGTAGTTTCAAATTGGACAACAAAGAGATATTTATTTCATCATATAAACTTTTTAATCTAATTTCTCTTTTTGTAGCTTCAAGCCCCTGGCAAAGGCCTAACTAGTAATAAAAGCAAGGATGACCTGGTGGTGGCTGAAGTGGAGATCAATGACGTGCCTCTCACGTGTAGGAACTTGCTGACCCGAGGACAGACTCAAGATGAGGTGTGGAGATGTTGGGCCTCTTTGGGGAAGGTGGTGGGTGGATGTTGTTTGAGAAAAACAAGGCCTTTAAACACAAACAGGAGTCAGATTTTTATTAGTGGATTTGGGTCGTCATCTGCGAAGTCAGGATTGGGTTTAACTGTGGAAGAACTTCTTAGTGAAGGTAAGGAAACATATATGGGTGAATTCCTTGAGTTAGTTTGAGAACAAAACAATGGAATCAAAGTTTCAGATAATAGGAGAGAACTCATTCCTGCCTATTGGTGGAGTGAATTAATGGGGAAAATCTATCCTGCTACCTGTCATTGAACTCAGTTGCCACATCATCTTTTTAATAGAATGTTTCCTTTTTAGATCAGCCGACTTAGTGGGGCTGCAGTGTCAACTCGAGGGAGGTTCATGACAACTGAGGAGAAGGCCAAAGTAGGACCAGGGTGTGTATGCATATCCTGTACTTTGGGGAAAGGTTGGACATAGGACTCACATTAGCTTCGTATTTTTCATTCGTAAGGAATATGTGTATATGTTTGGTTAGTAGCTATACACACACACATGCTTTATAGCAAAATTTGGGACGTCTCAAACAGATGTAAGTGTTAGCAGCTATTTTCTTTCCTCTTGCTCTTTGGTTTTTTTACTTCACAATTAATGCTTTTATTGGAGGAAATAAGTTACAGTAAAGTGTAAAAGAAGATAATAATTGTTAACGTTTAATGTATACGTTTCTAAACTTTTTCCCTATGGAAATATTTCCCCCAACAAATGGGTTCCTACTTTGTCATAATCTCCCTTTTAGAAAAATCCTTTTATCAAATTCCTTATTGCCTCTATGATGATTATAGGTTGTAGGTTATCCATGTAAAGGTTTCATCTCAGTTTCGTTACTTCCATTATTCAGTTTTTGAGGGCAGGTATTCTGGCAGTGCAACATTTTTCACATTGGTTTAAACTAAATATAATTAGGAGGCAAAATTTGCTCCCTACCCCAAACCAAGACTATATATATATATATATATATATATATTTTTTTTTTTTTTTTTTTTTTTTTTTTGTTTTTTGGGGCTCAGTGGCCATGGCTCACGGGCCCAGCCGCTCCGCGGCATGTGGGATCTTCCCGAAACGGGGCACAAACCCCCGTCTCCTGCATCGGCAGGCGGACTCTCAAGCACTGCGCCACCAGGGAAGCCCACCAAGACTATATTTTAACTTTGCATATGGAGGGTTGCTGTTTTGAAATTTTTAATCTTTAAACACAGTTATATTTTACCTACTGCTTTTTATTAACTCTATGGTTAGTGATCACTTTCTTCGTTATTATAATCACAATCTGAATCTAAGCCACTTTATGTTTAGAGTCTTCTCAGTTGGGTGTGGGCCTTTATTTTAATTTTATTTATTTATTTTATAAATTGATTGATTGGCTGTGTTGGGTCTTTGTTGCTGCGCATGGGCTTTCTCTAGTTGTGGTGAGTGGGGGCTACTCTTCGTTGTGGTGCACGGGCTTCTCATTGTGGTGGCTTCTCTTGTTGCAGAGCACAGGCTCTAGGCGCACGGGCCTCAGTAGTTGTGGCTCGCGGGCTCTAGAGCACAGGCTCAGTGGTGCATGGGCTTAGTTGCTCCGTGGCATGTGGGATCTTCCTGGACCAGGGCTCGAACCTGTGTCCCCTGCATTGGCAGGCAGATTCTTAACCACTGTGCCATCAGGGAAGTCCTGGGTGCGAGCTTTTAAAGAAATGTATCTAATGCCACCATCACTCTTGTCTCATTAGTTTGGATAGCCAAGAGCACGTTTGTCTGTAACTTATTAGACAGCCAACAAAAAAGAATTGTCTTCTCAAACATTGGGTTATCCAGTTGACTGGAGACTAATGTTCATGAGCCCAAAAGAGCATATTTGATCCCTGTGTGGGCCCATTAACTTTAAGCAACCAACAAAGTTTATTCATTCCCCAGCTGTAAAACCATGTTTTTAGAAATTAACTAGCAACAGCCATTTTCGTGTATATAGTCTCTTTTACTTATTTGGAAACTTGGTGAAACATTACAAATTAGATTTGGTGGCCCATTTGGCTCCTTTGTTTGTGACCAGTTTGGGATTATCATTTTATATTTCTCTTTATAGGGATCGTCCATTATATCTTCATGTTCAGGGCCAGACACGGGAATTAGTGGACAGTAAGTAATGTTTTTGGCTCACCTACTGTTTTTTGTGAAGGGCAAAGTATTATATGTAATAAGTTGGCAAACTGTTTGTTCCTGATGGCTGTTCTAACTCTTCTTGATGAACTAGTCATGAATGTGCTTGGGGAATCTATAAAACGGATTAAAACATTAGTAATTGAGCATTGGCCTGTGTTTACCATTGGATACTAGTCAGTTCGTTCATTTCTTTAGTATAGTATCTTACTATCTGTGTTTTTCCCTAGGAGCTGTAAACCGAATCAAAGAAATTATTACCAATGGGGTGGTCAAAGCCGCAACAGGGACAAGTCCAACTTTTAATGGTGCGACAGTCACTGTCTATCACCAGCCAGCGCCCATTGCACAGCTGTCTCCAGCTGTTAGCCAGAAGCCTCCCTTCCAGTCAGGGGTATGTTTTGTGGAATGATCAGTAACAGTGTTATCATTTCTGTAAAAATGATACATGCCAAATACTACAGAAAGTATGAAGAAAAACCTGAAATTCCAATCTGAAAGTTACCGCCATTGATATCCTATTAATGGACCATTTAGGTTTCTGAGGGGTAGTGAACTTCTGAACATACATCTCTTTATACTGACGCATTCTAGAAAAGGGATTGATAGATCAAATCAGGGAAGTCCTGGGTGCGAGCTTTTAAAGAAATGTATCTAATGCCACCATCACTCTTGTCTCATTAGTTTGGATAGCCAAGAGCACGTTTGTCTGTAACTTATTAGACAGCCAACAAAAAAGAATTGTCTTCTCAAACATTGGGTTATCCAGTTGACTGGAGACTAATGTTCATGAGCCCAAAAGAGCATATTTGATCCCTGTGTGGGCCCATTAACTTTAAGCAACCAACAAAGTTTATTCATTCCCCAGCTGTAAAACCATGTTTTTAGAAATTAACTAGCAACAGCCATTTTCGTGTATATAGTCTCTTTTACTTATTTGGAAACTTGGTGAAACATTACAAATTAGATTTGGTGGCCCATTTGGCTCCTTTGTTTGTGACCAGTTTGGGATTATCATTTTATATTTCTCTTTATAGGGATCGTCCATTATATCTTCATGTTCAGGGCCAGACACGGGAATTAGTGGACAGTAAGTAATGTTTTTGGCTCACCTACTGTTTTTTGTGAAGGGCAAAGTATTATATGTAATAAGTTGGCAAACTGTTTGTTCCTGATGGCTGTTCTAACTCTTCTTGATGAACTAGTCATGAATGTGCTTGGGGAATCTATAAAACGGATTAAAACATTAGTAATTGAGCATTGGCCTGTGTTTACCATTGGATACTAGTCAGTTCGTTCATTTCTTTAGTATAGTATCTTACTATCTGTGTTTTTCCCTAGGAGCTGTAAACCGAATCAAAGAAATTATTACCAATGGGGTGGTCAAAGCCGCAACAGGGACAAGTCCAACTTTTAATGGTGCGACAGTCACTGTCTATCACCAGCCAGCGCCCATTGCACAGCTGTCTCCAGCTGTTAGCCAGAAGCCTCCCTTCCAGTCAGGGGTATGTTTTGTGGAATGATCAGTAACAGTGTTATCATTTCTGTAAAAATGATACATGCCAAATACTACAGAAAGTATGAAGAAAAACCTGAAATTCCAATCTGAAAGTTACCGCCATTGATATCCTATTAATGGACCATTTAGGTTTCTGAGGGGTAGTGAACTTCTGAACATACATCTCTTTATACTGACGCATTCTAGAAAAGGGATTGATAGATCAAAGAGTACACATGTTGTACATTTTGAAGTTAGTGGTTTGATTTAAATTTGTAAACTTGATGGCAACTGGAGGACTAAGAAGGCTGAGTCTGATGAAGCAAGACTCTGCTGATACAATCCTCCTAGAAAAAAGGGTTGGAGAGAGCAGCCCTTATTGGAGAACATCCCAGGGCTGACTGTACTACCCAACATTTTAGCCCAGTTTTACAGTAGACTGTCTTTGCTGTTTCTTGTTAACTTACATCAGTTGGGGTAAATAGGTATGCTTACTCAGTGTTGAATCTTGGGTTTTCACCTCTTAAATAGATTTCACTGAACAGAGTAAGGTGTTAATGTTGTAGGTATATACATGGAATATGTAGTTTGCATTTAAATTAAGCTACTTGATAGGGTTTATTTTTTAGGCTCATGGTAGAAATTATAGGGGGGTGTTTATTCTGGAAGTGATTGAAAGTATCTGGAGGATTAAAGTATTTTGCATAATAATTTTCAAGATTAGGTTTTAATTATGTATTCTCTGTTTAATTTGAGGTATTCTATTCTTCTACAGATGCATTATGTTCAAGATAAATTATTCGTGGGTCTAGAACATGCTGTGCCCACTTTTAACGTCAAGGAGAAAGTGGAAGGTCCAGGCTGCTCCTATTTGCAGCACATTCAGATTGAAACGGGTGCCAAAGTCTTCCTGCGAGGGAAAGGTTCAGGCTGCATTGAGCCAGCATCTGGCCGAGAAGCTTTTGAACCTATGTACATTTACATCAGGTATGGATGGATGGGGCTGAAGATATTTGGATACTTGTCAGCTGATCAGTACAGGCAGGAATGATTCAAAAGGAGCAAGAGAAAATGGGCTTAATAATAACATAAGGAACTTAAGTAAATATAGCAGTAATCACTTTGTAATTAGTTAATAAAAACTGAATTAAGAGGTGGAATTGTTTTTTTTAGTATTCAAATGCTTGGGTTTTATAAGGGTCTGTGATCATAAAATGAGCTGTGATAAGCCTAAAATAACTTTCATTTAAACCTATGAGAGTATTAATACATCTTATAGTAATTTTAATGACCTTCAAATATCTTTTCTTTATATCTCAGAGAAGGAGACCCATAACATTTGGGTAACGATATTAGTTATATCTTGAAGGGCTTAAATGACTTAATTTTTGTGTTCCTATTTCGTGATTTTCAGAAACTTAGATTTGTGCTATATTGATTATATTACATTTATAAAACAGCATACAAAGTGGAAGCAGAATTCTGTATCTTTTCTTTTTCTCCCCTTCAAATTTTTTGGTTCTTATGTCTTTGCAGTCATCCCAAACCAGAAGGCCTGGCTGCTGCCAAGAAGCTCTGTGAGAATCTCTTGCAAACAGTGAGTTGTATTTATCTGTCTGAAACTCATCTAGGAGATCTACTGCCATTTTGGACTGTGTGTCTTAGCTATTTTTCTACCTGTATTAGTTTCTTAGGCCTACCATATCAAATTACCACAAACTGGGTGACTTAAAACAACAGACATTTATTCTCTCGTAGTTCAGGAAGCCAGAAGTCCAAAATCAAGGTGTGGGCAGGGTGGTTCCTTCTGAATGCTCTGAGGGAGAATCCATCCCATTCCTCTCTGCTAGCTTCTTATGATTACCTGCAGTCCTTGGCATTCTTTGCCTTGTGTCAGCATAACTCTGCCTCCATCTTCACCTGGCCTTCTTCCCTGTATCTCTGTGTCTATCTCTTCTTGTAAGGATAACCGTCATTGGTTTTAGGGCCCACCCTAATCCAGTGTGACTGCATCTTAATGATCTCCATCTGCAAAACCTTGTTTCCAATTGAGGTCATATTCCAAGGTTCTGGGCAGACAAGAATTTGGTGGTTGGTGGGAACAACACTATTCAAACCTCTACACTGTTCTGGCAACTAATATTCTCTATAAGGAAGTCAAACTCCCCTAGCCAGGGTCACAGTTGGCTTGCATTTCTTCTTCAGGAGCTATTTCAGTATGAAGTTTCTAGTATATAGAGTCATAAAATCTCATTGTTGTCAGTTATTTAAATACTACTATTAATCCCGGTCAAGTTGTTTATGACGCACATTCCAAATTTAATAGTAGCTTTAGCTAAAGTAAGGGTGGAGCTATAATAATTTAAAACCAATTAGCAATGCCTTTGGGATAATTGGTTTAATTATCCATTCTTTTTATTCTGTAATCAAATAACCAGAAGTTAAACCATAGGGCTGGTTTTTTTTGTTTTGTCGTCCCCCCCCCCCCCCCC
>NW_006785665.1:2029296-2032946 GCF_000442215.2 Lipotes vexillifer
CCCCCCGTACACGGGCCTCGCACTGTTGTGGCCTCTCCTGTTGCGGAGCACAGGCTCCGGACGTGCAGGCTCAGCGGCCATGGCTCAAGGGCCCAGCCGCTCCACGGCATGTGGGATCTTCCCGGACCGGGGCACAAACCCGTGTCCCCTGCATCGGCAGGTGGACTCTCAACCACTGCGCCACCAGGGAAGCCCCACAGGGCTGTTTTTATAGCACCTAAAGGAAATCAGGTTTGGTGGTTGAATATGTTCAACCTTGTGTTATTTGGTTAAGGTATTTGGTATTAAGCTTTTTGGGAAGAAGCTATTGTTTTGTTTGCTTTTGTGGGGTAACCTGATTTACCACACTTGTACCATATAACTTCCTTGACCATTCCCCTTCTTTTTCTTTGTTGCCACTTGAAGTTGGACTTAGATGCTTATAATAAAGAACTGGACAGGGGAAATACTAAACCTTCATTAAACCATGAGCTCCTTGAGGGCAAATTACCCAGTAAATAAAAGAATGAATGGCTTCTCTACAGTTATACAGACAACTTAGAAATTTCCTAACTGCTTAATTTTTGTGGCTCTCTGAATGATTTTGTACCCTAGAATTGGGTCAGTTTGTGGGAGGGGGGGAGTTAGGATGCTCCTGATGTCCATGCCCCTGGTTCCCAAAACCTGGCTTAATAATTTATAGGTGTGCCTTATTAAAATTTAGATTAAACAAGTCTAAATTTGATTGAAACATCAGTGTAAATGTTTTAATTCCTAATTGCTTTGATCTTAGAATTATATATCTTTATACATACTCAGTGAATTGGGTCTGTTCCATATTGATTTGTTTTCCCTTCACTTTCAGGTTCATGCTGAATACTCTAGATTTGTGAATCAGATTAATACTGCTGTACCTTTACCAGGTGTGTATGTCTTGAAGTGTTTAACTAAAAATTATTTTGCTAGTGATATTGATGTATAAAATATGATACTTGAGGCTAGATTAACTGTGCCAGGGCACTAATAATGTTCCCTTTAACTTAGGGTAATTTGGAAAGCCATTTGTGCCTCAGTAGTTTTCTTCCCTAGAGATTAAGTTTAATATTCAGCGAAAATGTCTCATTCTGCTGCAGCTGATTAAACACTTTTTTTCTTCCCCCTCAGGCTATACACAACCCTCTGCTATAAGTAGTGTCCCTCCTCAGCCACCATATTATCCATCCAATGGCTATCAGTCTGGTTACCCTGTTGTTCCCCCTCCTCAGCAGCCAGTTCAACCTCCCTATGGAGTACCAAGCATAGTGCCACCAGCTGTTTCTTTGGCACCTGGAGTCTTGCCAGCATTACCTACTGGAGTTCCACCTGTGCCAACACAATACCCGATAACACAAGTGCAGCCTCCAGCTAGCACTGGACAGGTAGGATGCCAGGATATGATACATTACACTGTTGAATTAGGAAAAATTGGGGCAGGGAATGGATGGAAAGCTGGTGGTATTATTTAGAAGTAATATGGAATGTGACGTATTTTTTTTACCTATTGTCTTTTCCTGTGTTCCTACCACCAAACTACCTGAATACTTTGCAGTAGTGTGTACATGTGTGTATTCATCCTAAAGTTTGCAGTCAGTTTCATAACTCTTGCCACCAAATACAACTTTAGAGCAAGAGATGCTAAGCTTTCTATGAAGGGCTGGATGGTAAATATTTTAGGCTTTGTGGGCCATACAGTCTCTGTCATAACTACTGCACTCTTGTTGCTGTAGTGCAAAAGCCGCCGCAGACAATACCAAATGAATGAGCATGGCTGGGTTCCAGTAAAACTTGATTTACAAAAATAGGTAGGCCAGAACCATAGTTTGCCTGTCCCTGGCCTTGCAGTGTTAGGAAAGTTCTCATGGAGAAAGGCTGGCGTACTACACTCATCTAAATGAATGGAACTGATTTACTAATCTTAGAAGAAATATTATACCATATACAGGTGTTCCTAGGCCAAGAGATAATGTACTTTCCAAACTCAAGGATTATAAATGCTGGTATATATTTCTGAAGCTAGGTAAGAAACTAGAATTTTAGGAAAAGAGTCAGTAGCCAGCTCATCTAGATTATGTACAGTTCTTCTTAGAGGCAGGGGAGAGACTAATGGAAGCATGGTAATGGATTTATGGCGGGTCCTCTGTGGGCCTCTCATAGTGTACCCATGCCAGACTAAATTGCAGCCTCGAACCATTGCCCAGCCTCCTTACCAGTGGGCTGTGAGCACTGAAGGGGGTTGTACAGTGTGAAACCAAAAATGGGCATACGAACTCACTTCTGTTTGTGGTCCCCTAGTCATAATTATTTTATGACTTTTATATTTAGGCATAGCTATAGTTCTGCAGCTTTGAGCCACATCCTTTTGTAATTAGGAAGCAGTATGGCAAAGTGGGTAAGAGTTGGGGTTTAGAGATAGACTTGCAGGGTCCGTCATGCTTCCCCGTTTTTGAGCTATGTGATCTTGGGATAGAACTTAGTCTATCCAGGCTTTGGTTTTCCTCATATGCAAAATGGACATAATGGTCATATCTCAAAGAGTCACAAGGGTTAAGTAAGCAGTCAATAAATATTAGCTGTTATTAATGAGAGTTTTCCTTTTAGAAGTGCTTGTTTTCTCTAATATATCTATCTTCTCCTTTTGGGAACAACCTCTTAAAACATTAGACTTACTCTTGACATAACAACTTACACATGGAAGTGATAGATGAAGTTGCCTTTGCCACAAGCATTAGCAGCATTTATGATCCAGAAAGAGCTAATCACATTGATTAAAGGGCTTTAAATAAGAGAATGTTCTTGTTTGAGAACTTCTGAACTGAGTAAGTGGCTGGAGTATCTATTGTTTGTTAATGATCATGTTTGCTCCTAATGGCCAAAATGTGCATCAGGTTTTTCCTGAGAGTTCAAAGCGCTATCGAGTTTGTCAATTTCATGTTTTCCTACCATGAAGGTAGGAAGACTAGGTGATATTGTTACCACATTATACATGAAGGAAACTTAGGACCAGAAGATGAAGGATTCATATGAAACATACTGATCATTAAAGTATATTTTAATCATCCTTTAGTTACTTGTTAGTTGGACATTCTCACACTTTTTTCCTCCTTGGTTTGTTTTGGTCTCAGAGTCCTATGAGTGGGCCTTTTATTCCTGCTGCTCCTGTCAAAACTGCCTTGCCTGCTGGCCCCCCGCCCCCACCCCCACTCCCAAGTCAACCTCAGGCACAGAAGAGGCGATTCACAGAGGAGCTACCAGATGAACAAGAATCTGGACTTCTTGGATACCAGGTTAAATAAAATATCCTGTCTTACTTTCCTCATCTTATCTTACTGTATTCTCCCTTTAAAGAAAGATAAATTCACATCTGTATCCACTGTCCTCCCAGTACTGGGATTTCTGCTTTCTGGAATCCATTTAGATTAGGTATTTATCCTTGGGGATGAATTTAAAGCAAGAGTGATTCCCTTTGGGTGGGTTTTGTCTTTGGGGTCAGTGTGATAAGAGAGTACAAAGCTCTCCGCCTAGAGAGAGGTCTCCTATGACTAGCATCTGGAAGTTCTGTAGAATTCTGCACTTCCTCTTTGTACAGCAGACTCTTGAAAGCCTCTGATAGCTTGTAGTGAAATGTGTAGGGA
>NW_006785665.1:2032956-2034594 GCF_000442215.2 Lipotes vexillifer
ATTCTACCAATATATGGTTTGTATTTAAAACCTTGGCTTTCAACTTAGTGTTCTCTTTTTCCCTCCTAAAAAAGAGGATGATGTCTTTCTCTAATTCCTACACCCCTAAAAAAAGATAGCCAGAAATGCAGTGATTCTTTGCATGTACGTAATTATAAACTCAGTCATTCACTAATGAGTTTTTTTAAGATTATTAAAATATATAATTTCGGTGCAATTTTGTTTTATCAGGAGAAGCACCTTTTTGCCAGAATCCTTGAAGCATTCTTTGAAACAAACTTTGGAGCATTTTTGTAGTTTATAACTAGATTTATACAAACCAGTTAAGTCATAGATAGTTGAAAACACAGACATAGCATAGTGAGTCACAACATCCCTAACCAAGTCCTACAGAGAAAAATAACAGTCTCTACTCAAACTATAGTTACACTCCAAATGCCAAAGAGCTATGTAGTGCAGCTTACTGCAATTTATCAGAAAGATGAAGCACTTGACAGTTACATTAAGGAGCTAAAGTCAATACAGCAGTTGTAGATTTGCTAATGCCACTGTATTTTTCTGCTCATAGCATGGACCCATTCATATGACTAATTTAGGTACAGGCTTCTCCGGTCAGAATGAGATTGAAGGTGCAGGATCGAAGCCGGCAAGTTCCTCAGGCAAAGAGCGAGAGAGGGACAGGTAAGTTGGTTGTAACATAATTATATATGAATACATTCAGATGTCATTTTTTTGTTGCTATGAGCATCCATGTTCTGAAACTGGAGTGAAATCATTTGGATCAAACAAGCTCCTGTTTGTTGTAATTGATGCAGTAATGGGAAATATGATATCCCTTACACAGTCTTAGAAGCAGTTATACTCAGCCTTGAATAATTCAGTATTTGATTATATTCACCTATCTTCCTTTACTTTTATTGTCTGAGTCTTAGACACTTTCCTAAGGATAGACAGTAAATGAAGTGTTACACCATTTTTGCTACTTAGAATCATAGAATATCACTGATGCAGGTGCTTGAATGGGAGTCCAGCCTGCCATCCAGTGCTTGAATTCTCCTTTCCTATATTATGTTAGCCTTCATAAGATGGAGCTGACTTATCACAACAGTTCATTCTGTCTTATTCATTCATTCTGTTATATCTATTTTTTTTCATTTCTTAAGTGAGAATATCATACTTTAATTCTTGGTGCATCATTTTATAAACTGCCTAGAAATATGTAATGTGACTGGCAAATTCCATTAATGGACAGACCATGTTTTACGTGTAATTGAAAGTATACAAAGCCATATCCATACAGATCAAACAGTTAAGACAATTACTTTCAGGTTATGACAGAGATAATAATTTGCATTGGAAAGATCTCATTTTTTTTCTTCTTTATTTTGACTTTGTTTTTTTGAAGTGTAGTTGATTTACAATGCTGTGTTAATTTTCAGGTGTACAGCAAAGTGATTCTGTTTGTATACCTACATACCTATTATTTTTTCAGATTCTTTTCCCTTATAGGTTATTACATAATATTAAATATAGTTCTCTGTTGTATCTATTTCATTCATATAATTCATTCTATTATATCCTTATAATCTTACTTTTTTTTTTTTTTTTTTTGGCCACACTGCCCGGCTTTTGGGGTCT
>NW_006785665.1:2034693-2037144 GCF_000442215.2 Lipotes vexillifer
TTTTCTTTTTTTTTTTTTTTTTTTGGCCACACTGCTCGGCTTGTGGGATCTTAGTTCCCTGACTAGGGATGGAACCTGGGCCCCTGGCAGTGGAAGTGTGGAGTCCTAACCACTGGACTGCCAGGGAATTTCCTAATCTTACAACTTGATAACAGCTTGAAGAGTAGGGGAGTCAAGTGGAAAGGGTTGAAGTTAATAGTTAAACTGAACTTGAAAGATTATCTGCAGACTATATTGTTATTCTACTTCTTATCTACTGGAGATGTTGAAATTGTTTGAATTTGTCTGAAAAATTATTTAACTTTTTCTTTTAATAGGCAGTTGATGCCTCCACCAGCCTTTCCAGTGACTGGAATAAAAACAGAGTCTGATGAAAGGAATGGGTCTGGGACTTTAACAGGGAGTCATGGTGAGTAAGGTATAGCTGGGGGAACAAGGGAATGGCTAAGACTGGTCTTAAACTATTGGTTTTCTAACCTGATGTTCATTCAGGTGTGACTCATTCAGATGTTTAATCCAACCTCTGTAATCTACTGGCTAATGAGAATACCTTTTTTTTTTATTTATAAGGACAGCATATAGTTACACAGCCTTTTATTTTCAACCGACGTGTGTCTAGAAAAGAGTCAGTCGACATATTTTATACATAGCATCAGTGACATTAAAACCCTAGGAAAAAGTAATGATTGGTAGGTCATTTCAAAATTTTGTTGCCTTTGTTGTTTTGAATACCTGGAGATAATCTGATACAGACTTAAAGATTTTTCTTTGTGTTGGGAGCTGAGCCACATCTCCCCTTATAGCTCTATTTATTGGTTGGGAATGGTCAGCCAGTGGCTGTTTTTAAAAATGTTGCTTCTTAGTGTCCCAGAACTCTAAATCCTGGAGAGGTCCATAAATGGGATTACTTTTGTTCTTTGCCTGTAGTCATAATAAAAATGAACAGAAGAAAATACATTTTTTTTCTTTTCTTCTTTTCTTTTAACTCTTTAAAAGGTGAAATATCAGCCTCCAGAGACTCACTTGCTAACTTTCCTTTTTTTTTCTTTTTTCTTTTTTTTTTTTTTTTTTTTTTTTTGTATGTGTGTGTGTGTGTTTCTTTTTTCTTTCTCTGCTTTCTTACATGGTTCTGGTGGATTCACATTTGCTGATGCTGGTGCTGTTTTTCGTGTGATCTTCAACGTTTTTGGGTGACCGTTGACCCTGTGACCTCAAAATGGTGTCCAATTAACCACTTACAATTAACATCTTTTTTTTAATTAACGAATTTATGGTATTATCTTTTTTTTTTTTTTCCTTGGCGGGGAATGGGGTTGGGGTTTTTTTTTTCCTCTCTTCTAGATTATCCAGTCAAGAAGATGAAAACTACAGAGAAAGGATTTGGCTTGGTGGCTTATGCTGCAGATTCATCTGATGAAGAGGAGGAACACGGAGGTCATAAAAATGCAAGTAGTTTTCCACAGGGCTGGAGTTTGGGATATCAGTACCCTTCATCACAACCACGAGCTAAACAACAGATGCCATTCTGGATGGCTCCGTAGGCAACAGTGGAGCAGAGTTTTGAGCCTCGGTGACTCTTTAGCAATAATGCATGCATTTGATTTAACAAGACTCTGGGGCCTGTACTGGGAACCATCTTGGACCTTTGCAGAAGTCAGAGATGAGTGTCCCCTTTCTTAAAGGGGTTCCATTCTTTTTAAAACATCCTTAATTCTGCCGTGGCATAGCATCTGTTAAAATTTACTTAGAATCACAAATTTGTCTCAGAAGCTTTTTAACAGTTGGTGAAATGTGCTTGTTTAACAGGGTCATTCCAGTATACCCTTTACCTGGTCCAGCCTTTTCCAAATGAATAGCCCCCTATTCTGACGTAAAGCAAGTTTTATTTGTATTTTACTACTGTTTTGTGAATTTTGATAATAACTGGTTATATACAAAGCCTTACTATTTATTAGTGGGGAAATGATTTTAAGACCATCCATCCTTTCAGTACTTAAATCTAAGAACCTCCTCATCCCTGTTTATTTTTGGATTCTTTGTTTTGGAAAATGTGGTTTTACTAATTTAAAACTGTTGGATATAGCTGGATCCTGGGATAGTGAAGGTTTTTTTTCCCATTGGAATGATCCAAAGCTGGCACCTTCAGGCACTCTTGTCTCAGATAGCCGTTGCTGTTTTTATTGCCCGTCTAAGCTCATTGTCTTCAGCTGGGTCAGAGACAACTACTTGATCAAAAGCTGGTCAGAACTCATCACAGAAATGAAACCCAGTGGTCTGTCTCTCTCAGAACTGGTTGCAGCTAAAATAGAGAGATTTGACTGCTTGCAATAGAATGGTGGACTTAGTGACTGAAATTGCAACTTGTCCTTTTTCTTGGCATTACAGGTTTTGCCAAAAGAACTTTTTTGTATCAAATATTGATGTGTGAAAGTGAAGGAGCTAGTCTGCTGA
>NW_006785665.1:2037154-2064604 GCF_000442215.2 Lipotes vexillifer
GTCTGCTGAGCCAGGAGTAGTTTGAGATACCGAACTGTCATTTTTGCACATTTGAATACTTTGCAGGCTGGCTTTGTATAAACGTATCCTCTGGTTTCCTATATGTTGTAAATATTTAGACCATAATTTCATTATAAATAAATGTATAAATATTCTGCTTGTGGTTTCTCTGTTCTTTCTTCTATAACCCATCCATACGCTAAAATTCATAAACTTTTTTACTCATAGCATGATATCATAACCCCATCAGAAAAATACATACGTGGACCCAAAAGTTTGCATGTAGTTCCAAGAGTTTTATGACTTTCCAAAGTAAACCCTTGAAAGTCAAAATGAAAATGTAAAGGATTTTTGTGATGGACGTTTTCCACTTTGATATTCTAGCCCCCCCTTTATTGAACATGGTTTGTAAAGGGACTGAGTGAAGGAAATATTTTTAAAGGAAATACAAGTTATTCTTGGGAAAACATGCTTAAAAAGGAAGAAGGGTGGGCAGAAATTGTAACAGAAAAATTTCCCCGTGTGAAGTTCCTTTTAGTATTTATGTGTGCTACCTAGAGGTGAATATAGTTGATAGTGCCTTCATTTATCGCTGTATTTAATTTAAGGACCCCTGAAAACTCTTGAATTATCATTTCCTGCCGGAGGGTAGTATCAATACATTTGTTAAAAACAAATCCAAAAAAACCCTAATTTTTAAATATCTTTCGTTTACATTTGTTTAAAATATGTGCAGAAATCTGATTAGTCTAACTAGAACATTATCTTTGAGACCTGATTCTGTTTTTAAGAGCCCAAGTCATTGTCCTTGTCCCTTTGGGGAAATTTGCTTTTTCTGCTGTTAAGCCTTAAACTTGATCTTGGTCCTGTTTTTTGGGAGGATTTGGTGGGTTCCCGTTTCCTGTTTCCACATTCATTTGGCCAAAATTTTTTTTTTAATCTTCAACAGTACTGGGTAAGTTGTTATTTCTAGAGGCCCCTTGTGTGTCGCTTATCACATACTTATTTGACTTTTGTGTTAATAATTGTTTTAACGCCTTTGTTTGTGGGCACGTCCTCAATATGCTACTCTCTCAAGGCCCTTAGCGGTGAGTCGCGGAACGGGGTTTTGAGGACCTGCCGGGGAGATGGCCCTCCCCGGGGGGGGGCGGGGCCAGTTGCGGGCGTCACGGGGCAGCTCCGCCCCTCCCCCCCCCCCCCCGAGCCGCGGGCGCTGGTGGCGCCATCTTTCCCGGCTGCGGGAGGGGTCACAGGTCAGTGCCGATCCTAGCCGCGAGTGAGGAGGGCGAGGTGAGTGACCAAATCCGGCCGATGCCTTCAAGTCCCGACGGGTACGAGCAGCAGGAGTGGGTTGGCTCGTGAAAGGGAAGGGTGGGGGGCCTGATGGCGGGCCGGAGATGCAGCTGGGGGAGGGGAGCTGTCGAGGGGAATGGGGAGGGGGCGGAACCTCCGGGTACCGCTGGTGTGAGAGGACCCCTGCGGCCTAAGGGGCGGTGTTCCTTTGGTCCCCAAACCTCATCTTTCTCACTGGGCTCCTTCATGCTGTGCCGGTGCTCCAGTTTGAAAAGAAATTCAAAATTTCTTTGTCTCTTTATTCTTTCTGGAAAGTGTAATAATTCGGAAAACCTGTGATGTTTCATAGGCGTGAGCTGTCCCGGAGGGAAGGTGAGGATGTAGGGTTTCTTAGGGCCGCCAGAAAGGGAGCAGGAGTAATAGGTCAGAGTATGGGAAGGTAGGGCACTGGCTCTAGGACTGTCGTCACGGTGTCTAAATCCTGGTTTAAATATTTTCTTCTTTATTTCCAGGTGCCTTTTCCTCGGGGCAGCCCAGGATTCTCCAAGAGGACAATGGATTCTGGAATTCGCCCAGTTGGTAGCTGTAGCAGCCCTGCAGGGCTGTCACGGGAATACAAACTAGTGATGCTGGGTGCTGGTGGTGTAGGGGAAAGCGGTAGGTGATGTTTGTCTTCCATCTTAAAAGAAGTTAGAATGAAAAATTCTTACAACAAATGCCCTCCACCCAAACCAACTGGGAGACTGGCTATCATGCAATATTGATACTTAAAGTTCTTTCTGTGGGTGACCTTTGTGTGGATTTTAACTTTCCTTTCTTGTTTTAAAGCCATGACCATGCAGTTCATCAGCCACCGGTTTCCAGAAGATCATGATCCCACCATTGGTAAGTCAGATTATCACTTCGGTTTTCCAAATAAACCCCATAAAAGTGTCTTGGTGTCAATTTTTTCAAACAATTTTAAACCATTTATATTTTGAGCCTTTTTTGGTGTCTAATTCAGATTTATTTAATAAGAATATCATAGCAGTTGGTAAGCAAATAGATTTTTTTTCCCCTAGCTTAACTGTATATGTATATCAGCCATCTTAGTCTGTCTTTTATTGAGCATTAGTGGGACACTTTCTTTGTTATATTTTTATGGTTGGTATATTGTATTGCCAGGTTAAGGGAAAAATTTAAAGGCCACTTAACGAAGCCTTTTGCTATTAGTTTTTCTAAGGGTCTGACTTGAGACTGACTCTGTAACTATGAGTCAGCTGGTTTGAACTTCCACAGAAGGAAGCAGAAAAACAAGTAGAGCCAGCCTGCTGAACTCTTCCAACCCAGACAGGCAGAGCCTGGACTTGTTCCACTAGAAGCCTTTCATTTACTTCCTTATACCTCAAGTTCATTACATAGCAAGGTCTTTCTTCGTGTCTTTTATAATCCTTAATGCTCTATTGTTAGTAAAACAGTGTTAGTAAAAAGTAATTTTGTTTTGCCTTTTTTTAAAAACTGTTCTATGTAAACACTAAGAATAAGAACGTTACTATCATTCCTGAACCATAAGGAGGCAGGTTTGATTTTTAGGAGTTATATCCCAGGATAAAAGAAAAATGGTGATGGGGATAGAGGAGGGCACAGAATACCTGCCATATTACTTATATTTTCAGGATGTGACACTTTGTCGTGATCCTGGGTCTCTAGGAAGGATTTCCATTGGGTCAGTCCTCTGCTGCTCTTTTTTCCACAGAGCCAATGAGTGTTCTGTGCTAACCCATCTTTGGATGTGGTCATTTTATATAGTAGATGCTTCTGTGGCTTGGGGAAAATAGAAACAGTTCTTATTTTTTCATGTACTATATTAAATTTAGAACATTGTTCAGGAATTCACACTATGGTGGGAATTCTAGGAATAAAATTAATTTAGGGCCTAGGATAATTTACTTAGAACTCCAGAAATATCTTTTCCTGGGACTTCCCTGGTGGCCAGTGGTTAAGACTCTGTGCTTCCACTGCAGGGGGCACGGGTTCAATCTCTGGTCAGGGAACTAAGATCCCACATGCCATGCAGTGCGGCCAAAAGAAAAAAAAAAAGAAAGAAATATCTTTTCCTTTCTTCAAAGTAAAACCTGGGAATTCCCTGGTGGTCCAGTGGTTAGGACTCAGTGCTCTCACTGCCAGGGGCCTGGGTTCAATCCCTGGTCAGGAAACTAAGATCCTACAAGCTGCATGGGGTTGCCAAAATAAAAAAAAAAAATTTTAATAAAATTTAAAAAAATAATAAAATAAAACCCATATCCTTGTCCCCTGAAAAGTTACTTTTTTTAATCAGTTGATTTTTTTTTTTCCCCCAGTCAGCTGCTCTTCTGACAATATTATCTGATTTCAACAACAAATACTTTCATCTCTTGAGTTCCTGTTATGTGCCAAGCACTGTGTTAGGCCCTGGGGGTACAGTAGTGAGCAAAAAGATATGGGGTCTGCTGTCATTGAGTTTACAGTTTAGTGCAATTTTGTTTCAGACTTTGGCTGCTAACTCTAAGAAGAAAAACTTTATATTGTAACCAGTACACATATAAGTATATGTTTGCACATATGTATATGTAATTAAAATATCATGAAACTATATTTACCTCACTAAGTTTGGTGCACTCTTGTATTTCCTCTTTCATTTTAGATTTCTGCTTGTTTACTTTAATGCTGGTCCCAACCCATTAAATTCATCTACAATTTGCAAATACTAACGGATCACGCATGACCTGTAGTTTGAGAATCATTGATTTAGGCTTTTCATTTTTGAGGAAGAGTCAGAAGCAGGGGTTCAAGAAAAAATGTTTGAAGGAAATGCATAAGGATGTAAGCAGCAGTTGTTTGAATGAAGGAAATACTGAGTGAGGTTTTTCTCTTCTTTTTTACTTTGCTGTATTTTCCAAGGGTACCATAAGAATACATAAAGAAATGTGCTTTCATAAAGGAGAAATTATGACAATATGGATTCTTTAGAAAATAGTAAACTCTGGTTTTTGCTTTTCCTATAATGTTAAAAATGAGGAGAACTATAGCATATGGTTAAATACATAAAGCTTTTGAGTCAAGCAGCCCTTGCATTCAATTCTGGCTATATCATTAATGAACTTTGTAAGATGGGAACACATTTAATGTTTTAGAGTTTAATTTTCTTTACCTGTAAAATGGAGGTAATAATACCTACCTCACTGAATTATTGTTACTGTTGAATGAGCTAACATATATAAATCACTTAGTATAATGCTTGGCGTCTAATAACTATTTAGTAAATGGTAAAGTAACTTTTCTGGCCTAACATTTTTCCAAAAGACAATCTCTCAACTCTTTTAGAATTGTAGGTGAAGTCTAATAAGCTTTAGCTATGAATAAACTTATGTCATGGTTTATGTGGGAAAAAAGAAATTAGTTGAAGACCCAATTTACATATCTCAGTGGAATTAGGAGCTTCCTGAGAACATTTGGGCACTTAAATGTGTAATCTACTTCTCCATAAGATGAATTTCAAAATAAGGTTACATATTCTTGCATTTATGGGTTAATAGTACCACCTTTCTTCCCTTCTGTAGAAGATGCTTATAAAATCCGGATCCGTATTGATGATGAGCCTGCCAATCTGGACATTTTGGATACGGCTGGACAGGTATTAAATCCCAAAATGCTATGAGTAAAGGCCTTTTTGTGCTAGTAAAGGGGAGGGGAAGACTTATGCAGAGAAGATCATTAGTTCATCTCTTTTAATTTTTCATGCACTCTGACTCAGGATAGCAGGTAACCAACATCTCTCTTTAATCTGAAATAAATAGCTGAAGTGTATATAGTTCCAGGTTGCACCAATACACTAATAATCCTTGTTTCCCTCTAGGCAGAGTTTACAGCCATGCGGGATCAGTATATGAGGGCAGGAGAAGGGTTTATCATCTGTTATTCTATCACCGATCGTCGAAGTTTCCATGAAGTTCGGGAGTTTAAACAGCTTATTTATCGAGTTCGACGTACTGATGATACCCCTGTGGTTCTTGTGGGAAACAAGTCTGACCTAAAGCAGCTAAGACAGGTGAGGATAGATTAGAAAATTCTATGTGTAGTCTTGTGGGACTAGTCATTTGTGTTTCTCTGTTTATAAATTTCTTTGCCTTAAAAAGAAAATTTTAAGTTAACTTCTCCCTAGCCTGGAAAACTTCCCTATATCTACTAATGTGCTCTTATTTTGGGTAAAATCTGGATTTTAGGAATCAGTTTACAGGACAAAATCCACAGGATAATAATCAGATGACAAATAGAATACACATTAAGTGAAGGATCATGGATTTTCATTTTCTAAAACCTCAGAAGTAAATCTCTTTATGTTGCAAAAAGAGAAACTTAGTCTTCAAGGTATACTTCCTGATGGTGAGGATTATGAGCCATGGAAAGGGAGAATAAGAGAAATTGTAGAGGATTTTAGAATGAGTGATACCCTTCAAGTTAGCAACAATGTTTAAAGTTTTGCTGTTTGCTATAGAGTTGAAGGAGTGGTGAAAGGGGCACATTTATCACTACCAGTGAAAGCAACGAATGGTACAGACTTTTTAGAAGTAGTTTGACAGTAGTTAAATTCATAATGCTTCTCAGTTAATTCCTGTTTGAATTAATCTGTTCAGGGATTTATATATGAAATGTTCATTGCCAGGCTATTTATGGTAGCAAAAAATTAGAATTAAGTCTAAATGTCCAAAAGTAGGAGAAATTATGGAATATCCATAATTGGATATATTGATTTCAGGTTCCTTATGGTTTTCAGTATTGTAGTTTAATATACCTCTCTTTGCCTTGTGATTTATATTCTTGAAATGAAAAGTATGAAGAAAATTAAGATTGTATATTTGATATCTATAACTATTCCCTGTTCCAAAAAGTTACCTTTAAAATAGACTAGAAATAGAATCACATAATTTGAAAGCAGAAGGAATTAGAAGTCATGTAATCCAGCCTCCCAACATTATCACTCTGCTCTGCTTGGACCTTTCCAGAGTTGAGGCACTCTCTTCCTGTTAAGGTAACCCCTTCACTTTTTGGGGCAGTTGTGATTATTTTCTGCTGTTACCACTATAAATTTTCTCATGTTTACGTTTTTAAAGGTCACCAAGGAAGAAGGATTGGCTTTGGCCCGAGAATTCAGCTGCCCCTTTTTTGAGACATCTGCTGCATACCGCTACTACATTGATGATGTATTCCATGCCCTTGTACGGGAGATACGTAGGAAAGAAAAGGAGGCAGTGCTGGCCATGGAGAAAAAATCTAAACCCAAAAACAGTGTATGGAAGAGGCTAAAATCACCGTTCCGGAAGAAGAAAGATTCAGTAACTTGAAGGGAAGATGTGAAATGTTTATCTGTGAACTGCAGTGCTTAATCAGAGCAGTCCAGTAACCTGCATTAGTGAGCATGGTGCTTGTTCTTTCTCCTGTTATGACTGTTATTTTAAAAATAACTGATGAAGGGGACATGCCCACTAGGAGTTTTCAATGATGTGGTATTTAAAATATTGTTTCTTAGCTAATTCTGATTTTATTAACCCAGTGGAGCACTGTCTACTTTTAAATTGTCACATTAGAATTCGATTTACCAATGTTTTGGGTTCTGTTGCTGATATTAATTAATGTAAATTTTTTATACCCCGGGGAATATGAATACCATATGTGTTTGACTAAGCTCACAAGAGGAATTTTTTGCCATGCGCTATTCTGCATTCTCTTTCAACTGCAATTTCCTGGGACTGTCCCAGGTAAGGACTTCAGTCTTTTCTGTTCATGCTGTGCTTCCTGGAGACAGAACAAAAGTCATGGGGAAATCAGTTCTAAAGAGATTGGTGCTAAAGTTCAGCAAATAGCTGTGGAACTGACTCCTGTTGCAGATTATGGAGAGATGATATTGGGGAAATCAGGCTGTATGTTTTTGCAGGAGCTTGGCTAGAAAATGTTAGGATCAGAACAGTGCTCCTCAGAGGAGCCTGTCTTTTCTAACAAGTACACATTTGACCCAAATGCACTGGGATGGATGAGAGCAAACAGAAACATATAAAATGTAATGAAGCTTTCTCCTACAAGGTTATTTTACTCTTCCTTTCAGGGTTTTGCCCTTCTTTACCTTCAAAGGTAAACATTTTGTGAACCATTACTGGGTTACTAAACGGTTGTTTAATCTAAATCCTTGGTTGGGACAGCCATTGCCTTGTACAGGTTTATTTTTTCCCCAGAGATGCACACACAAATACATTTACATTAATTGCTTCCTAGTGCTTTCCCTTAGCTTCCCTGTGCTCTCTAGAAGAGCTAGGCCTGGCAGAATGTTTTTTAGGCCCTTCGTCAGACTGACTGCATTTTCCATACAGAAAAGACATCAGGATTTAGTAAAATTGTATATGTGCCTCCTTGACATAGACAATCACTGGACTCAGTGTTCTAAGAAAGCCTGTGGCATTTCTGTGTAATGAGCCAGTCTGAAGCTTTAAAATTCCCATATGTTGAGTTTCTCATTGAAGATTTCTTTACAAGGACCTTGCTAAAGTTCACCTCAGGGTTTTGCCTGAGCCTTGACAAAGCTTAGCCTAAGACAGTACCACTTTGATGACTGCATAGTTGAGAAACTATCCTGTCTTCTTGGGGAAAATCAGCTTTAAATATTGGTGGTGAGGTCTTTCTTTTATTTAGAATCAGGATTATTTTGATACCTGAACTTGTTATGTGTGGAGATTAAGCACAAAAAGTGCTAAGAGTAATGTAGCATATGTTGAACATTAAATGTCACTGAAGCAGTGTTTGTGACCACTTTAAACTCTAAGAACATGACTTTGTGTAGCACCTCTTAAAAAGTGCACACAGCTCAATTCACTGTTTACCGTTTTTATTACAGTCAGGACAGGGGTGTTGTATGTTTTCTTCCAATCAATGGTATGTGTTCCAGGTTTAAAGGAAAGTGACGGTTGTAACTTTTTTAGCTGAGTAGTGATCCCTTTTGAAACTCTGAAATGTTTGTGCTACCAAATAAATCATGGTTTATGGTACTCAAGCCATCCAAAACTGAAAGATGCAGAATTTGAACCTATGCAGGACAAAAATCTTACAGGAACCATAGCACTTTGGAGAAGTGTGAAGTTAGAAGTACAGTGCAATTCTATTTTAACAGTATTTCACCACATTTAAACTAGCTTAGAGCCTGTTAGGTTTAATGCCTTAGCTTCTCATTACTAATAACTTAGGGAATTGTTGTTAGCATCAAGCAAGAAGTTGACAGCTGTGTAATTATATCTATAAGACAGGAGGGAGTTTGTAATGTATATAAGAAAAATAACAAATGGGTGTTTTTAAGACTATCACTGTCATATATTTGATCATTGGATTACTTTGCCCATCAGTTAGTATTGAGAATTCTATTCATGGTGCTAAATAGTTTGAGGGGTATAATATGTGTAAGTCATAGCTCTATTCTTAGTGATTGTATAGTGTAAATAATTTATAAGCTCTAAATAGTCAGCTTTATCTAATTTGAGGGCATTAAAATCAATTACTGCCTGGAACTTTGAGGAGAGAAAAATTCAGGGACAAGTTGAAAAGCACTGGAACTGTTCATGTCCATACCAGATTGGTAAGTTACAAAATTTGGAAGCTGGTGTCTAGAATTAACTGTTTAGAATTCCAAAAGAGATACATGTTTTAACTTTGTGATATATTAGTAAGAATTGGTCTACTGTAATGTATGGGGAGGAGAGGGGAGAGAAAAGGTTTTCACTTATGCACTTGTATATGATGACAGTTTGTATGACACAATACAAAACTTCTAAACAACTTACTGGGCCTTTCCTTTACTTACCTATGTATGGGTAGAAATGTCTGGAATCGTTACACAAGGGTCATTTTAAGAAAAAATACCTTGAGATTTTATATTCTGGAAAATATTGATTCAAAAAAATTTGAGTGCCCACCATATATAGAACACCTGTGTCAAGTGCTCGTGAGCATGCCAGGGAATGCTCCTTTGTCCAGAGATTACCTCAGTGCTTGCCTAGGTCGAGGGGTGGGTGGGAGGTGGAGGTGCTGCCATCCAACTGTGGAAGAGTCTCCCCCATGTGACAGTGAGCTGGGGTCCTCGCTCTAGGCATCACCTGGCTCTGATTCCTGACCCTAAAGCACTGCCCACTGTCCTGGAGCCAGCAGGTGGATGACACTTGGTATTTGGCCATGCCATTGGAGGACTTAGGTTGCAGAGTGTGAACTGCTGCTTCCAGGGCAGGTGCCGGAGAGACCCCACTGATACCCCAGCATCTCTGGGGAGAGGCGAAGGGACAAGGCAAAATTTTTAAAGAAGAGCCTACCTTTTTGGTGGGCAGATGGGAAAAACATGTTGAAAGTGGTAGTGCATTTGCCCACCTGATCAAGGGTTAAGTAAAGTTGTTTCAAGTATGTAAACTAAATGTGAGAGAATGAATAATTTTTTATGTGAAGGTCGTTGCTTTTATCTCCACTACTCTAAATGGGCATCAGCGTTGGTAGAGAGGACTTAGTTTGGACATTAAGGGAATATATTTTTGTGTCCTCATGATTTAACATTTATTGAGTAGGTCAGTAACTGTCAGTGTGTCCACTATTAAAATGGGTAATGGAAGAGGAGCATTCCATGTTCTAATGTAACCTCTGTTAGGATAGACAGTGGAATTACAGTCAAAGTATTTATGGACACTTATGTGCACTAAGCACTGTTTGCTTTAAGAGCTGTGAGGTATTCAGAGGGTTGTAAAATATCCCTGCTCTGGAGCTTTGATTAAATTTGCATATACAAAACAACTAGAGATCAATCTTAAAGCAACAGATTACATACTTCAAAGTCAGAGTGTTACAAAGATTCAAAGGAAGGAATTAACATAGCTCGGGCAGATCAGTGGAGCCGACTCTTTAAGAGTGAACGGGAGGGCTTCCCTGGTGGCGCAGTGGTTGAGAGTCCGCCTGCCAAAAAAAAAAAAATCCATCTGCCAGTGCAGGGGACACGGGTTCGAGCCCTGGTCCCGTGCATCACAAGTAGAGAGCTGTTTTGTTTTTTCTCATTTTTCTCACTTTAACCTCTGGAGATTTTGATTTCACAGATTTCTGATAGGACCCGGGAATCTATATTAAAACAAAAACCTCCCAGGTGATTCTGATTGTAGCCATGCAGCCATTCTTGGATTAGGAATCACTGAGCTTGATGATGTCAAAGTGTCTTGGTAGATCATTGGAGGACTGTTTAAAGCAGTGATGAGTTGTAGTTAACAGATGTGGAAAATTGTGGCTCTATGTAGAATGGTGTGAGGATGGGGAGCAACTGGAAGTAAGCAACAAGAAGTCTGCTCTAGTAGTTCATGAGTAAGGAAACAAGGGCTTTGGCTGTAGGGACAGGCAAGAAATATAAATTCATACCTTGTTATGAAGGAAGCCATTGGATACCACAAAGTGCTGTTAGGTCTTAATGTTTGGGATATTTTGAAATATATATATATATATATATATATATATATATAATCAACTTTTCAAAAATTATTTTTGGCTGCATTGGGTCTTCGTTGCTACACATGGGCTTTCTCTAGTTGCGGCGAGCGGGGGCTATACTTCGTTGCAGTGCGCGGGCTTCTCATTGCGGTAGCTTCTCGTTGCTGAGCACAGGCTCTAGAGCACAGGCTCAGTAGTTGTGGCACACGGGCTTAGTTGCTCCACGGCATGTGGGATCTTCCCGGACCAGGGCTCGAACCCCCATCCCCTGCATTGGCAGGTGGATTCTTAACCACTGCGCCACCAGGGAAGTCCCTCCAATCAACTTTTAAATATGAGTTGGCCTTGAGACAAAATTACTGAAATATTTTAGCTTTGTCTGATAGTTCCTGCTTTAAAAAAGAAAAAAACATGATGAGCAGCTTTTGGTTCAGTGTGTACATTCCCCAGCACACATGATTATATCATGAAGTCACCCAGTTTTTTGAACAAAAGCTGCTGGGGTGGGGACATGTGTCATTTCCTGCCCTTCCCAGAGCTGGTTATTACTAGAGTTTATTACAGTTTGCTCTGAGCCAGGAGAAAGTGTTTAGCTCCAGAAATATCCCCCACCAGATACTTTTCTTATTTTCCTTGCAGAGGAGTGTGTAGGTGAGAGCGTGGAGGCAGAGAAACTTATGGTTTATATGAAAGTGTGTCTAACTATGTACTCAAATACGGTGCAATCGACATAAAATCTCTGCTGGCCTGGAAGGCATGCATGCACATACAATTTAGTCAGAAATAACTTGCACAGTCCCACCCAAAACACTGAGGCTATTCTTACTTTCATATCCTTAGACTCCTGAAGAGAGTATGTGGGTCTGGTTGCAGCTAATATACATTCACCGCCACCACCAAAAAAACAACTCTAGACCAAACTTCTTTTGAAACTCTGACTCAGAGTAAATAGGAAGAAGAGGCAAAGGCTTTTTCTGTTTGCTTTAGGTCTGCTTCCTAGACAGTATTTTGTTCACTGCCTGTCTGCCTTTATTTGACAAACCTTTACTGAGTGCCTACTGAATGCCAAGGCTTCCTGTTGGGTGTTGGGAATTCAACAGTGAATGAAAACAAGCATACAGCTCTTGGAGTCTCAGTTCTGTCCTTTGGGTGCCTCTAATTCTAAAGTGCAAAATCTCCTGCGGGCTTTGATCAAATCAGATGGTGGGAGAGTGAAAGGGGGTGGAGGACAAGCAGGAGTTTCAATTCCTTGGTAAACAATAATGTTTAAATGTTAACTTGGAAAAATGCCTGAGAAGAGGCTGATTTGGTGTGAGTGAATGTAAATCATGAAAATGTCCAGTTTCGTACAATAGCAGATGACCCTCTAAAACATTCTTGAGGACATTGGCATCAAGAGCATGAATACATTCTAATTTGCATTAGTTCCCGTAGCCTCTGTTTGCATCTTTCTTTGAAGTCTCCACCAGTAGTGATGGTAGAAAAAAAGAGGTTCTGGAGTCAGAGTGCACAGGGTGAATCTGAGCTGCGTTGCTTGTAAGTGGTGGAACTTGGAACAAGTTGTTTAAACCCCTTGGACTTTTCTTTTTTTTAATATATTTATTTATTTATTTATTTTTGGCCATGTTGGGTCTTTGTTGCTACATGTGGGCTTTCTCTAGTTGCGGCAAGCAGGGGCTATTCGTTGCAGTGCACAGGCTTCTCATTACAGTGGCTTCTCTTGTTGTGGAGCATGGGCTGTAGGCGCGCGGGCTTCAGTAGCTGTGGCACACGGTGCTCAGTTGTGGCTCGTGGGCTGTAGAGCACAGGCTCAGTAGTTGTGGTGCACGGGCTTAGTTGCTCCACGGCATGTGGGATCTTCCCGGACCAGGGCTCAAACCCGTGTCCTCTCTGTTGGCAGGTGGATTCTTAACCACTGCACCACCAGGGAAGTCCCACTCCTTGGACTTCTCATCTGTTAAATGGGGATAATAATAGCACATATCCAGCAGGGTTGTTGGAAGGATTGAGTTTTAAATTTATAAAGTCCTTAAAATAGTGTCCAGCATTGATAAGCATTCAATCGTGTTAGCTATTTTTGCTATTACTACTAAAAAGAAAATGAGTCCCTCCTTACAGCTTGTCAGAGCTTTTCAATTAGATTGAGGTTTACCATGATGTTTGAGGTGAATTACCAGCTCCCCAGACTTGAACACGAGAGCGGCTAATGAATTCCCAGGCTCTTAGCGATTTTTCTGTTAGCACATCTATTCCTGGGCCTGCTGAGCTTTAAGACCTCCTCTACGAGTTTGTTCCTGAACGCCAAGCAGAGTTTTGAGCATTTATTAGAGGTGCTCAGAAGGTGTATTTGACCTAACATGGTATTAGGCAATTGAGATACTCTACAGCTTACTATCTTGTAAAAGTTATACTGAATGAGAATAAATTGTTCTCAGTTTTCTGAAAAATAAATGCCTTATGGCTAAAACTTACATTGCTCTTGAATTATTTAAAGAACACTTCAAGCACTAGGCTGTTTGTCTTTTCAAACCACAAGGTATGGGGGATGGATGAGATTGGTAGGTGAGGCACTTGGTAGGTTGGCAACTCTTCTCAGAGAGTTTGTTACCAGATCACAGGAGAAAATACCTTGGAGTGAAAGGTACTGTAGAAAACTATGTGGGAAATCCCTGGTGGTCCAGTGGTTAGGACTCCACACTTTCACTGCTGAGGGCCCAGGTTCAATCCCTGTTTGGGGATCTAAGATCCCACAAGCTGCACGGGGCGGCCAAAAAAAAAAAACCCAACTATATGTGATGTTCTTCATTCATTGCCCACCCTGCATCAATTCTTTCTTCCAAAGGAAATGTTTTACTCAAGAATCCACCCATCTCCCGTACTCAGTTCCAGGACAGTCCTAAATGGCCTAAAGATAATCCCATCCTCCTTGCCTGTGATTGGTTCAGAAATGACCATGTGACACATTTTGGGCCAGCAAGATAAGAGGAAAGAATAGCTGGAGGCTTCTGGGAATGATTGACCTTATCTTTCTAGGAGAGGTCCTTTTCCCCCTCTGGGGGGTGCTTCTATAAATATCATAAAAGCCTTATGATTAAGCTAGCGTTGAATGTCCCACAGAAAGAACCTGGGCCCCTCATAGTATTAGTGACCTTTTGCTGAGTCAACTCTGAAGCCTAACCTGCCTCTGGACTTCCAGTTAGGTGAACCGATCCATATTCTTAAATGTTTAAGCCAATTTGAATTGGGTTTCCTGTTAATTATAGCCAAAAACATCTTGAGTGCCAAGATACTCTTATCATCATTGTTATTATATTATCATGTTAGAAAAAAGTAATATGCAAAATTATATATATACTATGATTGGAATCATAAGGTAGTTCAAAGAGATTGGAAGGAGATATGCCCAAATTAATACTGTTTGCCTGTAGGTGGATTTTTTCCAGTTCCTATGAATTGTACTTTATTTTATGTGTTTTCTACAATGATCCTGAGTAATGTATCAGGGGAATAAATGTACAGGAACTAAGACTAGAAGACAAAATGGTTGTTAAGGTTTTGGAATCTTGATTTTTTTTTTCCTCTTCTCTATTTTCCAGTGTTTTTATAATATGCTTAGGATGTTAGTTTTGCAAATTAAAAATGTTTAATAGTTCCTTAACTGAAACTTTAAAAAGTTTTAAACCTTTTCTCTTGCTTCCTTTCTCTCTACTACTTGTGTGTACACACAGTGTTCCTTCTCTTTCAGGGCATTTCTCGGTTTGTGATTAAATATTTATTAGTGTGATTAATGCTTGTCTTCTTCTAAGCTCCTCAAATGCAGGACCCTTGCTCATCAATGTCTTATATCCCCAGTACCTGGCATATGATAGAGACTCGATTAAAAAATATTTCCTGACTAATGAATAAATAAGAGAACAGAATCAGCCAGTCTCAGCATTGCTTTTGGAAATATTTCCAATTAAAGGGGCAGACTAATTCTCAGCACTAAAAGCCATCCTTTCTCTCTCTGGTGGTTATGATCTTAAATATTACATTTTAAGAGGAAAACAGAAGGACTAGAAAAAGGACTCTCAGTCTGGAGCCTGGAATCTGCATTTTTTAACAAGTGTCCCAGATGATTCTGAATCAGGTGGTCTAAGACCGCGCTTTGGAGAACATGCCCTAGTACATCCTATTGGAGTCTGAATGTTCACATCATTCAGTCATCCAGCTTCCAAGAAAATCATGCTGATGTCACCGGGCCTATTTAATGTGAATCAGTCTTTATTCTGCACTTGTGTGGTGCATTAACAAATTCAACATACAAGATAGCATTACATATTGTAGGTTAGCGTTACAGCATTATGCAGTTTCACACAATTCATGTTAGCTTTTCCGTTTTTTTCGTTTTTTTTTTTTTTAATTTGACACGTTTATTTTATTTTTGAGTTTCATTTTTACAAGAGAAGACACAAGGTAAAGAAAGACGACCACGTCGGAGAAGGAGCACGGTGAGGGCAATGTCACTATCGTGGCCATAATAAAAGCCTTCCAAGAAAAAGGACTTGCATTATTCCCTCTCCTGAGCAAGCCGCCCCTGTCCCATGAGCCAGTTCTATCTGTTTTCACATCCAGAGCACCGCTCATAAACATGTACATCTTGGCTGTGCTCCACTGAGAAGAACTGAAGGAAGGACTAACTCATAAAAGGGACTTTTGTTATTAAGAAAAACTCTTGTCTTCCCAAAGGAATCAAGGTATCAGCAGAGAAGGACTGACTTGGAAAATCAGAAGTGACCATTCCCTAACCTATTCCTGACCATGACTGCCTTGTGCAAAAGCTAGAATGTGACTCTCTTGTCTTTTAACTGACTCTTAGGAGTAGGCATTCCTCCTCCACCCTTATCAGTTAGCTCTGGGAGGAACAAATGTGAAAGCCAAAGCCAGCTAAGAAACTTTGGGACAGCAAAGTCAAGGGCACGATGGATCAGGCCTGAGGTAGGAGGGAGGAACCCTGTACTGTCCGCCTCTTTGCCATTTTTCTGAGAAAGACACCGAGGCAGCTCCTAGGCTACAGAACTACTGGTTCCTTCCCTGCCACCTCATCACCCACTGCTCAGTAGACCCAAAGAATGCAAGGAATAAAGCTACAAGGAGGTGGCGAAGAGAGGAGTTGGGTGAGGCTGCTTTCCCAGACTTACGCCAGGAGGAGCTACAGAGGCACACACAGCAGGGCAAAGGCCAGACTATCTCCACCTGTTGCTTTGCATTGTTTCTGGGAAGGAAACAAAAGCGGGTTGCTCAGCGATTTCTGATCTTTAGACATTAAGGCGATGAAGAGGAACCATTTAAAATTTTTCCTAATGGGGCTTCAGAGTGCTCCTGTCAGATTTACATGAAACTATCTCAAAATGCATTTTTAGAAAACAAAAATTATTTTCTTCTACGTATGATACAGTATTTACATTCCATGGAGTGTTGGATAGAGACTGGTGGTGTGAATCCAACTGATGATGAGATTGTGAGTCAGATTATGGGGGATGTGGGATGACAGGGACAAGAACAGAGAGTGGGCTTTGTGCCTGCTCAGAACTGCTGCTCTGCATTGTCAAGAATCCAGGTTAAAAAAAAAGAAGAAGAATGGGGGGTGGGCGGGGAACAGATTGCTTTTAAATCCACAGAGTTAAGCGAATGTCAAAGGCAACATCACCACTCTCTCCACGGAGACTCAGCTCTTCAACTCCCTTCTCAGAAGCAAGTCAGAGAGTGATGTTCTTGTATGAATGTGGAATTTCAATCTTGGCTAATCTTTCAGGCCTCGATTCAAGCTTCTGCTTATTTGAGTTCCTTTTCAGGCTGGCAAAAATATCTACTGCCTATCCAGGCTTACTTATTGTCAGTGAAGTCTCTGCCATCTGAAAAGTCTCAACTCTAAGAGACATGGCTGGTCTAGGAATAAGGAGATGTGAATTCTAATCCCAGCAAGATGCTGAATCTCTCTCAACCTCTATTGTCCACTGGCAGAGGAGGATTGAACTCTGTGGTTACCCATACCTTCATCTTATCTTGAGATTCAGAAGTCCTAAGAACTAAGCACTCTGTTTTCAGGGAAAGGATGTTCTGAAAAAGTCCAAGTTATCTTTATTATTAATTTAGTCACAGGTACTCATTTAGTTACTTTTAAGAGCCATGATTGAAAAATTTAAAGAGAAAGAATAATTTCTGAAGTCCCTTTTCCTTATAAAGCAAAACTAACCTAATCTAAGCTACTTGAGAAGATTCTAAAGCTTCTCAGTTTTCAGCATTTCTGGAAAAACAAAGTTTAATCCTTCAAAACGCTGATGATTTCTAAACCATCAACCAACGAATGGCTGTCCTTCCAGACACAGTTACAAAGGGAGATGGCAGTCATCTCATTTTCCTTTCCTTGTCTTCATACCTACATTTGGGATCAGCTGGATATATTCATTGGTACTATTCTGTACCTGAATTTGAAGTCGCCAAAGCTCTTTTTAGACAAGTCATCTAGTTTTGTAAACCCAAATTCTACCTAAAAGTCTGATGTCTTCGTGTACTTGATCACAAATGAATCAAGGACTGCCTTTTACCCATTCATAGCAGGAGAGCTAATAACAAACATACCTCATTTCGCAAGTACTCTTTCTCCTGCAAACCCTGCCTTATCCGTTCCACCTTTGTTTCTTGGCTTACTACAGACCTCTGGACCTTGCGCTCAGTCAAAGGGCAGAAATGTAAGCGGTAACGGAGAAAAGATAGGGATGATAAAAACATGAGGTTTTACAAGAGCAAAAGATTCTTCCACAGAGGTGGGGAGTGAAAATAACTCTCTAGAGAAGCCCAATAAAAAGAGACCAATTTCAGGTAGTCAGCAAATACAATTCGGCACAAAACACAGTTTTCATGGATTAAAATCTGTACCTTGATGTTGGCAGTTAGGCTAATTTCTTCAGTTTGTATTAGACATGCAAGTATAAGGTTACATTTTTATATATAGACTTGTAGAGGTCTTTCCCTCTCTTTTTCTCCCCCATAAAAAAAAAAAAGGGAGTTCCTAGTGCCTTGCAAAGGAGAAAAATCATCATCGCTAAGAACTGATCTGCAGCTGTGGTCATGTGGGGTGTTCTTTGTGGGGTTTGTTTTGTAAGAAATTTTCTTCTACAGCTAAAATGAGGTTTTGAGTCCGCTTCTCTCTGTTTCTCTCTCTCCCCACCACGTCCCTGCCCAGCCCGGCCCTGGGGTTAGAGGCAAGGAGAAGAGGATTAGTACTCGCTCAGACTGTGCCACTTGGCCACGGGCTTGCGGGGGCTCTCGCAGACCTCTCTCCAGTGTTCAGCACCGCTGACTGTGACACTGTGCGCCCCCAGGATCAGCCTCCCCACCACCTCGTTCTTGGTGGTGCGATCGAAGTCGATGACAAGGAACTCGATGCTGATGTCGGGCAGGAGGTCAGTGGGGATGTCGTAGATGAAAGACTCGTTGAAGACTGGGTTCAAAGTGCACTTCTTCACATGGGTTTTCTTCTTGGCAATGCGCTTTCTGCCGTAGTAGACGTTCACCTTGACATAAGGATCTGGGGCCCCCAAAGAGATCAGAAAAAGGGAGACAGGCCTATGACACAGTTCTCTCCTATACAATGGTGGCTTCCAGTTGGGGAGGAGGGGCTTCTGCTGTTCATCTCCTTGGTGTCCCATCCCCCACCCCGTGTGGTCTTTAGTGATTGCACACTAAGTGTACACTGACTGTGTACACGTCTGCCCACCTGGACAAGGGGCCAAGGAAACCAGGCAGGCATGGAACAGAACAGCCACCTCAAGTCAGGGCCAAAGAAACCCCCGCGACACCAAGAAGCATTTTCAAGGGCACAGGGACTAACAAAGCCTGCAGGCTTTTTGCCGAGTCTCACGTGGAGCGAGGGCACAGCACCCAGCATGCATGCATAGCACTGAGGATACCTCGCCAAATGTGGAGACCCCATTTTCTTACCCAAAGCACCTTCCCAGCTACATTCATCAGGAAGAGAATGTAGACAGAGAGCGGAATGGGTGGACAATGAGAGGTGACAGGGGTCCTGAAAGGTGGAGAGGGGGTGTCTGCATCACAGGCAAGGGGCAGTGGTGGGCGGGGCGTGGACAGATAGAAATAGGCTGAAGTCCAAACACATGAAAAAATGCTCAACATCACAAATTATCAGAGAAATGCAAATCAAAACTACAATGAGGTATCACCTCACACCGGTCAGAATGGCCATCATCACACAATCTACAAACAATAAATGCTGGAGAGGGTGTGGAGAAAAGCGAACCCTCTTGCACTGTTGGTAAGAATGTGAATTGATGCAGCCACTATGGAGAACAGTATGGAGGTTCCTTGGAAAACTAAAAATAGAACTACCATGTGACCCAGCGGTCCCACTGCTGGGCATATACCCTGAGAGAACCATAATTCAAAGGGACACATGCACCCCACTGTTCATTGCAGCACTATTTACAATAGCCAGGACATGGAAACAGCCTAAATGTCCATCAACAGAGGAAAGGATGAAGAGGATGTGGTACGTATATACAATGGAATGTTAGCCATAAAAAGGAATGAAATTGGGTCATCTGTAGAGACGTGGATGGACCTAGAGACTGTCATGCAGAGTGGGGTGGGTCAGAAAGAGAAAAACAAATATTGTATATTAACGCATATATGTGGAATCTGAAAAAACTGGTATAGACACGTCTAGGTCTTATTGGCAAAGCAGAAATAGAGACAGACATAGAGAACAGATGTATGGATACCAAGGGGGGAAGGGAGGGGGATGAATTGGGAGACTGGGATTGACATATATACACTACTGATACTATGTATAAAGTAGATAGTTAATGGGGGCCTGCTGTATAACACAGGGAACTCTACTCAGTGCTCTGTGGTGACCTAAATGGGAAGGAAATCCAAAAAAAGAGGGGATACATGTATACGTATAGCTGATTCACTTTGCTGTGTAGTAGAAACTAACACAACATTGTAAAGCAAATATACTCCAATTAAAACAAATGTAAAAAAAAAAGAGAAAAAAGAAATAGGTTGAAGTAAATAGCTGCTACCTGAGAGACCGGTGATATCCATCTTCGGCAAGTGTCTGGCTTTGAGGACCACCACTGTCATTCTTTGTGCCACAGGCTGATATGACAGAGACACCTGGAGCTCCCCTCTGCTAATGCACTTCTGGGGAGAAGAAAGAGCAGGTGAGAATCCCGGCAGAGGGAGCAGGCCACAGCACAGAAAGCATGCGGAGGAAAAAGGAAATGTTCTCATCATAATCCTGATACTAAATAAAATCATTTGCAGGGAGAGACAGCATAGCCTAGTATTTAGGAGCGCAGACTCTGAAGCCAGACAGGCCTGGATTCAAATCCTGACTCTACTTCTCATCTTTCTGACCTGGGACAAGCTACTTTCACTTCCTCATCTGTAAAATGGAGATAAAAATAGTCCCAACTTCCCAGGATTTGTAAGAGGATTCGATAATTTAGAATTTGTAAAACACCACAGTGCCTGGCACACAGTGTGTACCAGAGATGTGCATTCTCTCCTATTCTCTCATTCAGTTCTTTTTTTAAAAATTAAAAAAAAATAATAAATTTATTTATTTATTTTAATTTTTGGCTGTGTTGGGTCTTCGCTGCTGTGCACGGGCTTTCTCTAGTTGCAGCGAGCGGGGGCTACTCTTCATTACGGTGCGTGGGCTTCTCATCGCGGTGGCTTCTCTTGTTGTGGAGCACGGGCTCTAGGCGCGCAGGCTTCAGTAGTTGTGGCACACGGGCTCAGTAGCTGTGGCACGTGGGCTCTAGAGCGCAGGCTCAGTAGTTGTGGCTCACGGGCTTAGTTGCTCCACGGCATGTGGGATCTTCCCGGACCAGGGATAGAACCCATGTCCCCTGCATTGGCAGGTGGATTCTTAACCACTGCACCTCCATAGAAGTCCCTCATTCGGTTCTTGCCATAAAAAATGTTTTGAAGACTGTATAGTGGGAGACAGGAAACTTGAGTTGGAGTAACTTGGCCAATTACTCACCAGCTGGCCCCGGGCAAGTCCCTGAACTTTCTGAAGCCTGTGCCTCGATATTCACAAGGTGAATATCCACACCTGCTCCGCCTGCCCCAGTGTATGACCTTCAGAGTGTCTTCTCCAGCCACCTCGGATGCCCACAACTTTGTTTCCCCACTTTGAAATTTTATGCTAGGCTCTATTTTGAGCTTGAAAAAAAAAAACCTCTAGTCCCCCAAGAACATTTTAAATAATATTTTGAGGGCTTCCCTGGTGGCGCAGTGGTTAAGAATCTGCCTGCCAATGCAGGGGACACGGGTTCGATCCCTGGTCCAGGAAGATTCCACATGCCACGGAGCAATGAAGCCCGTGCGCGACAACTACTGAGCCTGCGCTCTAGAGCCCATGAGCCACAACTACTGAGCCCACGTGCCACAACTATTGAAGCTCATGCACCTAGAGCCCAATCTGGATACTAATTACATGCCAGGTGCTGGGGATTCAGAACTGATAGGACTCAGTTCTTGCTCCCAAGGAGCTTATCACGCACTAGAAGAGACAGAGATGTAAACAAACATGTTTACTTGTCAGAAAAGTGAGAAGCCTGGAAATTCCCTGGCGGTCCAGTGGGTAGGTCTGCACTCTCACTGCTGAGGGCCTGGGTTCAGTCCCTGGTCAGGGAACTAACATCCTACAAGCCACGTGGCGCAGCCAAAAAAAAAGTCCTCAGTGCTGCTGAGAGATTCAGGTGGAGGCTTTGCCAGCTGACGTCTGGGCTGAGTTGATGGTGGGTGAGTAAGAGACACAGGCAACGGGCAGAGAGAAGATCCCGTGGGGCAGGGCGGCAGAATGGCCAGTACAAAGTCTTTGGGTGCTGAAAGGGTAGGCTGTGTTCAGAGAATTGTGAGAGGAGAGAGTGTGCCTGATGCTGGGGTGCTGGCAGGAGGGACGGGCCAGGAACCCAGAGAGGTGGGTCAGGCGAAGGTGAAGGTCAGTGCGGGTGAGCTAACCAAACAGCAGAGCCAACCGCAGCACCCAGGCAAGAGGAGGTCTGTAGGCATAGGTGCGACAGTTATTGTTGTTGTTAGTATATTAATAAAAATACGAGTGAAAGCTGGAGAAGGAACTAAAGTAGAGAAAGACCAAAGTCAGAAAGCTCAGTTAAGAGGCTGCTGCAACAGGCTAGGGAAGAAATGATGAGGCCTGGAACCAGGGCTGTGGCGGAGGAGATGGACCTGGGGTAGGATATGTCTCAGGAAGAACTGTCAGGATTTTCTGGGTTGGGGCAGCTAACTGGATGAAAATATAGGGGAGAGGGAAGAGATGGAGGGCTATTTCTTGTGTTTCTAGCTTAGGAAGCAGGGATGAGACTGGGATAAAGAAAACAAAAGGAGGTGGGATAGGAGGACTTTAGGACATAATAAGTTAAATCTGAGACAAAAAAAAATTTCGAGACCAAATCATTCCTCCACTATCAACTCCTATTTCTTGTATTCTTCATAGCCCCAAAGGAATGTCACCTACTTGAGGAATTCTTAGATTGAGCAAAAATAGACCAAACTGACCACCAGCCTTACATACGCCACATACCCACCAAAATGACTTGCTGTGCACTCACTAAGTGCCAGGCACTCTGCTAGCAGCTAGGGCTGAAATGATGCACAAAGAAGACCCCTACCGTCCAAAAGCTCATGGGCTAGTGCACTACCTGCTCAGGTGTGTCTGGTGCAGTAAAGAACAACAGCAGTAAATAATTTAATTAGCTCATCAGTGAAAAACAAGCAAAAAACCCTAATAGTTGATGCTCTGATTATAAGTCTTAAGTCACCTCGAGGAATGAACTGTGATAATATTTCCACTTGGCTTAAAAAAGTTCTTGAGGCTATATTTCATACCAGGAGCATATGGAAATGTCTCTCGTAGGGTACTGAATGTGACTGAACTTTAAATTTAGCCATTAGCTTTTGAAATTGAAGTACAAAAGAAAATAGACTTTAAAAAAGATGTTCATGGTATTCTGTGCTAGATTGAAGCCCCACATCTTTTCCTTACCCCTAACATATAGTCGGCTCTTGACTATATCCACGGGAAGTACCCTCAGCCAGTGTAAAATCACAGGCTGGTTGCCCTTGCCAGACAGTATACTTCTGGGCTGCTTCCTTTTGAAGAGTCAGAATGCAGTCAGAAAAGGTAAACCCATTTTTACTATCAGCCACAACCAAATGGCATTAGGAAAGTAATCCATCACGAAAAAGAAAATTAAATGCCGTCTAAAACATTCAGAACTGGCCTGCCCAATACAGTAGCCGCTAGCTACATGTGTCTATTTAAATTTTAATTCATTAAAATGAAATAAAATTAAAATTTTAGTTTCTCAATCACGCTGGCCATATTTCAAGTGCTCAGTATCCATCCACATGTGGCCAGTGGCTACCACACTGGACAGTGCAGATATAGAACATCTCCACCATCATAGCATCCAGTGGATAGTGCTGATCTAGAAAGAACTTCTGGATTATTTGGGCCACTGCTCCCCTCCATTTCCATGAATAATGAAATGTTAACTAGTTTTGATATCTATCTCTGGGACCATCCCTGAATATTAGTATCTAAATGTTAAATATGCAATCTTGGGGACTTCCCTGGTCGTCCAGTGGGTAGGACTCTGCTCCCAATGCAGGGGGACTACACCCCACATACATGCCACAACTAAGAGCCTGCATGCTGCACCTAAAAGATCCTGCGTGCCCCAGCTAAGACCCTGTGCAGCCAAACTACACAAATATTTAAAAAAAAAAAAGTTTAAAAAAAAGAGTTTTATTTGTAAAAATAACATTGAGTACAAGATTATACTTAGGTTTTCTGGTTATTTATTTAAAACTCTGTTTCAAAAAAAAAAAACTGTTTCCTAAATCATCCATTGTAGCAAAATCATCCTAATTTAAATCCCGTGCCCCTTCCTTAGTTCGTTGGGAAGGTGGACAACTTCTGGTTACCTTCACAATAATTTCCTCCCCTAAAATCACTCCTCAGACAACTGTTCTCCATCTGATTCCCACCCCCCTTCATCTTTGGGCATTTTACATGGGCAGAACGCCCATCCCCATTCAGCTGCCCCTTTGTGATGCCCAAGTCTGCAGCCACAACACCACCTGAATGCCATTCCATTCTGCATTGAAAGCCTGGAGTTTCAAGTCTCCCCCTCCCCGCTCCCCTTCTCTTTCCACCCAATTGCCATTCCAAGCGGCATTGTAAATTACTCTTTGTCAAGGGCTCTTTGTCAAGGGCTGGGAGCGAACTCTGTTTCCCAGCCCCTTGGCCTAGTGAGGTAAAGACCCTGTTGGGGGGCAGGCAAGCAGAAGGACAAGGGGGAGAAAGGGTTTTATCCATGCCTGACAGAGCTGGGAGGCTTTGCTCTCAGAGAGCGGGATCCTTTCTCACTCCGTGGAAAAGAGGAACAAGAGCAGTGGTCCTAAAGAAGACGTTCAGCTGAAGGAAATACTTAGGCGAGGGATAAGTCTATTTCTTATAATTAGCAGGGCCCCGTCCACAGTGATTTTTCTAGCCACAGCATCTTTGCAAAGAGGAGGACTCATGCGTCCTCAATAAACCTTCATTGGGGATAGAAGTTCTCAGGGCTACCTCCGCATAAATCACAGTCATGAGAAAACAAAAGAAACAAAAACCTCAACATTCAATCACATCCCTCCTTGTCTTCTCCCCAATACACAAATATAGCATCTTTCTTTTTTGTGTGTGTGGTTTTATTTATTTACTTATTTTACATAGCAATTTTCTTTATTGTTCCTGGATAACTGACATTCCTTTTTCTTTCTCTCTTTTCAGTCCCTTTTGACTAGACTGGATGAACTCCAAGGTCTCTTGTAAATCTGAGATTCTAAGAATCCTATCATTCCCATGACCATTGTCCCAGGTCATGAACACCAATCTGGAAGTAGAAAGACAGGAAATGGTTTGGGAAACAGTGACCTGAGGAAATTAGGAGTCTAACAACTCTCTATCATCCACCTTGTAAATCACTTCTTTCCCACTGTCTCTTCATCCCCAGCCCTCGCTGAACCACCTCCCTTCTCCTTGTGGGGGATGCATTATGGGAATGTAAATTCACTTTTATTTCTATCCGAATAAAATACTAAGAAAAAAAAAAAAAAGCTGCCACTAAAAAAAAAATCCAGTTCCAAAGTCCAACTCAGAGAGTTTTGGGCATTATAGAGTTTATACTGTGAACTTCTTTCATTAATAATTGAGTTAATTTTTAATGCTTCTTATATCTTTCTGTATATTCCTAAGAGCTGAGTACTCTCACAGAGTCACTCCATTAGCCTTCCTGATCCAGCCTAGAGGGAGACTGAGGCCCAGAGTAGGAAACTGCTTGCCCAGAATTAGTCAGTGAAATGGACAGAATCAGAAATCATGACCAGTCCAGGGCTTCCTCAACTGGACTGCAGTGGACTGTAATAACGGAAAGGACAAGAGCTGAATTTTCTGCTAAAGGTCAGGAAATGCAGTTGGGGTGGGTGGTTGTCTAGAGAAATGCAGTTCTCCCCAGTCTCCGCCCAGGAACATTTGGCTCCATTATTATAAGGGGGTACCTTACCCAGACCAGAAAGAGCTCTTTACAGACACTGTGGAATAGTCCAAAGCAGCTCTAACTGATGAGCCATATGGGGAGATCCAGAAAGGGCAGGTTCTTGGCTACAGTAGGGAGGGTTTAGGGTAGACATTTGGAGGCTGTACTGCTAGGGAATCGGGGGGACGAGTGACTAGAGAGATGACAGCCACGACCCAGGATGGAACACAGCTCTGCCCACTGGCACTGGTTGGGGAAAACAGGCTTAGGACACCTGGGAGGCGGCAAGGCTCTGGGGTGGTGCTGCAGGGGCTCTGGGTGTCCTGTCTGGAGCCTCTTCCAGGGGATGTGTTGCTCAGGATCCCAGCCCCGGCTTATCCCTCCTGAAGGGCGTTAATAAAGTGGAAAGAAGCTTGGCTCTCCCTAAGAGCCCCTGGCAGTTTAGCAAATGCCATTGTCTGTGCTCCGTGCCCAGTGTCCTGGATTTGAGGCTGTTTTGTTCCCAGCCCAAATCAGTCCCTTTCCTTGCCAGTGTCTTCCCAGCTGCAGTTTGGTACAGAGCCATCCTCCACAGTCAGCCGTGGGCTGTGACTGCATGAGCTGTCTGAAGGGAGTCCAGCTAGTTGGTGGATTTACCAGGCTGGTGCTCCAGGGAAGGCTGAGCTGGGAAAGAACCACCCTGCAAGGAGAGCTAGATGAAGGCAGGGAGTAGAGCACTGGAGCTGCTATAAAGGGGAGTCAGGAATCAGGGGAGCGGGTTGGCAGAATCTGGAGGAAAATAAATGGAAGGAGAGGGGAAGGGATGCAGAGAGATGAGACAGGTCACTACTGCAGCTTCTGTCCAGGCCTTCTGACTCCAACCTCAGAGGATATAAGAACTCTTGCTGTCTTGGACTCAGGGATGTCTCATTGTATCCTGGCAACAGACCAGTGTTTATGCCCTGACCAAATGCCTCTAATGGTCTTTGAAATGTTTGGACTCCCGCAGCCCCTGTGAGGTAGAGCTGAGTGGACCACGTGGCAACAGTGGTTCTCTGGGCAATGGCATGGCTGGGCTGGCTGCAGTGGGACAGGCGCCTACACAGCAGAGGGGTCTAAGAACACACGTCCAGGGGGAGCTGCTTCCTGCCTCCCCTCCCCTCCTCAGCCTGGCACTGCACAGCACCCTTCAGCAGTGGCCAAACCTTGATCCTGGGAGCTCACTGCACACTCAGCCCTGCTGGCCTGGAAGCCTCCTTCCAGTCCTGAGCCTCCTGCCTCCCCACTGAGTCTGGAGTGGGATGGCAGCTGAAGAAGGCAGTAAGAGATCACTAAGGCATCTCTACAGGCAGAGCTCTTTCTGGGAAAAGTGCAGTTGATTTTAGTGGCCCTCATATCCTTTCTGAACCTTCTACCCTCCTCCACTGATCCAGGCCTCCCTTGTCTTCCTCCTTCACTTTGTCAAAACAAAATATAAATACCTACAAATCATATATCCCTCCCAGGGATCAAACTTTATTACTAATAGAAATAGTAATAGTAATAATAATCATGGTTCCCATTTATTGAAGGTTTACTATGGGCTAGGGATTATGTAAATTCATCATCTTAATTCCTGTAAGAAACTGAGACTTAGAGAATTTAAGCAGCTTGCTCAAGGTCACTTAACGGGCAGAATTTAGATTCAAACTCAGGTCTGACTTCAAAGTCCTTGCTATTAACTCCTTATGGTAAATCCTGAAAAAGGAATGAAACTCAACAACTTCTTTCATAGCGCCTACCATACTCACTATGTGATAATTGCCAAGATTTTTTTGTATTTCTCCTCCCCTAAAGTAAAAGCTCCACAAGGGCAATGGTATGCCAGGTATATTATCTCATTGGATCCTCATAACCCATAAGGAAGGCAATATTATCAGCTCCATTTTACAGATGGGGAAATAGAAGCTTAGAAGGGTTAAGTAACTCATCCACATCACACAGCTGGAAAGTGGTGAGCTGGAAGGTGAAGCCAGGCAGTCTGAATCAAGAGCCCTCGTGCTGAACC